>NC_140136.1:21238032-21707865 GCF_964035555.1 Netta rufina
GAAGTCATTCATTTTATAGGCAACAAAAGGAACGCTTTTTAGTAAAATAGCAGGTTAAAGAAAACACCAAGCTCTCTTAATCACAGAACAAGCAGGTGCTCCTTGACTGATTGCTCTCAATTTGTGTGGCTTTAACTGGGGCTACAACACATAACTGGCAACAAGATTTTGATCCAAACCTCTGATTTTTGGAGGAATCCAGCAAGAAGTGCCTGCTGGGACCAGCATTATTATTATGCAGTTATGAAGCTGTACTGTATTTTTGAGCTGTGCACCAGCTAAAACTTCTCTCACAATGTTCCTATTCTCTAACAGGTTGTGATTCTCTCTTGCTTGTACCACTGAGAGCTTTCCCTTGCAACTTATGGACTGTCATCTGTCTGTGGGTTTTGACAAAATAGAGATTTTAATAGGCAGCTCATTGTTTGGCCACCTAATGTAACATATAAAGCAACATTAATTACTTGGGGGGGGGGGGACAGTATTCTGTAATTCATTTAGTCAGAACTGTTCATTAACTATATCATCAGCCAAATGATACGTATGTGTACCTATAGTAGACCTGGTGCAGGTAGAGGAACACCTTTACATTGATTTTGAGTTCTACCTTAGAATTAGAAACCAAAACCATTGGATACTAAAGTTAAATAGCTAAATACAAGCTGCTCAGGTTCCTCATGAATTTTAAGCCAGAATTAAAGCCCTCTAGATGCATGAAAATCAAACTAAATACAATGCTTATACTTAAGCAGAAAGAATTATAGAAGGATCCCCATTTTAGTCCCCCAACACTCAAAAAGCACATACCAACATAATGGAAAGAGTCTTGGAAACATTAAAATTTAAAATAAAAACAAACAAACAAACAAAAAAAAAACACTACAATGGATCAAAACCACTACTATTCTCTGGAAAAAAAAAAAAATATATATATATATATTTTTTGTTTGTTTGTTTGTTTTTTAAAAAAAAAAAAAAAAAGCTAGAGAGGTCTGAATTTATGATTTCCTGATTTATAAAACACATCATAAGAGAACATGTTTTGTTCCCTCCTCATATTGCAAACAGTCTGGAATCTGAGAGTCACGCCCGGTTCTATATTCCTGTGCATGTTGTCACCAGTATTAGCAGTTTGCCCACTCTAAGTTCTGCCACTACCTTACCCACACAAATTCACAATCTTCAAAATACAATCTGCCTGCAATCTTAGAACCACAAATGAATTTGCACAATCCTAATTCATTGGGGCTGCAATCATCATCCTGCAATATGCTTCCTGCTTGGTTTGGGATTTTGTAGGACAGAAAGCTAGAGAAAAAGGAATGAAGCATTTTTGGTTTGAAGTATTTTGTTCTATCCATTATAGTGATATAATAACTGAAAACTAATCTGTTCTTCTTCATTCACACTTAAAAGCAAAATTATTGTTTACCATTTTCTCTACACATATTTTTAATTTGTATATATTCAGTAAACAACTTTGATGGCTCCAGAACATATTCATGATGTCAAGACCTGCCTTATTCAGGAGGGCCAACCGTGTCCTGGGGTGCATCAAGCACGGCATCGCTAGTAGGTCAAGGGAGGTGATTGTCCCGCTCTACTCTGCGCTGGTGCGGCCTCACCTCGAGTACTGTGTGCAGTTCTGGGCACCACTGTATAAAAAGGACATGAAACTGTTGGAAAGTGTCCAGAGGAGGGCTACGAAGATGTTGAAAGGCCTGGAGGGGAAGACGTACGAAGAACGGCTGAGGTCACTGGGCCTGTTCAGCCTGGAGAAGAGGAGGCTGAGGGGAGACCTCATCACAGTCTACAACTTCCTCGTAAGGGGGTGTCGAGAGGCAGGAGACCTTTTCTCCATTAACACCAGTGACAGGACCCACGAGAACAGGGTTAAGCTGAGGCAGGGGAAATTTAGGCTTGACATCAGGAGGGGATTCTTCACAGAGAGGGTGGTTGCACACTGGAACAGGCTCCCCAGGGAAGTGGTCACTGCACCGAGCCTGTCTGAATTTAAGAAGAGATTGGACTGTGCACTTAGTCACATGGTCTGAACTTTTGGGTAGACCTGTGCGGTGTCAAGAGTTGGACTTGATGATCCTTAAGGGTCCCTTCCAACTCAGGATATTCTATGATTCTATGATTCATATATTTGCTGAATTAAGTATTTTAAAGCAACTCACACTGACAAAAAAAAAAAAAAATCTCATCACGCAAACCACAGTGAGCTGAGTCTGTCCCACACCTTGTCTTTGTCCCAGTAGATAGGTGGCTCTTCCTTCTCCATCAACAATATAAATAAACTCAGTAGTTAACCTTGAAGTTGGGAAATTTAATATTATTTAATATTTGTAGCATTTAATCGTGCAATGCCTTGTCCAGGAAACTGCATTGCAATAGTTTATCCCTATTTTAAAATGATAAGAAGAGCTGACCTACTGAGATTTAAACCTATAGTTTAGATTTCAGTTCAAATACATAGAACAAAGTTATTGAACAGAACTATTAAGAAAGATATCTCAGAACGCTGAGAAATCGTTTGTCTCTTAAATTATTCTTTTGGTTTTCCACATACTACTGAGTTGAGCTACCATTTTTGGTATCTATTCTGCAATTCCTTTCTTATCATATTTCATTCTTCCAAACTCTATTGTCAGCCACTTCATTATCTTCATTATAATCACTGTCAAGAGTAGAAAGCATGAAAGGCTTCAACATCTTCCTAAACCAAACTCTTTTGTGTTTTCTAAGTAGCTAGTGATTTCACATACTATATATAGGCTCAAGCAGCGAAATATCAAGAGCATAATTCTTGCAAATTTTTGAGTATCATAAAGTCTTCCTGTGCATATCATACAGACTGTTATGACGTTACTTCTGTCTTTTGATATGGCAATCAACAAATGTTTATATCCACATGTATAAAAGACATGAATAAAAAATGAAAGACAAATGCAGCTACAAAGATATAAAAGATCCAATACATATAAGCATTTAGGCTATAAAGTATATTTTTTCTGTATCACTCTGCCTAGTCCAGCCAATCAAACAAAATCCAGCTAAAGGAGTGACTTCATCAATTTTCCCAAGACATATTTTTCATCAGAACTAAATTAAAATAGGTCTCTTTTTTAATTTCAAGGTGATTTATGGTAATACTTCATGTTTCTAATCAAAAAGCACTCTCAAACTTTGGGAGAGACAAGACTTTCTCACTGGAAAGGTAACAATGCTGTCATAAGCAAAGTTATACAAAGACACTAGAGTTAGAGAAGATGATCCTGTGCCTGCAGCCCCACCTTTCCTTCCCAGTTATCTTGATAAAGTATTAAGTAATGAACCAAGAAAGATGTTGCAGGGCAAGATATCCATGCACACAGACGTAACTATGCAAACCTTAAAATTAAGGATGGATAAGGTAGAATAAATGCTGGGGAGCAAGGGCCTACTACAGATACAGATAGTTATATTAAATTTACTTTATATAATTGCCATTCTAATTGCCTGACTTCCTAGCAACATTGTGTGTCCCTTCATTTTCAGCCTGTCCTGTTGACATTTAAACTAGGAGTTGCTTTATAGTCCACATTACTCACTTTTAAATAGTACACTGAAGGTAACATAGACCTCAGCCTGCTGTGAAGGCATCTCAGTGTTTCCTGAACTAGGAAGAGAACCTAACAGGACCATGTCATCTGAAGATTTTAAAGAAGGACAAAGGAAGTTAAATGTATGAACCAAGTTAGTTTTTGAAGCTCTTAAGTGAAATAGAGATTTCTCTCTGCAAAAGGATGCTAGAGTAAAAACTTCCAAAAAATTATTTTGAAGGAATTAAAATTTATTCTTCATTAAAAATGACACACCACATTCTAACTGCAGTTAGACCCTCTAATGGGATAACAGTATGGGACCAAATGAAAAATGAAACTGTATGGGACCAAAAAATACCACCTTCAGAAAAAATCAAAGGCAAGTTTTATTCCTACAGCTCCCAGGACTTTTCCTGAATAAAAGACCCCATTAGGAATCTCAGCAGAAAAAGTCTCTTTTTAGTATAGAAGGAAACCACACTGTTCAGTTAGGGAATAAAACAACAAAACAAAAAAGCAAGAAACAGAATTATGAGGTACCCGTTTTTTTTTATTTTTTTATTTTTTTTTTTACAATCTCATGTCAGACAAATCTGTCTTCAGACAGTTCTTGCAAAATCTAAGTTGGTGAACAAAGATAAAGTGGCATGAAAACTCCTCCTACAGGCATTGCAACTGAAGTTCACCTTCACATTGATGACATTTTTTGTTTTCTTGTTTCAAAACCATATAGAGATAATGTCATCTATTTTGATACTACCAATTCAAAGCAGGACTTGCTTGAGAATTGCAGAGAAGAGACCTGCCAGATAACATTGATACTGGTGATTCTTCTCACAGAAACTCTTCACATGAATAAAGATTTTATTTTTTTTTTTAAATGGAGACTGGGCATAAATACTGGAAGCCTTCCAAAAAGAAAATAAAAGAACAAACTCTTGCATTTCTTTCATAAAAGGAATCGGTTTTTCCAAGATCTTAATTTTCACTCCTTGCCTCTGCATCATGAAAAAGTAGCAGAAACCCTAAAAAATCCAGCAGATGGTGGCCCCTGACAGCCAGGTGTAAACTGTGACCCACAGCTTAAAATAATACTTAATTTTTCTATTTTTGACAATTCACATTCAAAATATTGCTTCTATTTAAATGGCAATATTTTTGAGGTATATGGTTTTCAAATTTGTGTACCACATTATCAAAAAGTAAATTGACTAACTCCTTCACTTCTACCATACCCCTCAATTTCTCTTCTCTGTCCCTGCCCATTCCTCCCAGCACCTTGCCCTGGTTAGCCACGATTCACATGACTTTAGGAAGCCTGGTGCACCTGTTGGGGTGGGTTCCCTTCAGAAGTAACAAAGGACAGAAGACAAAGACTGAAAATAAAGTAACCAGAATAAAAGAAAGAGAAAAAATAATATATCTATCCAAACTCAGTTGGTCAGACCTTTCCAATCTGACAATTAAAATCAGAATAAAATATTTTCAAGATTCTTAGGGCAAAGTTGTTTTTTTTATTATTATTATTTTTATTTGTTTAATGTTTATACCATGCCTAATAATTTGTAATGTGTGTCTATTTTTATTTAGTTGACTCCTTGTACTTTTAACTACATATAACTCAACCTCTGTTTAATGTTACACTATTATGGTAACCTTAAAAAGGACATTACAAAATAATATTACAGCTGTAGTAACAGAATCTTACACCTCATGATTATGGCATGTCAAAATGTAAAGATTTATTTAAGACCCTTTCTAAAAGGACAAAAGGGAAAAAAATGTAACCATATGATTACATTATTAGCTGTTACTGAAGCCTTCTGTATGGAACATCCCAAAGGCATTTATCTGTTAAAAAATAAGGAATTACAAACTTCTATTTTAAGAAGTCCAACTGATTATACACATGCAAGTGATTTCTGTTTTGCCTTTTTACTTACATTTGTCTTTTGGTCTACACAGTAATCATTACTGTTGTGCAGCTTCTGGCCTAAATGATATATACATATATATATATATATATATATATACACACACACATACATACATACATAAATCATACATAATACATAAATATTTAACTAGAGGAGCACAAAATTTATATCAGTACCTTTGGAAGCATATCTTATTAAAAACATTAAATACATGCATTTAAAAATTGTTTAAGAGTGCCATAAAACCAAGATTTTATGAAATTAGTAGTAGTATGATCTTCAAAGTAGAGAATATGTAGACAATGGTTTTTAGGTGAATGTTATTTCCAAGGATGGGACACCTAACGTTACAAATTCTAGTCTGAAGGAGAAATAAGGAAACTCATATGCCATTATAATAATCTAAATTTCTTTTCTAACTTCAGTTCTAGTCTACATACACACATCATAATCCATTTTTCATTTAAATTGTGAATACCTGAAGTTTCTCTCCTCTGCAACATAATGCCTCTCAGTAATTCCATTGGGTACTATCAAGGGTTTGATGGTTGTGGGGACCAAATGCAAATATTAGTTCAAGTATTAGTCCAAATTATATATTTTATTATAATTTATTATTAAACATATTATTAATTATTATTAAATATATTCATATATTATATTAGTCCAGATGCAAATGTTTGTTTAAAACCAACAACAAAGTTTGTTGGTTTTGTTTGTTTTATAAATCTCTGCTACCAGGAATTAGAGCTAGAAAACATGCACCAGGTCACCTTGTTTCAATTCCAGTAATATTGTTCCCATTGTGTTAATATAAAATTATTCTTAACAGATTTTTCCTTCCATTGCATCCAAACTATATTTAAATTCTTCATGATGCAACCTCTATGGCAAGTTACGCGTTTTCTCCTCTAAGCTTATCCTTAACATCTCAGCAATGTAATGTATGATATCTCATAAGCTCAAGCAGCTTCAAGCTGAGCAACAAAAAGTAGGCAGCAAACTGTGTCACATTCATTGACAATGACAGTACAACAAGGTTTCTTTGCATCAGACATCATGCACAAACTTTTCAACATCTGTCTACTACTGCAAGTTCACCTCATTTTTCCTCAGGAATACAGTTGGAAATGCTACGTTTGAAACTAGAGAAGCTTTTGCTCTAATAAAAGAATTCAGATGTTAACATGGCATACTGTGCACTGTTTGCATATTTGGAGTACAAGGAAGAAGTCCTTGCCCTGTTGCTGCCAGTATGCCCAAGACCCAACTATGTTTATCCTATTTGTTTTTGGAGACAGAATAATAACAAATAAAGGTTCAAACAAATAAATGAGGGATACTACATTTAATGTAATTTCGTTTCATCCAAATTAAAATAAAGTTCCTGGATGAACTCATTTCACAAAAGCAGTTTTATCTATTTCAGATCAGCATACACTATTTACACATTCTATTAATGTATACTTTTAAACCTGAAACCATTTTGTCTGCAAATATTATACAAAATGTAATTCTTCAGTTAAATGATTTTGATGTTTATTCTCATGCTTAAATAAGCATGATTTACATTCTACCTTTTCTTTTCTTACTATATATATATACTGTACATACAGAAGAATAAATGAGGTACAGTATTCCAAAATTGTTTAATGGTAAATGTAGCAAGTAGTAAATGTAGCAAAAATGTAGGTTTTCTTTGGTTTTTCCACAAAGCATAGTTCAGAAGTAAATGTTCCAGACATATGCAAAGTAATTTAATGAAATTTATATTCACGACTTACAGGATCTATTAAATATTTTTATTTATGTAGAAAGATATAAACAGCTATTTTGCCTTTTTTGTATTTTTGCATCATCTCAGCTAATGACTGATTGGAACAACTTCAGAACAGGCATGAGGAGTTTTTACTAGTATATGTGACTTCTCATATACTAGTAACTATACTTGCTAGCGTATGTAACTTTACTAGTGTGGTGACTTCTACTATACCTTAGGAGAAGGTATATTTGAAAAAGTATACAATACTTCTTTATATGTATCCACTCTAGAAAATCTGCTCCCTGTTTGGCTATTTCAGCTATATTTTCTAATATAGACTACCCACCTCCATTAGACTACTTACATAGGTGTGAAGTAGATGACTTTTTAACCCAAAAGCATCAGAAAACTCAGGATTTATGAATAATTTTGGCTAAGTGATACAGAGACATATATGCAAAGTCTTTTCACCAACATATTTCAGAGATGAATTTCTTCCACCATAATTCAAGTTACTTTTAATAATGTATTCTTTTTAACTATGTAATTTTGTAAGATATTTAAAACATATTAAAGGTAGATTTTGCTTTCTGATATTTCCTTTTTTTTCCAGTAGTTCTAGTTCTTCTAAATTTAGTAACAGTGTAACCTGTGTGAAATAAGAATGACATGATACTGATCTCTAATTCAGTATATGCCATTGTTTCTGTTAATAATACAATTCAGTTCTTACATGTAAAATACATAAAAGGTGCTCTATTTAATATCAGCTGCAATGCTTTTAGCTGCAAGGTTCCTGCCCACTTCGTAAGTGTCATCATAAGAATACACAAATTTAAGAGCTGGAGCTCTGGCTCAAAGTGTTCAAGCAAGTGATTAAGTATACAAATAACCCTACACCATTCATTAGCTTTAAGTATGCAACTTTTTCCAAATGTTTATTTAAGTAGTTTACTGAATCATGGCCAATAAGTTTATTATTGTTAGGTCAGAGGTGGACTAGGTGATCTTGGAGGTCTCTTCCAACCTAGATGATTCTCTGGTTTGCAAGAGGTAGTTTGAGGAAGTTTGGAAAAATTTTACTTTAATCACTACGGTATGCATTTTTAGACCCATGTGCTTAAAATTAGTCTCAAAAATCAATAATTAGGTACCAAAAGAGATCTGTAAAATCATCAACTACATGGAACATGTTCAGGCTGTACATTACAGGCTTAGAGGAACTTAAGCTTTAGTTAAGCCTGCACTGAAATTGTTGAAGCATCAATCCAAGGCCTTTGCTGTCTGTCCTCTAGGTTTTTAAACCCATTAAACCAACACACCAGAGCAATTTGTATGAGTGGACTAGTGTAATAGTACTTCATCTCACAGTGCACTCCATTCATATGGAATTCATATGCTTCTTCTGAATTTCATGTTACCACTCTGCTGCCATACACATCTGTTTCTGGACAACAGTATTTTTTTCTAACCTCACCAATACTCATCTCTTCACAAGCTTTCAGATACAGAAGCACAAATTCTCTCAAGGGTTTTACATTAAGTGTTAACAGTAGCTAGAATTTAGTAGTAAGGCAACTACCTTTGGCTATTCAAAAGATGAGGGGAATTTAAACTTCACTGACTGCTGTGACAGGTCGGTAGTAGCAAAAAGGGAGTTTCCAGTAATCATTAAAAAGATACAATACAATGTAATACTAAAATTCTCCTTCCTCCCTTAGCAAATACAATGAAATTTGCTCCCTCCTCCCATACCACTGGCCATGTAAATATTGCCCTTTTGAATCCCAGCTGTACTCTATTAACAAGACATTTAGCTGATGCAGGCAGAGCAGCAGGTGTGGCAAACAACAAGGTCCTTGTAATCCCATAGCATTAATCACTAGCAATAACCACACTGGTTTGCTATATAGCTCCAACTTCTCTGGTCACTGAAGAATAGACCTAATCTTTCTAATTCAGACATGAAGTGTAGAATTCATCTCATTTAAGTCTTGATTATTTTAGCATGGGATATCCAATCTCAGTTAATTAGACATACAGAGTAGTTGTGGGAGAACAACAGTTGACGGAAAAAGAATGACACGATTTAGACACCTGCTGTAGGCACTCCTAGGCCATGGCTCCTTCCTTCTTATTTCTCTCAACTGACTGTTTAGAGAACTGGCTCAGGTATTGGTGTCTGCTCTGTAAATACCTAAACCTAAGTTAGATTAATTTTGCTCTAAGTAGTGATGCTAGGGTGCTTTAACCCAGGTCACATTACAGTCTGAACTTTCTCTAAGATTCTTAATTGTTACCTGTAGGTAAAGATCTCATACAAAAGGTGATAAATTTGCAGTGAGTTACACTTTAATGTTAAAGTATTAGCCATTTAATTTGCACTATTTTATTAATGCTCGTCCAAACAAGTCCTGAACTCTAGCATAATAAATTCTCATTACTCCATGTTCACACTGTTACCTGGCCACCTCTGCCTACAGAACGGGATAACTCACTGCCCTTCCCAACTCCACTCAGCTCTTAACTGCCTTACTCATACATATCTCAGGTACAGTATCTGCTTAGTTTGCATTATATGCTGTGTAGTCTACCCAAAGACATACCATATGCAGTCATTAAAATAAATGCCACAAATGCTAATACCCAGACTACAATTTATATGGAGAAGAAAACATGCTAAACTAAAGGAAAAAAATATTGCAGGCTGTGAAGTGTAACAAAAAAGGCCCATGATGACAGTTTCACTGAAAAATAGCAGAGTGAGACATATTAAAATTGGTTTATTGTCTCCCTATTGACGCAATGTATGTAAAGCCCAAAATATAATCAAAGCTACCAGGTAGTGTAAGCTTTGAAAAATAAGAAGCAAATCTATAGCTGATAATTAACAACTTTCTTCATTGTTGGCTACACAGGAAAAAGAAGTGTGTTTTTACTGCAGTTCTACTCTGTTTTACTTTGTTGTGCTACCAATATCACACAGACAACTCAATCTTAGAACAAAATAACCACTTGATCGTTTTCCAAAAACTCTGGTGAGTTGCAGTCAGAAAGTAATGGGTTTTGTATACTTTTGTCATTTCTTTACTTATACGGAATTTGAATAGTGTGTATAATTGTAATGAATCATACACTTTCAAGCTTCACTACAATATCAGGAAGAAAAGCTTCTTATCCAAGTCTGTTTTCCCAGTCCAAGTATATCTCATCCCCATGCAAACACAAAACTTTAAATGCTGCTTATCACACCTTCAACAGCAAAAAAATAAGGATTTGTAGCCTACTAATATGGCTTCAATATAACCTATTCAACAGTAATAACTCTAAAGTAAGCGTCTAAACCATCTCTTATTCTATGAAGTGAGTACTTCAAGCTCCAATGAAAACTATAAAACACTAATAGATAACAGAACTTACACCCAAATCCATTCAATACAACCTTTAAAATCTTTTGAGTAGTCTGCATAATATGTGAATGGTATCTACAGATATCCCATCTACTGATGAGAAATGATAAAATTGAATTCCAATACTAAGGTTTACCCCTAAGCCCTGACTGTTCTCAGTGAAGAAATAATGACATACTGATATCTCTGGTACAAGATATTCCTGATCTACACTGAAACCTACATAGTTTTGAGATTAGGAAAGAACAAAGTGTAAATAGAAATGGACCACAAAAATTCAACAAATGTAAAAATTTGCAAGTGTCTCACAGCTTAAAAAACAGTCATTGCATTCACATGGGACTTCTTGATAAGCTTTACCTGGAGCCACAAGGTACACATTACTTAAAAACTGTTTCAATCTGGCAGTCTTTTAGTATTTAAACAGATATTGACTTTCATACTACAAAACTGGATGAGAACAGTGGATAATAAAATAGTGTTCTAACCAAATAATATTACAGTTGAGAATTTCTCTTCTTTATTCTGGATCTCATCTAAATGGAAATATTACCTTGTGGATCATGTCCCTTCTCATTTGCATCTTCATAAACCAAGCTCCTTCACATCCTTAATCCTGACTCATAACCAAAACCATTTAGAAGTATATATATTTCCAGGGGTTTCCATCTGTCCTGCATGAGACTTCTTGAAGTACAGATAAATTCCACTGAATAACACTTTCCTTGGAAAGAAAAAGATTCCTCAGATGCAGCATATGTGGAATGTATGCATTTAGAGCAGCATATGGAAAAGCAATATTAAAAGCACGCCATGTGTGTTAAAACACATGATTTAGAAACAAACAAAAAATGAATGTAGAGGAAAACAGCACCATTAGACTGTAACCTGCCTGCAGACAAACAGAAATCCATAGCGAAAGCTTAGGATTCAGGTACAGATGCAGTTGAATAAAGTATTCAGCATCAACTTGTTTCTAGCCAGGACTGTTTTCGAAGTGTGTTTCTTTCAGCAGGTCATCTGCAAAATAAACCAGGTCTGAGATACATTCAAATGCCCTTGCCTCCCTCAGTGGCCACTGAATGTCTCTTCCACACAGTACAGAAAGCACTGGCTAGTAAGGCTGCATCCCCAGCTTGACAGGCAGTGGATACACCAAGAGCTCAGCAGGAAGCAGAAGCTCCTGTCTGCTGTTTGCTGTGCGCTCCTACTGCCTGCAGTACAAGTAAATCTAGCATTTAATTCTCGGTGTGGATCTCAGTGTGGACAAATACCCTTACAGTATAGTCCATTATACGTTATTCTGCAATGTTTGCAAAGCTCCAGATATGACCTTCAGTTCAAATCATCCTTTGTTAATTTTTGTCCTCTGTAAATGAACTTCACTTTGTTCTTCCAGCTGATTTGACAGGAAGAGCCCATAAATCTGTTATGTTGTTCATGATTCTTTAGTGTCTTTTTCTAAGTTTTTTCCCCATCAACATACAATTTTCTAGCTCTCACATGAATAATGCATCTGATTTATTGTACAGTTTGTGGAAGTACTGAAGAGGAATCTCTCCCAAGCAATTTTAAATAAAGTATGTTTTCTCCTTTTTTAATTTTGATTTTAAAAAGACAGAAAAATAAATTAGTCATTTTTGCCTGAATTTTCTGAATATTGACAAAAAAGCATAATCAATAAATATTCTCTGAAAATAACTTATAGAAGTTTTTCTGAGTTCATACCACATTGTCATGGACTCACATCTCACAAAGTACATAGAACTTCTTAGGCAGTAGGAAACAGAAAAGATGAGAAATAAAAGACAGATAGACACACATGCACAACTGGCAATTATCCCAATAAATTCAAGTGTAATTACTTCACAAACAACCGTAAAGAAGCTCTCATACAAAACATGAATGATTTCATCTGGGCTATCCATTTTCCCCTAGGATGTTTATATTAGAAATAAATCTTAGGGACTATAGCAAAAACTATTAGTATCTGAAGTACAGTAATACCAGCCCACAAGTAAGTGTTCTAATTCTATTTTTTCTTTTGTATTTTAATGTCACAAATATATATATATATATATAATATATAAATTGCACATGCCATTTATTCAGCTTCTTACTATGTTTAAGGAGCCTATTCCTCTGTTGTGTTTTTTGTGGTAATCCAGTCAGAGTTAGCATTCCAGATAGCAGTGTCTCCAAAGCTATATAAACCTTTACTGGCACAAAGAAATTGCAAAGTAGGAAAAGGTTTAAATGATTGTATGAATAAACCTAGAATATAAATGATAGTATAAAATCCTACTTGTTTCAGCACTTTTTTTTTTTTTTTTTTATAATACACTGTCACTATCATGTGGCAATCGCAAGAAATCTACTCTTCAAAAACTAGCTCTTAACTGCTGCTCAAGACCTAAAAAATGCTTTTTTTCCAGATGGCCTGATGATAATGGCTTTTCACAGATCAGCCACAAAAGTTGGTTGTTTTGTTCTCACTTCAGTGAAATAAAATGCCAGCAATGCCACAGTCAAGTTAACCTCAAAGAAAGCAGACACAATGAACACAGAATCAGGGGATTTGTCTAAACAGTGAATTGGGTAAAATGCTATATTCACTTCTGGGGCTGCTAAACCTCATCCGGAGAGGTGGCATAGGAAAGCTGAGGCTTCCTGTACTTGCTTTAGGAGTACACACAAGTTGACACACACACACAAACTCACATTAATAGAAGCATAATTTTTGTTAACTAATCTTAAGGTCAGTGCCCAAGTCCGAGTTGCACCCTGTGAAGCATGACACTAAGAGAAGTATCGTGGGGCTAATTACAGCTCAGTAACTCTGAGACCAGTCTGCAATGGTCCCCTGCTCAAGTTTAAGCCATGAGGGTATTTGCCTATGGAGCACCAGCTCAGGTGACAGCCACAGGAGTTCATACCAATGAAGGATTCTCTTCGATGTCAGAGATTCTGAACTTTAAACTCGAGTGCAGTTTGGTAACCACTTATCAATAAAGGGATAATAGAACTCAAAAGGGCGTAAGAGACAAGAAACAAGAGTAATCAGAAGTACAGAGTTGCAACTCACAGATTGCTGGTTTCCACAAACAAGGAGAGCATATTCGAGAAAATATAACACTACTTTTGCTCTGCTACTTCTGCTCCTTTCCTCTAAATCCATGAAGGTTTTTGGTCTGCTGTAGAACAGTTGTTCTTAGGACCACAAATTTAAAGGCAGGAGCAAGCACTAGAGTGCCACGTCCCATTTCAGGAAGTTTCAGCTAGCCACGCACATGCCAGATCAGACCTTCTTAATTCCCTCACATTAGAGAATTTAGACCAATTATTTCTCGAGTTCCATAAGTGTATAGATTATCCAAAATGCACTATCACCATTTAAAAACCTGACATCTGCATTTTAGATGATACTGAAGCATCATACTCTGAACAAGAGCATTTAAAATTATCTCAGAGAATGTTACATATTTTCATGGACTTTTGCAGTCTTACATCTGTATCTATAACAAATGAGGAATAAGATTTTTTTTCTTCCAACCATGCAGGAGTAACATCTACAGTGATAAGCAGAACTCACTGCATCAATATTTCAATCCATTTAACACAAAAAACTCATTTTGGAAATGAAATTTAAGGTATTTTTTTGTTCCACAAGTCATAAAAACAAGAAAACCCTCATTTTCAGTTCAAATTTTTCAGTATCTTCAATAAGAAAAAAAATATATTTACTCTTCTGGTTTTCATTCCATTAAATCACTATAGTTATCAAATTTAATTATATTTTTGCCTGACTTAAAACCTTTGTATCTCAATATTTTAAGGTATGAATAGCAAAGTTATTTAAACCCAGTACTGAATAATTAACATAGTCAGTGAGAATAACTGTGTAGGTATAAAAAAAAAAAAAAAAAAATAAGTCATTTTTATTAATTCCTTCTCTTCAACTGGGATACTTTCTGAACAGTCATTTAAGAAAAAAAAATCTAGTAGAAGTAGCCAATTAATCAAACAAAAATTTCATTAATATATCTTTTTAGAAATACTGTCTGTATAGTGTTTAAAGAGAATCACTTTTATTCAGACAACTTAAAAAAAAAAAAGAAAGAAAGAAAGAAAGCTTGTGGCAGTAAGATTTTTTTTTCCTCTATCCAACCTGTTTGTACACATAGTTGTTTGCTTACGTAAGAGATCCCGATGAAATCCCATCACCTGTTTCTCATAATTACAGCAAAATGTCTGGTACTGAGCATGATCACATAGGAAGTGGAAATATATTTCAGCTGACAGATATCTTCCCCTAAAACAGTTTCTTTGCATTTTTGACAAAAAAAATAGTGAAAAATACAGATACTGAATGTATTTGTGATATGTCAGTATTTTCTAAAACAAAATGCTAAGGCAACAGGCATATCATAGCCTGATCTCTGACAAACTGAAGCAGTAAAATAAATAAATAAATAAATAAATAAAAATTATAAAAAGAAAAATTCCTAACAAAATGAAGGAAGCATAAGAGATGCTAAAAACATGGTACATCTGCAAAAGTAAAAATCGTTTTAGAAGTTCTTTGGCCAAAGAACTCTCTCCAAGATAAGAGAGCTTTGAAGGAGTTTCTCAGTCAACCCATGTAACCTACGTGCTTGCAGCAGCAGCAGCTCTTCTCCAAAGACAAAGCAGAAGCCTCATTTTTAAATCCACTTTCTGCCTTGCAGTACATCAAAAGTTGTCTGGTTTTGCTCTCTCTCTCTCCTCTCAGAAATATTACTTTAACTTCTCATCATAAAAAGATATGATTCTAATGTTTATACTATGAGCTACATTTGTCTTTAAGAGCAAGATGTTGAGTTTATATCTAATGATGAAAAAAGCCTTTAAAAAGGAAAACTCATCACAACTCATTATGTACTATAAAGGCCACAATTCAAGGATTCTGTAATTCCAGTGATGATCATTTTAAAGTAGATTTACAGCAGAAAATAGTTAGATCCTTTGACTTTAGTTATAATTTTCTATTTTGTAATTTAATACTCCTTTAGTTTATATTTGCACATTAAAAATATAGCATCTAAAAGTCCGTCATTAAATACTTTTAATATGTGTAATAAATAAGTTTTACAGTATGCATAAATCTAAAAACAAAACACAGCTTAAATTGTTAATCTTACATTTTTTCTCGTTAATTGCAATACATAAACATATGCTTTATACAAAGATATTTGCTACAAAATAAGTATAATAAATACATTTTACCACATGTATTAATCTTAATAGTTACAAGCTGTTAATCTTATATATTAGGTAATAATTTGCGATAAATAATTGTTTATTATCTTGATGTTTGCTTGTCTTGGGTTTTAGCAATATGCAATAAAGAAACGCAATTTTGAATAATTTGATTGTAAGACTGCTGGGAAAATACTGTAAGTTATAATTAGCCGAGGGAGGATTTTGTTCACTAAATGAACTATATAGATATAGTTCAATAACAAAAACATGCATTATTGCTACCATAAATAATTTTAAAAGTTAACTTCGGTTTCAAGTAATAAGAGATTTTTAAAACTTAAATGCAAATAAAATTAGTAGAATATTTCACATTCTTTACTTCTTTTATCATTTTATGTTCAGTGAAAACGGCAACAAAAGAGAAGCCTTTCAGCATTTTCTAAATATTTGCACATGAATATAACTTACATATACCTGAATACAAGTACCCACTTCCAATGTTTGTCTGTTCAAAAATAGATTTCAGTATCGAACTATCTTCTGTCCAGTTCTAGTATAATATGCATTTTACCATGTTTGCTGATCTTAATAGAAGCTTATACATAAAGGATAATAGATCTTAATAGATCTTATACATAAAGGATAATAATTTATCATAAATAATTGTTCGTTATCTTGATATTTTCTCATTCTGGAATTTGGCAATATGCAATAAAGAAACACATTTTTGAATAATTTAATTGTAAGACTACTGGGAAAATGGGGACAATTCTAATTAACTGAGAGGATTCCTCTGAAGGAGGCTGCTGCCTCAAAAAAAAAAAAAAAGCTACAAAAGTTTGCTTTTAAGAAAATGTTATCTCAGTTTAGGTAAACAGGTATGGTTAAAGCATTTCAAATGTATCACATCTACAGAAACAAAAGGACTGCTATGATACTAAATTAAATGCTGGTCCTGAAGCCACAGAGAACTTGCATTGGGCATTAAAAAACAGGTTAACATCAGTTAATGTCTCTGTACGTAACACTCAACCGGTCAGCACATAATATGCATTTTTAATGCAATGGTATAATTTTGTATGTGTTCATTATTGCCTTAAGTTCTAAAATTGATAAACAGAAAAGTGTAACCTGCCTATAAGAAACTCAATAAAAACAAGGCAAAGATAATTGTGAACTCTGCTGTCCACTGGCAGCCTCAACAGGACTGTGACACACTTTAATCACCACCATGCCAAAGCAGAGTGCGCTTGTGCTTCCTATGGTCTGTATTCAAAGAACAGGCATTCCTGTCACACACACAAAGCAATGTCTTCTTCTAAAGTGAAAACTTATTATGAAATCATAATTTGCAGAATGTAGTCTTAAAATAATTTAGGGATTTTATTCAACTCTGCTTTCAATGCAGTTTCACTCTATTACCCTATTTGATTTCCCTCTAATCTGGCTCTGCTTCCAATCTGTAAACCATGCAGGTTAAATAAAGAGAAATTACCTTACAGTACATACTGAACGATATTTTACCATACATACATTACCATACAGTACAACTGAAAAATAAAATCCATCAGCAGATCACAGTATTTCACAGCTTGCTTATTCCATAAGTTATTATATGTATACCTATAGAAGCTCCAAAAGTTATCTGCAGATAAACACTGCCATATGTTGCTATGTTTATAACACATTACCACTTATTATTAAAAAATAAATATGCATGCACTTATGAATTTACAGTGATACATATAACAATTATCATATTGTAAAAAAACAGTGGTAAAAGAATAATGTATTTGGAGGTGGATTTATAAAAAACTACTTATATGTATACATTTTAAAGTAATACAAATCTGAATAAAGGTGCTCATAAAATGGAAATTATTGTTACAGTCTTAAACATTACAGAACTTTCAATACATGATCAAAACAAAGTCACTAACTTGAATAATCCCATCGATTTTAATGGGACTATTTGAATAAGTAAAGTATGGAAGGATGAACATGATACCAAATCTGTGATGGGAATGAATTCAGAAACCCTTCACACTTTATCCAGGAATGATTTCCATCTAGAACTTGGGAACTAGAATAAGGCTAGCTCAGGTACCTAAAGGATTTTGTATCCAGCATGTAACAGGAGAAAACAGAAATCCAGATCTTCCATTCACTAAGGATAAAAGGGAAATATCCTTAAAACAAAAAATGTTTTTTGTATCAGATGAAAAGCATTTGTTAAACAAAGAGCAAAAGGAGCCTGCTATTCAAATGAAACTCTGTACTACAAGAACACAGACCTGTATTATTAGAGGCTTCACAGCAGATGGAAAAGCTACTTTGTTGTAGCCTAAAGATGTAAAATGCAATACCAGTCCCTAAGTGGCACTGGTACAACTGTGGAAATCATACAGCCAGATGAAGCACATAAATTTCTCATATGAACAATTGTTTTCATTTTCCTCCCATGCCACTAGATATTATAAGTGGAAAGTAAAACAAAAGTAAATATGTTCATTCCACTCTTGTGATCAGTGATAAATGAAAGGCTATTGAGCCTGACAAAGGTCAACCGTGGCCTCATTGCAGCTCGCTGATGCACCGGCGCGCCGCAGGTGCGTGTGCCTCCACTCCCACCAACCGGCCACGCGTGGGATCGCCCCGGCCCCGCAGCGCTTGGCACCACCCGGAGCTGTTTTATCAAAGGTGCGGAGAAAAAAACAAACGCGACGCGTTCAGCCTGCAGAGACCACCAAGAGCCCGCTGCCACGGCCACGAGGCTTCAATCGAGCTGGAGGAAACGATGACTTGTCGGGAGTGCTGCCTGCTAAAAATCCCCCAAATGCGGCAAGAGCACTTCAGAGTCTTGTCCACAGAACCAAGGCATGATTTCACTACACTTATGTTTTTAATAAAATCCAAATCATCAGTGACAAAGAGTAAAAACTAAGAGATTAACATACAAGTGACTTTCCTAAAAGTTCTCTTTCCTTCCACTTCCCATTTACACAACTACTGATTTTCCCAAAGTTCTTTGCATCTCAGCTATAGCTGCCAGCTACAAGCCAAACGCTTTTGGGTGCTTAAAACTAATTTGTTTACTACTTCTATATCATGCTCGCCCAATATTACCATATATTCATAAGAGCCTTGAGTCAGCCAAATTTTAGAAATACTCTGAATTTTTTATTCATGTAACTAATTTCTAATCACTCAATAGTATTGTTAGTCATAGCAGAAAAGGATTTCAGGAAATGGTATAAAGTATTCAGAATAAGCAGAACTGGAATAATGCCTTATATTCTGGACATCTGATTTCATTTCACAACAACATATTAACTACTGTGAGATGCTATGATCAGGATACAAAAAGAAAAGTTATCCATTACTATTACAACAGAAAAGTGGGAAGATGCTGCACCAAACTGGAAAATGCGTTAGGTGGGGAGAAAAAAAAAAAAAAAAAAAAAAAAAAAACAGGAGAGAGATAGAAATATTCTAGAAGAAGCTAAGACCTAAGAAAACATGCAAGTCAGATAAAAATTTGGAAGTGGCCAAGAACAAGACCTGTTTAAATCAAAAATGCTTTATTTTTTTCAATCACTTTTATCATGTGATATTTGACATGGCAGCTCCATTTTCATTTATCAGTCTCAACATCTGCCTAAAACTATGATCTCTGTTACTTGGTTGTGAATTTACATAGTGTTTATTTTCCAGCAAATGGCACAGAGCAACTAATGATAGAGAAACTAAAGAAAACAAGTACTGTTATTTACATGTTCTCATTATCTTGGAAGAAGGAAAAAACACTGAAGACATTAAGTCAAGCATTACAAACCCACCATAAATGCCAGGGGCAGCAATGGAAGACAGTAAGATGCATGAGGAGAGGCGGTACAGATGCATTTCAAGGGGATGGCACAACTGCAAAGCTCCAAAGGATGGCACATGTAACACTGAAATCCCAAAAGAGAAATCAGACCTAGCAGAAGCATAACTATCTCCAAACAAAACACACACCCTGGAAATAGTCAAAGGTGTATGTGACAGTAATCTACCTGCAAATAACTTAACGGGACATGGATGTCTCATTCTCATTTATGTTCCTAAGAACAGCCCATTTGCAGTTCCTTGTGAATGACAAACCCATGTTTTTGTTGTTGTTTTTCACATGAATTACAGACTTCTCAGATTTGATTAATTCTTCTTGAATTACCAATAACTTCATTTCATCTTCAAAATGAAAAGGACACCATAAAGATAATGCTAGGTATGTACAGAAACAAACAGCAGTCAGAATATGGCTCCATAGTACCATTACTGCAGCCTTGTATATATTTAGCTATTCTGGGGGCTCATGTCCTGGCACTTTCCAGAATCTGGACAGGACAAAAAAAAAAGTTACGTGATGTATTCCAAAGTTCTCAAACCTGTTTTTCTGCCACATTTTAAATTTCATGCTTAGGGGATATATTGGATATTTCTGGCAACATAGCCAACAAAAGATGTACACAATCTTATGCATTCAAAATTAAAGTGGAAACAACTAGCAGAGATTCTTGTGAAGTGAAAAAGAATTCTTCAGTTAAGGGTAATATTCCATAAAATATGAATGGCAAAACTTTAAAGAAGATACACCACAAAAACCTCATTTCCTACCACAGATCTAATTCTAGATGTAAAAATAACACAGTTCAACCTTATTAAAAAAAATAATAATAATCACTATTTCACTATTTTATCTGGGAAGAAGTAACTCATATCAGGTGTCAGGCTGAATGTTACACTGCATAAAATAGATCACTGACCCCCAGTATTCTTTTGACAATGAAGTTTATTACCTCCACTTTCTTCTCTTCCTCACAACCTGCCTCCTTTACAGCCACCACCTTCCCTTTCCTCCCTCAAATTCACCACACTGCTTCTCACCACTGCCTGATGCTGTCTTCTTGTCTTCCCTCCTTTGTTTTTGACCCCTGCCGCTACCTCCCTCGTCCCACAGCTGCCCAATTTGGCAGTGTCAGCACAGGGCCCAGCCTAATAAGCCTGAAAGAATTTATTAATTTAGGCTTTATGCCATGCCTCAACACTACTGGTGTACCCTGGTAGCGGGGATCCATAACATGGAGAGTTTCTACTGTTTAATGCAAAACTCAAATGTTTCAGAATTAAAAACAGAATTGACAATTAAGATATTCTGTAGGTAGACAAAGTTTGGGAACAATTCTCTACATATATAAGACAATTGAAGGTACAACTGCTCCTATTCATCCAAATCATTGATACAATATAAAGCACTGTAATTCCTATGCTGAAGATGTCTTATCTTCATACTGTGTGGGTTTTGTGTAGCTTGCTATTTTAAGGTAAACCTAAAGAAGACTTCTGTACACATGGAAAGCATCACAATTTCATTGCACATAGAGCCATAAAGGGAAGTCTTGTGTCTTGTGATGCTCAGAAAGGCATGTTCCCCTGCACCCCCAAAGAAATAGAGAATAAAATATTTTTTTGAAAAATGCTGTATGGACCAAAAAAAAAATTTTTTTTTTCCTAGATGTGATAAAACTATAAACCATTAGTAACTTGACACCAGATAGTTAAGCAGCCCATTAATTATCAGTTAGTACTGGCAAACCTGGTAGTGTTTATGTATTTTACATACCTTATTTTGCCAACATCATTTACACTTCATTAGCACTATTAAACCTTAATATCATTTTTGTAATGTAAAAACCACCACTACTGTCTCCACCAAAAAGAAATACTTAAAACAGTATTAATATGATACAATGGAAAATTGCTAAACAATAAAATGGATCCCTAAGAAAATTTGATATAGATTTCCTGTATTTTCCCTGCACTATATTCAACCCTTCTCACAAGGCATACAGCAAAATGGCAATGAAAAGTGAATTTCCTGCTGTTACAGCTACTTTGGATGCTCATGCTTCTGTTCCTGTGGAGACAGCTTGGATCAATTTCAAGAAAATAGCCTTTATCTACACTTTTGCACAGAAAACACATTTTTATTTTGAGGAGATGCAGTATTTGTCTGTGGTCAGTATTTTAATTTGCAGCATAACAGTGTTGTAACTTGCATATAATTAAAGCACTGAAGACTATCAGACAAAGATTTACAAAACAGTTGAAGAAAGACATTTTTGAATTTTCCAAATAGAAAAGTATTTAGTTCAGGACTCTTAATATCATTTACACAGTGTACATATACTATTACATACACCTACCTACAGTTTTCTTTATCTGTTAAAGTAGAAGCAGAAAACTAACTGAGAAACAGTACGAACACGATACTGGGTCTAAAGATACTTGTATTGTCATTTGTAGATCATCCATGTCTTCTGAGTTCATCAGGCTGAAAAACAAACAGCTAATCCTAATCCAGTCACCAGGTGTGACAGTATTCAGTCATTAGCATTATATTGAAGTTTATGGCCTGCTTGTGTCATCAGGAAGACAATGAAATAAGGCTTATCTGTTTTCAGATACAGACATTCAAGTAAATTAATGCACAAAGAAATGAAGTGTGAGGTACTTGCTACCATCACTGAGAAATTAATGATAATCTGTATTTAGTTAAGGCTGTAGTTTCACAGAAAAAAATGAGTAAATGCACTTGTATACAGAATCACAGAACTGTAGGTGTTGGAAGGGACCTCAAAAGATCATCAGGTCCAACCACCCTGCCAAAGCCGGTTCCTTACAGGAGGCTGCCCAGGTAGTCCAGATGGGCCTTGAATATCTCCAGAGAAGGAGACTCCATAACCTCCGTGGCCAGCCTGTTCCAGTGCTCCGTCACCCTCACCGTGAAGAAGTTCTTTTGCATGTTGGTGCGGAACTTCCTGTGCTCAATCTTGTGGCCATTACCCCTTGTCCTGTCCCTGCAAACCACTGAAAAAGAGGTTGGCCAAATCCCTCTGTCTCCCACAGCTCAGGTATTTATACACATTGATGAGATCCCCTCTCAGTCTTCTTTTCTCCAGGCTGAACAGACCCAGGTCTCTCAGCCTTTCCTCATAGGGAAGATGCTCCAGGCCCCATATCATCTTTGTGGCCCTCCTCTGTACTCTTTCCAGGAGATCCCTGTCTTTTTTGTACCGGGGAGCCCAGAACTGCACACAGTACTTCAGGTGAGGCCTGACCAGGGCACAGTAGATGGGGAGGATCACCTCTCTTGACCTGCTGGCCACGCTCCTTTTAATGCACGCCAGGATCCCATTGGCTCTCTTGGCCACGAGGGTACAGTGCTGGCTCATGGTCAACCTGTCATCCACCAGGACCCCCAGGTCCTTCTCCTCAGAGCTCCTTTCCAGCAGGTCATCCCCCAGCCTGTATTGATGCATGTGGTTGTTCCTTCCCAGGTGCAGGACTCCACACTTGCTCTTATTAAATCTTATTTGGTTTCTTCCTGCCCATCTCTCCAGCCAGTCCAGGTCTCGCTGAATGGCAGCACATTCACACCATAGCTAGTCTCATCATATCTTGTACTTAAACACCCTCAGAAGTCACAGACTTCAAGAGTGCAAGACCAGACACTTGGGCAGTTTGACCGAACACCAAGCAGAATGTTAATGAAACTGGAATCATCCAGTAAGCCAGGTCTGAACTGAATCTGACATTCTGTTCAGACAGACAACATATGCATTACCTGCTTTTTGTTCTTACTTCCAATCTGTTGGATAAATATGGAAAAGCATTTATAAACTGCACACTCTAAACAGACAAGTCTATTTTGTAATTAAACAAATCAAGCATCTCTGCAAGCTTTGCACAAGAAAAACCAAAAGACTCATCAAATCTAAATATGAGCATAGATGTTCTTGCATCACTTAGAGACTTAAGAGCTGATAAACAATAGCCTAGCTAGGTCCCTGTTTCACTCACCAATTTCAGTGCAAATATAAATGTAAGGTAAATAAAATATGATGATATACTGGAACAAATGGACTAAATTAATAAATTACTATTTCTTTCTCTGTAGTACATGAACACACCCTACCAAAAGCATTGCTCCCATTATGAATGCCAACCCTCTGGAACAGCAAAAATGTCCACATAGATGTAAGCACTATTCTCAGTTGTAGAGGACATAGCAATAGCTGTAATAGTGGAACACAGCAAAACAAGGACAGTCCTTCAGTTTTCTTCATACAATTTCACACCAACTTACAGATATTTGTAAGGGAAAACAATGGAAATGAACTACTTTGATTATTGCTAAAACTGTTAGATTTGTCTCATAATAAAGAGTTTAAATACAAAGTACAGTAGGTGTAGTTCCTTCTCTATATACTCCATAAATCTGCTTCTTCAATATACAATTCAAAAAAGCCCCTAATTGCTATTGCTATCATGATAAACATTGGAAAGTTCTGCTTGACCTTTTATTAAAATTTTTCTATACCAATATGGTTCTTTCGCTACAAGCACCCTAAGGAATTATGAGAAATACTTTTTTCTGTAGTTTAGCCCATGTGCACTTAATAGGCTCACAAATATAATACCATTATAAAAAAGAAAAACTGCCAACACTGCTAAAAAAATTGTCATAACACTAAATTATTATATAAATATAAAAGGAGTATGTCTGTAAAATATTCACTCAATGAAGATCCCAAGGTGATGATTTTGCTATGTTGTTTTTATTCCTGGGAGATCCATAACGCATTTGGATATGCCACATGTCACCACATGAATCAGGCAGTTAATGCATGTGCTTTTAGAAGCAGAGATGTCTTCCCAATAGAATGTGCTATAAAAAAAAAAAAAAAAAAAAAAAAAAAGTTGAGATTCTGTGCTGCTTTGTCTGATAGGCATAATTTAATGTCTTGCTTATAGTGCTGCATCTTAAGGAAAAATGTGTGCTGTCCTATGTAGTTATTTACAACATATTACTAAATCTATGCAAATATATTTCCCTGAGCTTGGTATTATATAAAAAAGGTCAACAATGTTTGAAATATTTTGAACCACATTCCCAATATATTTTGTATACAGCACTAATGTCCAATATACATATATATATCTTAATATATTTCCAGATTTTTCTATTAATTTTATCCTACTGTAGATTATTAAATAAATGCAGGGTTTTTATTGTTTTGGGGTTTTCTTTGTTATTTTTAAAGACTGTAGAAATTTTCCTATCTAGCTATGGCTTTTCATTATGAACGCTAACCATACATTTGTTAATAATGCATCAGTTAAATTACTACATACTATGTTGGCATTATTTAATAAAGTAAATAATAGTCAATATCCAATAGGTAGACACTCGTGAAAAAAGTTGAGAGGGGAAAAAAAGTGTTATATTCTGCTTCCTATATGATTTACTCCATAATTTCTACCGTTCATTTTTTTTTTCTACTAACTTTTAGACAGAAGATCCCCAAGTACCATTTATCTGTCTCCTTTTGCACTGAGTATTTCTCTGTCTTTTAGGAAAATTCTAGACATTTAATTACATTTACATAGCCTCTTCTCATTTTTACCTTTATATGCACATTGTTAATGACAATTTTTTCCTGCAAATGAAATTGTACCATTGATTATTAGTTTGTGAAAACTTGTGCATCTCAGAAAGCAAGAGCAGTTTTAAAGGGAGTATATTTTTTTTCCTCCTTTTTTAACACAGGTTAGGGACAGTGTACACTTTCTCTACAGAAAAGGTGTTGTATTTGAACTCAAGATTTCAAAGCTGAAATGTTCCTGTGTGGGTAGGATACATTAGATCTACTGAAATACGAGAACAATTTGTCAAGTAAATCATGTCTTTCCCAATTTTGCACACCTATGTTTTCAGTAATGTTCCATTAAACTGACATGATGCAAGTTTCACTTAGGAAAGGTGTAGAAAATTTCAGAAGTGTATACTACCTTACTAATTTCTATAACATTTTAGCCCTGTAATGTCATTAATCTGCTGATGATTTAATTCTCTGTGTGGAGTTTGTTATTATCAGAGTGTTTTAATTTCTAATGTGTTTCAGTCATCTCTGACAGGTTGTACTCTTCACCAGTTCACATCAGTTGCTTACTTTAATATTCCTTTCAGCAACTACTTCATTATTATCTATCCTCATTTTTCAAGTAGTAATAAGGGGTTTTGTTAATTACTTACATAGTTAAATTCTAATTCTAATTCCACCAAACTGGCAGAACTGTAGTTCTGAAATTCTATTCGGGGACATATTTCCCATAGAGAACAGCATGTATTTGCGCATGTGATAGTTTGTGTTTCCAAATAAAACAGTGTACCATGCAGGTAATTACTTCATCAAAACTGCATACAAAACCATGCTCAGCAGCGTAACACAACTTAACCCTGTTTTTACCATGCATATTTCCAACATTGACTTCCTACTTTCTTGTTAAAATACTCATCAGTACTTTCTCTATTTATTTCCTTCCTTAGTATGGTCTGTTATCACCTGTGGATTTGCTACATGTTCATTCACCTGAATGACGAAATAGCATGGTAATTTGGAAATGATAATATACACGCGCAGCTGTGTTTAGATCTAGGATCATCCTGGTGTGGTGGTTTTACTCAGGTGGGCAGCCAAGCTCCACCACAACTGCTCTCTCACTCCCCCTCTCCTCAAAAAGGAAGGGGGAGAAAATACAACACAGAGAACTTGAGGTTTGAGATGAGAAAAGTTTAATTAAAGGGAAAGGGAATGGGGAGGAAAAAACAGAAACAAAAGAAACAATCAGTCCGTGCGGAAGCACAGACAGAGAAAAAAATTATTCTCTACTTCCCATCAGCGAGCGGTGTTCAGCCACATCCTGGGAAGCAGGGCCTCAAAACGCGTAGTGGTTGTTCAGGAGGAACAGCCCCCTCCCCCACGAGAGCCCCCCCTTTTATTGCTGAATGTGACATCAGGTGTTATGGAATATCCCTTTGGTTGGTTTAGGTCAGCTGCCCCAGCAATGTCCCCTCCCCATCACTTGCCCACCCCCAGCCTGCTGGCTCTTGGGGGCTTGGAAGGAGTCCTGACGCTGTGCCAGCACTACGCAGCAATAGACACAACACTGGAGTGATATCAGTGCTGTTCCAGCTACGAGTGCAGAGTACAGCACTGTGCAGGCTGCTGCAGGGAAAAGGTGACTCCAGCTCAGACAGACCCAACACACCTGGTCAGTCAGCATTAGCTCCCAGTGAACTTTTAAATGTACCAAAGTCATACAGAATATTGATAAAGAAAGCAGATGTTTAACACCATAGTCATACCAAGTAACAGTAATCAAGTATACTAACAAAAGAAAGCTCTCAAATCCTAGTACACACTCGACTTAAACAAAAACAAGAGTTTTTGTTTAAAACCACAATGGTAACAATGCAAATAATATCTACAACTGGCAGAAAGTTGTTATGAAATTGTTTCTGGGAAAATACTTCGAGTTGTGCCCATGATACTTGTCTAGAAGAATTAACAAATTTCTCCAGTAATAAGATCCTTACTCAACATTGGAAGTTAGTTTCTTAGTGTTATCCTTCAAACGTGTACATCAACATCACTGCAAAATTTTCCAAGGCTCATTGTCTCCACTTGACAAAGGTCGGTATTTATTCTAAGGTAAGGGAGACCTGTGAACTACACTGCACATCTCTTCACATTGTTTCCCCAATTCCAATAAAAAGAGGTATCTTTTCTATTATACTTCACACATTTTCCCCCATTGATACACAGAGAAGATACGGGAGGAAAACTGGCAACATATGATGCATTAAGAACACTTTTCAGAAAAAAACTGTACCCCAAAAAAGAACAATACCTCCAGCAAAGCTGCTTCACCTCGAGTTTCTTTGATGTGTACTACTGCAGAGGAGGTACAAAGCCATATCTTTGATATTTGGGACAACTGTTTGCTTTCTTCAATACCAAATCTCCCCTAGCTATTATGACATTTTCATACCTCTCTAGCATAAAGGAAAAAGGAAGCGGTACAAAATTTGCAAAGATTCCAGAAGTCTTTTTAAACAAAGACATTCAACAAAACTAAACATTATGTTTTGTAGAGGACTTAACCAACATCACCACAAGTGATAGATTGCCATATGATAAGAAGGTACCATTTTCAGACTCCTTAAGAACTAACCTGACAAATATGAACTTCATGTCATAACAAATTAGTAAACAGTTAATCATGTAAATTTGTCAGTGAAGGTATGGTTACTAGAATCTATTTGTATATTTAAATAGTGAGTCACTTTAATATCATTCCTCAATAGTAAACTAATTTAGCCAACTAATCCGGTTTATTTCCTAAATATTGTTCATTTCTATCAGTTGGATGATTTTTTTTTTTCCCAGACACTTACATAACAAGCATTAAAAAGATACATTCGGCAGCTACAATTGTTAACATAACAAAGGCTATATAGAATCCAGAGGTTATTGCATTCTCCCAAAAGTGTTTAAATAATAGCCTAAAATCTGAAGAATTACTTTAATACTTCAATAAAAATAACCCAATTCAAAGCATTTTCAAGGAAACAGAGCTCCTTGCTCTAGGCTACCGAATAATGGCTGAAAGAAAGTATATAGCTTGTCACTTCTGATTAGAGAACTGTGCCTCTGTGCTTTGAATGAGAGACATGTCTGGTAATAAGAAGTGCAGATATTAAATTTAATAAAATAATGTGGAATACAATATATATGAACTTGACCAAGTATAGCACAAAATGTAACATACATTACCCTGCTCAGTCAACTACTGTGGCCTAACATCTAATGACAGACTTAATTTCCATTTTCCAAGGAGACTACTACAAAAATACAATTTTCAGATTATACAAGTATTTTATCAGACTACACAAAAATGTAAGCAAAATTGCTTTACATATCTACATGAATACATAACAATAGCAGACCATTGCTAGACTACAAGCTGCTCAGCCCTAGAAGTCCACAAAAAAATACATTAGGTCTTGTAAATAATTAGTTACAGAGACCCTGATGCTAATATGTCACAGCATCATATTATCCACAGTGTATTTCTTTCTTTCCAGACTTAGGGATACATTGGTTTGGGGGTTGATTGCTTTTCTGTTCTTGCTTTTTAAAAACACTATCAGGATACAATATTTACATGTTAAATATAAATAAGTTAGCTGCTTATAATTCAAGTATTCCAACAGAAGCCATAACAGCTTTGTCTTTCAATACATTAACCTTCAGCATGTATTTTCACAATTAAATAACAAGCTCCATACAGTGCTTTCCACTCCCTTTCTAAGATAGAACTATGCTACCTGTGATATGACACATGAGGGATTTTAAAACAATTCTAAGAGCTAATCCCAGTAAACCCAGAATTAAAGTTCTTGTTTCTATATTTCACTTTCAAAATATTTAGAACTTTGACAGATGTGACATTATGTTTTCATTAAAACAGCTGATTTCAAAATGCTGCACTGTGCAAAAGCACCATAAACAGTTTATGATGAACTGCCACACTCTTAATTAAAACAATAAATCCAGTGCACAATATTTGTGCAGCCTCTGGTTTGACCTTTGCCTCTTACTATCCACTACCAGAGCTGCTGCCTCATTCTGTGCACCAGATGTAGAAGGTTTTAAACCATGATCTGAAAGGCAGTAAAGATAAAATAGGAGAAAATGTGCCATTACTCTTTGCAGTTATGATTAATTCAGTTCATATTTTACAATCTGGTTATGAAGTAAAACTGCAGACTTTACATCAAGTATTTGCCATTCAATACACCAAATGTATAAAAATGCCTGATATTTTAGCAAATGACACAAAGCTAATTCACAACCACCACATGAAGGACAGAAACATGAATAATAATAAAAAAAAGGCATTAATTAGCTATCCAACTAAAAGAACAAAGCTGTCTCTGTCAAAACCACTTGATGGTCAGTCTTGGCAAAAAATGTATGTTACAAAAACAAACAAACAAACAAAAAAAAAAAAACACTTTCCCTTATTTCTCTACCACTTGATTTTAAGCTTAAGATTAAATTTGATTAAATCTAATTTTAAGATTAGATTTTTAAGAATTTTAAGATTAGATTTAAAGATTAAGATTAAAATATCCTTGAAATCTATCTGGTATACATGAACAGAAATCAAATGTTATTAACTACTATAACTACTACTCTTAACTGCTACGCTGTAATTATACCAAATTTCTTCTATTTTCACAGAAACAAAGTTGAACGCAGAAATAACTCAAAGAGCTAAGTTTAGGAGATGAGCTAGGATCCTGGAGTACTAGTTATTCTAGGAAGATATCTTACAGAAAATAAGACTGTAAAATCATCTAAGTTGGAAAAGACCTTCAACATCGCCAACATCGACCATTAACTTGAACTGCCAAGTCCCATCGCTAAAGCACATCCCTTAGTGTCCCATCCACACATCTCTAAAAAAGACTCCAGGGATAGGCACTCCACTTCCCTGGGCAGAAGAGAAACATGCAGTTTTCATGAAAAGAGAAACAGATAAAACATGCAGTTATTGGAGACTTCAATATTTCCGCCTTTCTGTGACTCTTCCCACCTACATTGGTGAGACTATAAAAAAAGTTCACAATGAATAAGAACTTATAAATTAAAAATTGGATTATACTTCTGAAGATGTATTTAGAGTTTTACTTGCATTATCACAAGTCTTACAGAAGTGGTTCTAAAAAAACTATGGAAAAATAAAGACATGAATTATTAAGAGAGCCAAGAATCTCTGATTTTTTAGCCTAACTCAGGCCAATGATTCTTCCAAAGCCTTCTAGACTTGGTGATTTTCCTGCTTCCATTTCCAGATTTCTAAAGAAAAGTGGGGGAAGTTACTGTGTTTGCCCAGTCACTGAAGTTGTTAGCTGATTTCTGCAAAGCATGAAATTCTTACAGAATACCTATGATACAGGTATGCAAAGGGAGAAATTTCACAGAAGCTCCTTTGTGACATACACAGTACTATACTTCTTAACAATAGTCACCACAGAGAGAAGTATTTACACACATTTAAATTTATCTGAATTCTACTGCATAAATATGAAGCCTATTGTAAGTGCTGCAAATTCCTCTTAATTTTCTTGGGTTGCTTTGTATACACTACAGTTTAATCATGCACTGCGAGGTGAAAATTTCAGATCCTTGCCAGCTGATTGCTTCGTGTGTAGTCTGAATATTGCAAATCTCAAATTCAGTGTGAAGTTTAATTGCTAAAATGTCCACAGTTTAAGCATAATGGAATAAGATGCCCACATCTGCTCAGAAAATACTACACTTCTTAGTGTTTCCAATCATTAAAAAAAAAAAAAAAAAGTCTACTCCAACAAACCCCAAACTCAAAGAAAACAGAGGACAAATATTTTCTATATTACAAAACTTCATTTTCTATGCCAGCAACATTATTATAGAAGGCCTGAGTCTGAGTCATAATATAAGAATGTTTGGAGTTGACCTACTTATTACTCCTCCACAATTTTCATGGAAACTTTTAAAGATAAGCAAAAAGTCTAACTTGCCATCAAGTAACTATTATTGCATCAAACAATTCTTGTGAGAACTCTCTTACAAATAGAATACGTGTTTTTTACACCAGATTTATATATTCACACACTCTATATATGTACCTTTTCCATCAGAAAAACAAAAAATTGAACTTTTTTTCCTCACAAACGTATGAAAACAGGAATACAGAGTGTTTTCTGGAATTGTTCTAACTGCTTCAGCTGCTGATCTGAGCAGTAGAACACCCTTGCAAACAATTTGGCCCAGGTGGTTTGTGATTGCCGTGCCAGTTGCAGACACTTTGTACAATGAGGTTCTGTAGCAAGCATTAAGGCTGGGTGAGGGAAGGGAAAAGCGTTGGGGAAGAGGGTGATTTGATGTAAAGAATGACTGAGACTTTTAATATAAAATAAAAATCAAAAAGCCAAAAAACATCACAATCTCTTTTTAGTCCTCTACAGGAAAATCTGGTTTGGACAAGGCTTACTGTTATTTCATCTGCAACTTTTCTTCTGTCCCTACTGACACAGCAGGATCCCATCAGCCAGCTTGGCTACACAAGTAATATCCATGTTGGAGTACCAAAACCCCTGCAATTCTTTAGCCAACAAGGAAACTGGAGCCAGAATACTGTGCAGTTGGTGGGACAACTTCCAAATAGCTAACTAATCTTTAATGCTTTCACAATACTGAAATTATTTCTTCTAGCATATCAACAACAATATTTCATCAACAAACATTAAAATTCCAGGAGGTGACTTTTAAGATGTAATTCAACTCTAACATAGCTTTTTCAAAGCAGAAATCTTGACCCCGCCTGCAGCAAACTTATCTGTCAAGTTAAAGCTTTCTAATGAACAGATGAACATGTATAAGTGATGATTGTTTGTTTTTAAATGGACACTGACATGCAATAAAATAAAATCTGCCCTTCTTCTAAATATCTATTGCAAAGAAAGGGAATACCAAAATTTCCAAAAATCAGGTGTAAGGTTATTTGAACATTAACCAACAGCATATTTTCTCTAACTTAGTTCTCAGAAACACCTAAAACGTTTTATTCAAAACACTCAAATGTTTCAGGAACTTGCAAGTTTGGGCCCATAAAAACAGGTGACATTTGACAATGTTTCAAGACACAGAAAACGAGTTTTTAGAAGTATTGGGCAAACTTAAATGAAGGGTGATGCACAGGCTGTTATAACAGTACTTGCATGCCTACAGCAGAAGAGTTCATCCTTTTAGAAGAAAACATTGTGCTACAGAGTATGTCACACAGGGCATAAAATTTAAATAAGCTTTAAATAGGAATTTTGCCTGAAGATCCATTCTACTCCAGGCTCTGGTAGATGCTTTTCTGAAGAATATTTTTGATTCCATGCAAAGATTAATTTGCCTTCCTTTTCCTTCCTGAAGGAAGCAGTTGGTCAATTTTGATGAGGTTCCTGGTGTAGACAACCTCACAAGAAATGGCTTTGCATAACCAATTAAAGTAGTGGAGTTCTGATTCAGAAAATATGCTGAATACAGAAATTAATACTGGCACATCTATGTATAGAATACAGATTAAAATAAGGAAGTAGAAAAGAAGGCAGAACCCTCCCTACCCACCTTTTCAACCAAAAAACATCTGCATGGTTTTCTCTGGTTGGATTACATTAACAGAGCATATCTGGGCAAAGACAAGTTATGCCCAGACATAAAATGACCACAACCAGCCAGCAGCAGCCCACCTGTGCGACAAATCCAGAAGCAACCAAGATCACTCTAAACTTAAGGCCACAACCACTTGAAGAGCTGAACAAAGCTACACAAAGGCTTTAAAGTAACATCAGTCTCTGAATGGTATTTCCACTAGGTCAATCAACAGTCAACCAGCTGGAAATTATAATTACAGATTTAGCATGATGTAGAACCACAAGACCACATTCTTATAACACTTTATGATCCTTTGAAAGGAAGAATGAAACACATGGAGAGAAAAATTCGCAAATTCACCCTCCCAATCAAAATACTTTTTGCTTTAGAGTTACCTTTCCTATACCACAGTACTCTCAATATTTCAATAAAGAGAAATTAAATTTCATTTTGCAGAGAAAAAAATAATAATTTAAAAAAAGTAGAAATTCACTTTTTTTTTTTTTTTTTAAACAACAAAGGAGCCAATGAACTGCTCAGACTTTTTTTTTTTAAACTAAGCTTTGGCTTTTAAGAGCTGTCAATCTTTTCAGGATTTCAGCTTACTTCAGCAGAACCTGCACATGCTTAGAACCCTAAAAAAAATAAAAATAAAAAATAAAAATAAAAATATTTTCTCCAAGTCATATTGCAATTAGAGATGTAGTCTGGACTGCATGGTACCTGACTTTGCTTCTAAATTGAGAAAACTTAAAATCAGTCATTCAGATTACTAAATTTAAAATAGTCATAATAACTACTTGCTGAATAACAAAGATCACAAATGTTACTTCAGTCCTTACATTCAGAAAGAGGACATCCGTTTGTCTTCAGCAGAGACATTCTGTTTGAAAAGTGCACACAATATACTATTAACATTGCCAGAAACATATCTGTAATGAGATCTATGCTTTTAAAGTTCTCCTAGAACTAGAAAGATTTAGCATTTTACTTTAAAATAAAATTAATTTCTGTAAAAGTGTATTAACAATCATTGACGGACATTAAATGTTCCCAATAACATAACAGTTCTGAATTATTTATTTCCAAAGTTCTTCTAAAAGCTGAACTTTCATACTTTCTTCTTTATCCTGACTCTGAATAGCAAAGATCTGAAGAACTGGAGAAGAGAAGATTATGAAAAATAAAATATATGCTTGAGTCACGCTATTCTTTAACCTTCTAAGATAGATCCTGCAAGAAAACTGGGCATGTGAAGATCAGCATGTGAAAGATAGCATCCATTAAGGTTTATGCTGCAATGGCTTCAGGTTTCATGAATAAAAAATATGAGTTCAGTCAAGAAAAGTGGTTGCATAAAATTGAAAAAGAAATACAGTAATCATGCAAGGCCTAAAAAGTCCACGTTCCTTTGCACACAGTTACTGCCATTTACCTATTATTAGAGTAAGAAAAGTATTTAATGACTATTTGTTTAATTTCAAAGCAGACATGAGAAAAAAATAAGTAAAAAGGTATCTTGAAGAAAATCTAAACTTTGCAGACTATTATACTCAGGTAATGGGTCTTTTCTCACTGGAAAATGCATGTAAAGCATGGAATGGAGGAACTTAACCAATATCTTCAATGTCTTCTAGCTCAGTAAACGAAGAAGTATCCGTAGAGGTAAGAAATCTGTATTGTAACAAACAGACTAGGAAGAAAGAATGATTTTTTTTATGGCCTACATAACAGAGTATTTTTTTTGCATTCAGTGGATGAATCCCAACATCTAATCTAAACAACACTGATGTTCCCCTAAGAGCCAATAAGCATTTCCAGTGAAAACAAGTTTACCTACTTTAATGACAATAACCTAGAATAGCATGCCTCATATACAGATGATGAGTAGTATAACTTTCGTTCTCCCTGCTTGATTATCAGTGTTAGCAGTATTCTGGAATGAACTGATATACACTGGGTACATCTGCATACCCATGCAAAGTCTTCAGGGCTCCAAAACATATCTACACTCAGATTTGTAGAGGTTGGTAAGTGATTAGTTGGCAGACGTAGACGGTCAGTTTAAAAGCCCAGCTCTGATAAGACTATCTGAATGAGAGTAAACTCTAGATTGCACAGAGCAGCAATCACAAAACTTTGTAAATGAAACAGGTATACCTTTCTGGTAATGTTCTGAGTTCTGTTTACTAAGCTGACTAAACAAATATTGAATTTATCACTTTCCAGTGTTTTCATAACTTTTTTTTTTTTTTTTTGACTATTTACATTATGCACTGAAGCTACAGCAGTTCTAAATAAGACAAAAATCTTGCATTAATGTTGTGAATAAATTCTCCCTAATGAACAATCAGTACCTGTAGGGTACAAAGGAAATCCCAAATATCATGATGCTACTATATGATTTGAAATCTGTGAGCATTATTCAAGGAAAAAGCCCACATTTCATGAAGAATTGTTCTCAAGTTATACCTGAGAATTTTTTTTTATTTTTTTTTTTTTAGCGGAGGCTTTAGGATATCATTCCTAGACTAAATCAGTTGAAAAATCAGTACTACTACACATGGAAAAGCAATGCTTAAAAATAAATAAATAAATAAATAATCCTACAAAATGAGCCGTATTTCATCTTTATAAGAATGTCTTGGTAAATTCCACCACTGGGATACTGGAAGAAAGAAGAGGGATACATCTCCATCCCATTTTTATGTCTTTTCCCAGTGCCATTAAACTATTCTCCCTCTCTCTTTTTTTTTTTTTTTTTTTTTTTTTAATTGTGGTATCACCATGGGAGCAGGTGCCTTGAAGTGGAGGCACACACCAAGCCTGACCTCCCTGTGAACAGTTCTGAATTCCCTGATCTTGTTATGAATATTTTTTCTTCAAGTGCAAAGCTGCAAAATGTATGAAAACTGAAGTAATTCAATTAAGTATCTATTCTGAGCTGGAAAAGACCATTTTGTTAGAACCAGTGGAGCACTAGTTTAACCCTGGTGCTCAGAATTCCCAAGCAAGTCAGCACATTAAGCCAGCTCTTCAACTTAAGAACAATTACTGTCATTTATCAGCCTGAATAGCAATAATGCACAAATCGACAGCTTTCAAGAGGCAAAGAGCGAACTAGGTGTAATGATATGCAAAGCCACAGCACTCTACATTTTGAACTGTCTTCAGCCCATCAATACATCTCCAAGTACCTACAATTTATCAGCACAAATGTGGTACCCAATGAAGGCAGGACCAAAAAGATAAATATGAACAGGGTGGAATAAAAGGTTTGAGAATGTTTGAATTTTATAATGATGAAGTACAGATCACATTCTTACAGCATTTCACATGCAGTGACCTGATCGCATCACATTTTATTCAGCAAGAGGAAACTAGGATAAGAGATAATCTTTCTTTCAGGCAGTTGTAAGCAGCTGCTCTGCTTTTTTTTCTTCTCTTTTCTTGTTTCTACTCTATATTTTCCTTTATTTCTTTTTCCACTTCCATTTCTATTTCAATCATGTACCTATGCAGCAGTTATATAGTACAGTTACTTTAATTGAAATATATAATTAACAATATCATTGTTTTTATCTCAAGAAAGCACAATATATACAGAAGGCATCACTTGAGTCTCTCTACCTCATAAACCTATTTTAGCTATTGAAGGTTTAAAAGAATACATTGGAATTACTGAATAGCATATATACCAAATGGCATTCTGCTGATGACAGGCTCAAGAATACAGAACTGATTTCATCTGTACCTAAGCTAACTGTGGGGGAAAAGGGGGGGAGAGGTGACTTTTTTTAACATAAATAGCTCTGTTCTGAATGGAACATTTCAGCAACTAGAGCTATTGCAGCAATTAAAGGCATTTAGCTTCCTCTGCTCATATAGGGCTTTGCAGGCAGGGACAGGCATTTGGATTACAGGTTAACGTACAAAGAGAATAAGGACATCTCTATGTTCTACCACAAGGAAAAAATAATAGGATTGTCATTATTTCACCTGAAAGTCTGGCAGTTCAGAAACTACCTGGAACTGCTAGTTTTATGCCTTTTAATTTTCCTTACTTTCTGATTATTACAGCATGTAAACTACTATATGTAGTCCTATCCTGAGTCAAGATTCCAAAATGTTCACTTGAGTTAAACAATTGCTTGGGAATGTATCTTGCACAGAGGATCTCACTGTGCAAGCTATTTTCCTGAACTAATGTCCATCTTCCAAAATTTAACAATGTTATAGAAAGTACTAAGATGTTCAGATAGATTAAATGAGATATAAGGAGAACTGAAAGTGGGCTTTGCCATGATAAAACAGTTTTGTAGTTAAAGGATAGAGATCAAGAGACCTGAAGTTTATTCCTAGCTTTGCTAAGGATACTTCTCATATAATTTTGAACACATCACTAAAACCCATGCTTCCTCGGTTCCCACAGAGACAGCTCTTTTTCTAAACACAGAAAATAGCTACTTCAGGGAACAGATGACAGTTATTGATCAATGGAAAATAGAACATCATGATCCATGAACATCTGTGTGGTATTCCTCTGCAGAACTCTAGAACAATATTGTCTTCAGCCTTCAGAAGACAGAATTTGCACAGAGACACAATACATCATATGATATAGCTCACAGTTGAGAGGGGTTAGCAGAAGCTTTCGTATTATTTAAAATATGATTTTAACAAGAAATGCAATTTCCTCCTGTTCTATCTCTCTGGAATTCATTCACCTACCTTTAAATATTGGGGGGCAGGAGGAGGGAGGAGGAAAATTAGTTATATTCAAGTGCTCCAGGTTTGTTTTTCACATTCCTTTTCATTCCCACTGACAACTTCTTTTCAACTTCTTTTACCAACTTTTACCATCTTACCATGTGGGCTCATTACAGTTTCCTAAACCTGTAGGTTTAGTAGCTAGTAGTTTTTAAGACACCCTAGGTTACCAGCTGCTGAAAAAGGTGCAGGTTTCCTAGAGATTGAGAGGACATCAACCCACTGAGAATACCTTAGAGATCATCAAGATGTCTCAAATGGCAGAAAATGTCATAGCATGGGATGAGCTAAGCCTAATGCATCCTTTCCCCGTAGATCTTTCTTATACTGTTGATTACGCTGGACTACCAGTTAGTAATACAAATATTCAGTCACAAGAAATAACTTACTATCAAGAAAACTGATGAACAGGCTACTAAGGAAATAATGTGTAGCATCATCTCATCTGAAGGGAAAAACAGAAATCTACCACTGATAAAGACGGTACAGTTTTGTGACTAAGAACTGCTGTTCTGTAACAAATGGCTTCTGCATTTAGTCTAGTAATCTGATTTCAGCTCATTTAGCAACTCGCATGCTTATCTATATACAACTGTGTGGATAAGAGGGCTATAACACTCCTGTAGTTCCTTTGATAAAAAAACATTTCAGTTTTAGAAACCTACAATTTCCAGACCAGCATATCTTAAAAATCTCATAGCAACTGGTACAAATAACCCACCAGGAGCAATCAGAGTATAACCAACTCACAGTTACTACTCTTAGCACCTTTTCCCTTACCTATTAATTAGATGCAGTTATATCTATTAATTGCGCTAAAATTTGAGAAGCTTTTCAAAAATTACTAAATTTGTTTTACATATTCCTGCAATATATACACACACATACAATATTTTTACTCTGTATCATTATACTAAAATTCATTAAGGTCACTATTATATTGCTTTCAATATCTGCTTTTTCTCATATTCTACATGGCCATCCATATAATAAACTTGATCTATATGGATCAGTAAAATTCAACATAAACCACCATCAGTGAACCAAGCAATTCAACACCACATTTCCACCTTCTTACAATTATTCTTATCCTTACGTTGTCTCAGTCAATACTTGGGAAACAATATATACGTACTAATTGGTAGTCAGAAAGTTATTAGAGTTCTTTTCAGATGCAAGAGAAGATTCTACCTTTTTTTTTTTTTACTCAGCAGCTCTTTCTCATTTTCTCCAGGAGATATGAAATTTAGATTTTTCTTTTCATCTCAGTCGTGCCAAAGGAAAAGACAGTTTCTTTCAGATTTGATGTAGAATCTATGCATGATCTCAGAATGCATTTTGTTAATGACTGAATGTCACCTGTGTAAGGTAGAACAGTAAGGACAGCCAGGTGAGCAGACTATCTAGGTCCAACATTTTACCAAAGGGAATCCACATGAAATGAAACATAATAGTATAATTTTCCAGGAAGCTGAATGTGAAAATGTCTAAATAGTGTACAATGGATGCTTATTTTGATATCTCTCTCTCTTACTTGTTACTGTGTTGGCAACACTCATGATATTATCACAAGTCTCCTGTTAATTGGTATTCCTTCTCATCTAACAACTCCCACAGCTGTATTATTATGTAAAGAAATCTCATTTCCTTCTTTTTTTATTGTTTCTAAAATTCAGTAATGATGAGAAAACAATGCAAGCTCGAACCCAAAACTTTCAGAATACTAAAGGAAAACAAACAAAAAAAAAAATCTAAAGTTAATTGTTTACAAAAACTGTTTTAAACCAATGTCACTGCTTTATCTGAAACACAGTGGTCATTGTTACATTGTTCCTATAACTAACGGCTCTGAAGCTACAGTAATGGTAGTGAATTTTCATCGCTGTAATTTCTGACATGTTTGTGTCAGCCTCACTACTGTTATCAATTTCTATTGCTCCTGTCTAATAGCAGTATCAGAAATGCAAATGTACTATAAAAATCCAAAGTGTAAAACATTAAGTTGATAAAAAAATAAATAAATTATTCAGAAGAGGGAAAAATCAAATAAAAGAAATGTGTACTCTGAACAATCTAAATGACAAGTAATTGTGTCAAATCCTTTTGTTCATTTCTTATGCCTAAACTGACTGAGAGTTTCATCTTGCTTCCTCTGAATCCAAAACAAAACTTCCATCTTTTTCTTTGAAAGAGTGCAAAAAGATCTTTAGGAGTGAGATACTCTGTTCAAAATACTTCAAATTTATCTACTCCTTGCCTGAAGTAATATGCAGAAATAAAACAGTAAGAAAAATTTCTAAGAGTTACAGTTTCAAATGTTAATTCACTTAGACAAAAACTACTGGCTGGGTTCTGCTTGGCTATAAATAGAAATTTATTATGGCACAATAAAAGTTGATTACCACATTTTGGCTAATTACCTAATTAATTATCATAACCAGTTGTCAGAACTCAAGATGGCTTGAAGTGACCTGGAGGTCCAGGAACTTCTAGGCTACTTACACCATTGGAAGAATATAAAGAGTGGACTGGCAGACAACCGCATTATTCCTCCTTCCACAAGATCTCTGGTAAAATTACCACTGGCACTCAGAGTTCCAAGCAAATGTTCCTTAACAATGTTTTTCACAGACATAGAGAAATGATTCACCACTACACTGCCCACAGCTATGAGAGAACTGTTAAAATGATTATGAAGCTAACAGAATTAACCACACATACTAGCAATATAATCTACACCCAATTTATCTATAGATATCACAAAGTAATGACAGATCAGCAGCCACTTAAAAGGCTCACTTTTAAAAGATGCAGTTAGCTTCCAATTTGTAACAAACCCCCACAAAAAAAGAGGAACGTGCTCTGAAGACTATTTGAAGATTAGTGGGAATTATGTCCGTACTTTTAGAAAATGTTTGTCCTCATCTTCGTACACAACTACTTTATTACCAATATAGTTCTGACTATGATTTAGTATCCATCAACTTAATTAAACTGTTGATTATAGTGAATGATCTCTAACTTTTAGTAAAATTAGATGAAACAGCAATATTAACGATTAGTTATCGATTACACTTCTGTAGATAAATGTATTAAGTACTAACTATATGACAAAGATAGTAAGAAAGCTCTGGCCATGACCAGGCAGCAGAAGCCTATGCTCTGCCCATTCACACTACAGGGCTGAGAGTACTTAGGTTCACACTAATGTGTAGAACAGAGCCCTGAAGAGCACCTGATTCTTTTTTCCCCAGACTTGGCATTTCTTCTTTGTTTTGAGGGTAAAGTAGTAAAGCTACAGAATACTCAAGGAACTAGAGGAAGAAAACCTCTGAATACCAATTCCAGCTCATCCACAATTTTGTTGCCTAGCAGACATCAATGTTCATACACCTGAACACTGGTATGGCTTTTTTTAGTTCCATAAGATGGTTTAACCTGACAGCTAATACCGTCAGTATCATAGAGGGAGCATACATCATATGTCAGGAGCATGGCAGTAACGAGGAATTCTGGCAGCAGCAGTCCAGCCAATCTCCTCCTGAATAATGGCCACAAAAGACACAATTATTTTGACACAGCTGGATCATCCTTGGAGTTATCTTAATTTATGTTAAGACAAAATTGATGCCAATGTATTGCAGAATTTTTCAAAAGGGGATAGCAGAATTCACTCTTTCAAAGTGCCACAAAGGCTGATTTCACTTAATATAAAAGATTTCAGCTTACCATAATCAGTCCTAAGGGATCTACTAGCACAAAGCTCTTCACTGGAAATGCAGGTATTCTTTTAAAACAAAATATTATTAACTATGGATATTTAATAAAAAATTGCTTACAGACATGGATTTTAACGGACAGGAAAGACACGACGCTATAGCCTTTTTATCCTTGTTTCCGTTAACTGCATAACAAGCATGAAATATATATATATGAGATGATATGGAAGACAAAGTGAAAAACAACATAGAGTAAAACATTCTCAAACTGAAGAAAACTTCTTGACTCTTGTTATTCTTCTCTTTGAAGTATCCATTCAGTAATTTAAAAGAGTGTAGAGTCACAAACTGAGAATAGAGTGCAAATCAGGGATATTTCAGATATTCAGATCAAATGTTGATATGATTAAACATGTTACAACCCAAAGAGGGTTTTCTTCAATGTCATCTTATTACATGGCAAGGTAGGAAAACAGACAGTTCAATCACAAAATCATAATGTTTAAGCAGCATGAAATCATAAAGCTAGCAACAAAACAGGTGAAGCATGCTACATTTAAGATTCATATGCTTCCTTTTACCCTAGCACAGTATTGGCTTACTGATAGCCCTAAATGGCCAGTCCATGCTGGTCTCTCCAGCACAAGAGGAGTGAGCAATATTATTCTTTTGGGTGTACTTACTCTACTGCACTCCATCATATAAAAATAACGCACATGAATAGTTAAACTGTTTGTCCAACTGTAGACATAGGTTACAAGCTACCATAAATTGTGTTGTTGTTTAGACACATACATAAAGCTCAATGCATACAAATAATCTTTACTGTCACATTGAAGATCCATTGAAATTGGCATACTGCTACAATATAATTTGGTAATTTTATTTTGTTACAGACATCCTGATCCTCTTAAAAACTGATGTGAACTAAAATAACAAAATATTTGCAAAATTGTCTCTATAATAGAAAGTCTAAATGTGTACTTTATTTGGTTATTTAGTGGTTTTTTTTGTTTGTTTGTTTGTTTGTTTGTTTTTTAATGTTAGTTGATTCTGAGATCACAGGTGTTGACATTCTGAAGCTCTTGGGGAGCAAGCACATCTTGAAAGTGCTGTCTTCGTAAGTTTTAACTCAGTATAAATCCAGACTAAAAACATCTCAGAGAAAATTCCCAGTTTTATCTTGTGCCTGAATGTGGCAAAATAGGCGTTTCTAGATACTAAACTGAAATTAGAACATCACAAAATCAAGAAGCATGGTCATTTCCTCTCTGCACTGAAAACGGACTCAGTGCAGAAAGGAAATGAAAAGAACAGCTTGTGTGACTTCATTGCTTCCCTTACACAAGGTACGTTGAAGGTTTCTTCATTCTCTGCAGCAACTCATGTTGGATGAGTGTGGAACTGACCTGCAGAATTCAGCCCATCAGTTATTATCACAGATCTTCCTCATGCAATTTACTTCCTACCAGAGGGACAATAATATCTTCAGAAATAACTAAATAACCTGAGAGAAGTGAATTAGGTTCCTAAATCACTTTTTACAAATTTTAATCATATGTCTCATATAGTAACATGTGCTCATTACCACATAAATACACCTGGTATACTCCCATCAATCAATAACACAGTATCAATGACATTTATAAATTGCATTCATTGTTCTTAAAAAAAATATTTGAACCAATTTTTCCCAAATAACATTAATGCAATAAAGATTTTTTTTTCCAGATATGCTTTGTCCTAGCATATGAAACTTATTGTTGCAGTCAGAAGAAAAATAAAATAAAATAAAATAATAATAATCACAGAATCACAGAATTTCTAGGTTGGAAGAGACCTCAAGATCATCGAGTCCAACCTCTACCTAACGCTAACAATCCCCACTAAACCATATCCCTAAGCTCTACATCTAAACGTCTTTTAAAGACTTCCAGGGATGGTGACTCCACCACTTCCCTGGGCAGCCTGTTCCAGTGTCCAACAACCCTTTCGGTAAAGAAGTTCTTCCTAACATCTAACCTAAAACTCCCCTGGTGCAACTTTAGCCCATTCCCCCTCATCCTGTCACCAGGCACGTGGGAGAACAGACCAACCCGCACCTCGCTACAGCCTCCTTTGAGGTATCTGTAGAGAGCAATAAGGTCGCCCCTGAGCCTCCTCTTCTCCAGGCTGAACAAGCCCAGCTCCCTCAGCCGCTCCTCGTAGGACTTGTTCTCCAGGCCCCTCACCAGCTTCGTCGCCCTTCTCTGCACCCGCTCAAGCACCTCCATGTCCTTCTTGTAGAGAGGGGCCCAAAACTGAACACAGTACTCGAGGTGCGGCCTCACCAGAGCCGAGTACAGGGGGACGATCACCTCCCTAGCCCTGCTGGTCACACTGTTTCTTATGCAAGCCAGGATGCTGTTGGCCTTCTTGGCCACCTGAGCACACTGCTGGCTCATATTCAGCTGACTAATAATTAATAAGGGATGAATTAATGGAATATTCATTTGCTGATGGTATTTTTATTTCATTTCTTGAATACTATCTATCAGAACATGTTTTAGTATTTTTTAGATTTGTCCTCAGGTAAGACTGAATCAAAAATTTGTAAGTTTTTCCTTTCAGCCAGAAAATCACAGAGACTGAAAACTTCTGCTTTAAAATATTGAACATGAAGATCAACTTATCAACGATACTACTAAGTTTTACTTCCAAAACACTATAAGTAGATCACAGGTATTCTAAAAGTAATCCCAGTTTCAATTTGTAATGACTTGACAAACCCCATGAAAAATCAGGGTTACCCTTGCCTTATGGATTATCTGCTAAAGTGGAATCCATTTTTTTTTTTTTACTTTAAAGCATTGAAAGGAAACCACCACCTAGAATTCAAAGAAATGTGTCCGTGAGCACTCAAGAATGTATCACCATAGATACTTAACATGTCGCATAAGAACAAAATGTTTTGTAATTACTCTATGAAGTTAGTCTTATCACTTGTAAGTTCCAAAAAAAATGAAAAGGGGAGGTAGGGGGGATAATCACTTTTTATTTCCTCTCAGTTTTAACTTAGACATTTCTACCTAACGTTTATGCATCATACGACAGAGATTCTATATAATTGAATACATTCAGTTCTCTCTTTTTTTTCTTAAAAGTACAATATTAATAAACTCTTACATGCAAATGTATTTGCTAGCTATCAGATATTTGATTATAAAGTTTTCACAGTTACCTAACAGGTTCAAGTTTAATTCACAAACAACTAATAATTCAGCTTCCGAAACTTTGTGTTATTTCCCACCAAAGGCATTCACCCACATCTACAGTTCAAAAAGTTTAATCTTTTATTGCAGCATTACCAAGGGTCATGATGGTAACTCCAGCCAAGATAGGAAAACAGCACTGCTATTAATTATTGTTATTTACAGCATGCAGTAGTAAATTAATTGGGCAATAAAAGGTATTGCTATGATTTATCAGAGTATTAAAAACTCATTCACTTGCTTATTTTTTTTCTGCTGAACTACTGCATTCAGTATCATAAAGCAAGCTATTTACTTTTTTATTTTAATTAGGTGACCTGGTTTTGGAGAAAGTAAAATGAAATCATTATGAATCTTAGTGAGAGTAGATGTCATATTATTGTTAGGAGAAGGAAGATTGAGGGTAAATATTTTAAAAAGATTTCCTTCATCTTACATTTATGCAACTGCAGAAAATCTATCAAAAAGTTTGTTCAGGAAGTCCAGTGTCTGGATAACATAAAACCTAGACAAGACACAAGAAACATGAGGAAAGTCCAGCTTAACAAAAAGAAATGATTAGTGACTAGATATGTTTTTCTCATTATTTTTTATAATTTATGGAAAAGTATTCACTAACAATGCCATTGCCTTTGGCTGTTAAAAATAAAGTTTTTCTGCTTCATCACCACCCTTTTACAGATTTTTTTCATATATAAACTATGTCTATTAAAAATGGAAAAATGTAACTAACATCTGGCAAACCTTTATGTTGTAACATATTCATTATTGTTGTACAAATAATTAATAAGCTATTGTCTATTTCTTATCATCAATACAGTCTCTGGAACTACTACCTTTGTGCTAAAACTGCTAAAATAGACAATATGGTGCAAAGATGTAAAGACCTGGATTACTGAGCTCAGCACTTCTGCTTGCATGTATGATGCTCACCAATATATTCCGTGTAAAAAATAATGTATTGTTGCATAACATTCTTAATTGCATCTCTCCCTGCAGGACTCTGCCAGAAACACTGCATGTTGTATCTTTATAAAGCATATTATGTAGGAGTAATTTAGAAAAGCAGAGAGCTAGTAAATAGATAGCTATTGTACATACAGTTACCATGTATCATGCATTTAATAACCTACACTTTTCTGTGGACAGTGAATATTTTAGTAAACCTAAATGGGCATTGAGTCTACATGCTTATATATGGCGTGATATTTAACTGTTCTTATAAAAAAATAAGCTATTAGCCCTAATTACATATACTGTTTCCATGCTTACAAACACTGTCAAAACAATACTTCAGATACAGGCATAGTTAGACTTGATGGTTTTCCAAATTTGAAGTTATTTAAAAGTTGGAGAAGAGGAAGGTTTTATGAACTAGGCTGCCAGGGGAAGTGGTTCAATCTGTTCTCTGAAAGCACGTTATCATTGTGCTTTCTAGAGAAGAGCAACAGAACATGGCACATGCAGGGCTTACACCTGAATGACTTTCCAAGACTTCTTTGTGTACAGTCTCTGACAATTCTCCAATGGTCACTGCTATTTAGAGCATTTATCTATGTCTAAAAGGATGGAAAAGAATAGAAAATAAAAAATAAAATAATAAATAAAATAAAATACCTTGTATATCTGCAGATAATGTGGATCCTTGGGATTTGCATGCAAAACCACAGGCAAAAAATTTTCTGTCACTTAGGAACTACCAGAAGAACCACAAAGGTTTCCTTTAATTTCCATTACAGCAATTTGGAACAAACTCTTCGAAAATGCTTACAGGAGGATTACCTCAGTTTTCCTCCCATTCCTGTTCTTTTTATTACTCATGAAACAGGCGAAAACAACCCAAACAGCAAATTTGCAATGGTCAAAACAGTATGTTATGAATCTGTGACAGTAGTGAAACCTTTCCTTCCACAGTCATACAGCTTATCAAACAGCTTATGAGCAGATTTGCCATTGAAAACTGCAGCTTAGGCAGAAAGAAAGCTAAGGTGAAAGTGAAGAAAGGACTAGAACAGACATGCAGATGGCTTGACTTGTATTGCTCCTCCCCAGTTCTGTACTGACATTCACTGGCAGCCTTTCCACTGTCCTGTGTCTACTTACCTAACTACTGTCCTTAATAACAGATCGTATTCCATGGTCATAGATGGAGAGAGTTTGTAAAAACATTGGATGCCATAGTCAACGCAGGAAAAAAATAAAAAAAAAAAAAAATATATATATATATATATATATACATATATCATTCTCGCTATGAAGAAAGTAGGTCACATTTTTTAGGAATTTTATAGAATTATTACCCTCACAGGGTGAAGTCACTGCATCTTCCCAGACAAAAAAACAAGTTCATTAATATCAATGGCAGTCTTACATGAATATTAAGAAATTGTTAGTACAAAGCTGTATTGGGTGCCTATACCTAGGTTTCAGGAGCAGCAGCAACCTCTGTGAGGAGAGGCTGGGGATGGCCAAAACCGGTTCCATCTGGTTCCAGCTAGTTCCACAGCACCTGCTGCAACTAAGTCAATCAGCAGCACTGGGACACCTCTGGGGCAGTGTGCTGGGGAGAGGGCTGCCAGTGCCTGTGAGGAGCCAAGGAGTGTCAGAAATAGCTCTGTGAGCACCCAGGTCAAAGCAGAAGGGGAAGGCAAAGAAAAAGGAAAAGAAGAAGGAGAAGGAAATGCTCTTGATGCTAGAGCGGAGATTCCCCTGTGGCTCTCCACCACAGTGGTGCTGGTGGCAGTTTCTTGAAGGAACTGTGGCCTGTGGAGAAGACACACGCTGAAGCAGGGGAAAAGTGTGAGGAGGAAGAAGGAGCAGAGAGGAGCTTCTATGGACTGGCCATATCTTAGCCTGTGGAGGGTAGGAGTAAGGTGAAGGTGGTTCTTCAATTTTGACTTTGTTTCTCACCATCAAAGTCTGTTTTAATTGGCAATAAATTAAATTATTTTTCTCCAAATCGAGTCTGTTTACCTGTGATTGGAAAGTCTTTATCTTGACATATGAGCTTCTTCACCCTTTCTTCTCTCCCTGTCCCGTTGAGAAGCTTAGAAGTGAGAGAGAAGCTGGGTAAGCACCTCCACAGACTGCTGGATGCTACCAGCTGGCAGCTGGGGGAGAACTGAAAAGGGGTGAAGTTAAAGGTAGTAAATATAAAAACTTAGGGAAATGCAAGATTTACTTGAAATCTTATCCCCATCTAGATTATTACGTACTTTAAAATCTGCAGTCAGTCTCTGATACATTTGGACATTTTGATCACATATCCATACTGCCAGTATTTATTTCAGTGACACATTTGGGCCTGTGTGTTCATTTAGTTCCGTTCTCAGCACAGAACTGGAACCCTAAATACAGCCTTAGTCTGTCAATGAGTATCATACTCTGTAGCTACAACACGCATAATACATATTAATTTCTTCCAGTATCACACAGTTCCTTATGTGTTACACTCTGCTGATTCCACCTTGAATCACAGGCCTACCATCTTCTCTGACATTTTGAAAAGTGACTTTTTTCTTGCAGTTTCTCCCCTTCCCCACCAATTTCATGCTTCCATGTTTCCTTTACTTAAGTTACCATAAAATTCTCCCAAGAAGGCTTAGCAAACTTCTTTCTTATCAGTAACGACACTCCTGACTGGCCACCAAAGAGTACCACTCTTACACACTCGATTTGTGTAGCAATTGTGATATTGATCTAACAGTCCCCAGAAACACAGCTTTCAATGGTTACAATAATTGAGCAAAACATGGGCATTCTGGAATTATTAATACTATCACAGAAAGATTAATTTCCTTTTGATATTCTTCTATTAGAGACTCTACTTTGATTCACTGATGTCACAGAATTAGTGCAATACATAGCCAAGCAGTATGATATTAAAATCAGACATTATTCTGCCTCCAATATCAAACAATAAAGAAGCAGGTGGCTTGTTTCAGACATGGCTTTCATGTCTGAGTAAAAGGCTGCATAAATGAAATTTATCTTTTTTTCTGGAAGTTGTTCCTGTTTCGTTGCATATATGGATGAAAATCTTCAATGTCTGAAAAGACTATGTGATAAAAGGCCAAACATTCAACGGTATACAGAAGATAACTGGTTTTATAACCTTGTATGTATGGGGTCTTCAGCTTCAAAAGGGCTACAAAAGAAAATGTGTTTAAAAAAAAAAAAAAAAAAGTTCAACTCATGCATGTACTTTTGCATAATATACTTGCTAAACATTCAATTCTAATAACATTGTCCTTCTGTATACAAATTTTACTTAACAACACGTGCTACACTTGCTCTGAAAGGAATTTCTCCTCATAGTTAATTAAAAGCAATGACACTGGGTTTGTAAAGTCAATCATTAGTCTTGCAGTGTTCTACATTTCAACACTACACCTGAACTTGCCTCTCCAGTGAATTAAACAGAAATCCTACTACAATTTTATCATTTGTTTCAAAGGAAGGTAAATGAGACTCAATCTCTTCCTTCAGATGTGTCTTCCCATGAGATTATAATCTAATGCAAGTTTTAGACAGCTATTCTTGTCCACCAGTAGATGGGTGGAACATCAGATGTCGCAGAATCTTTGAACTTCAATTGCATATATAAGGGCAGTGTGGGTAACACATTCCTGTATGCCAAAGGGTCAATTCTACTGCTATGGCTTCATGTTATACAGTTTTCAACAGCATAGGAAAGTAAATGATCAGAACTAATGAGAATGGGAAAGGAAGAGCAAGCAAATATATATACATATTTAGTCAAACAAGAAGAATCAAAATATAGAAATTAAAGAAATCTGTAGAATCTTTAGAAAGAGATAATACCTCACTACTTCTTAAAATAAAAATAAAAAATAAAAGAATAAAAGAAACTCGACAGAGAAACATGAGATGCTGCTAAGTGGATTAGCTGCAATACAAATCCTATTGAACAGAACAGGCCTTCTAACAACTTGCAATTTGCATTTGTCCATGGAGGGTTGATGATTAGTTTTACATTAATTGCAGCAACCTGTTAATACTATCCATGCCAGCTTCCACTGGCATTCAGAAACACTTTTGTGTTGTTGTTGTTGTTATCAATTCTTATTTGTTGTTTTATGTTTTTTAGGTTAACATATCAGTCCAGTTGAGTTTTGAGTTAATAACATAAAAACCAGATATCTTTAGAAAGTTCAATATATCCAATGATTTTGTTTTATGTAAAATGTGATTAACAGTCTCAAGTCTTTTTTCCTATATTCATCACCAATTTTACCAAAATCCTTTGAAAAAAATAAGTATCCAGACATGCACAGAGGATACATTTTCAAGTTATTTTTCTTTGTTGTGGTGTCCCCTTCTCTTCCACCCCAGAAAACACCCTGAAAATTGTATTCAGTAGCATTTTAACATAAGTGATGTTTAGAAAATATACCATTCAAGATAGTAAAAGCTTTTTCTAAAGCTAAACTAATAACAAGATCTCCAATTTTTGGAGTTAAATAAAATAATTCATTTTCTATCAAATTAATTGAATGGCCAGTGAAATCGTAGTCATAGAAGGTGCATTGTATATTCACTGAAATATTTGGCTTTGCTATCAACAGATCAAGTACTCTGTTTTATGTGCAGTTTACTTAGCTTGGACATAAAGTCAGCAAAAAAAGAGTGGAAGCTTTCAAAAACAGAACTTCAACTTACTGCTGTTTTCCCATAAAGCTGCAGAATACAAGTCCCTTTCAGCTGTTAAAAGATTGAAGAATGACTTGGAGTAGACCAATAATGTCAGAAGAACGGGGAAGTGCACACTAGACAGCCATAAGAACTTCATTTGACTTGTATTGGCAATTGATTTAAATGGAATTGCAACTACCCATCAAGGTCAAGAGTGCTTTCTTGACATTAGGGACCTCTGTGTCAACTGCAAATGTACAATGGTCATCTATTTTTTACAAACATGTTCAAATCATTATAAATCATGTTTTAGAATGATTGTTTTAATGTTCTAGGTAATGTGATTTTACTGAACAGTAGCATTTCTAACTGAACAGTTTGCAATATGTACTTTGCTACCCAAATTATTCCACAACATAATAAAATAAATTTTATAAGACACTAGACATCTTAACCAAAAGAGATCTCATCACATACCTTCCATGCCAGTATAGCAATGGTACTTTTTAAGACAGCAATATTGTGACTTTAGGACAACATGGTGACATGTAGCATTGGTGCATGAACATTAGACAAATGCTAAACTAACACTTGAGCAAAACCTAAAACACTGGCTTCAGGTCAAAATGTCTGGGGTATTTGGCAATTTCTGTAATAGATTCCTCTCTCACTGAAGGTGAGGACAAACAGTCTATTTGCATGTTGTATACTTATAAAGAGCCCCCAGTGTGACAGTCTAGTTATTTTCGTCTCCAACAACATGTGTGTTTATGGTGTTTTGAAGACAAATAAAAGGCATGTCTCTGATTTTGAGATACCGATAATCTAGTATCCTGACCTACAGAGATTAGGGGTACCCTCTAAATCTTATTTCTATTTATTTCTAAGACATTACTTATGTTAGTTCCTGTGTTAACTATGTTTGTCTCATAGATATTTTTGCCTTACTGTTATTACTGAAGTAAATACATTTTGACAATAAAGAGCCAGGAGGTTAAAATTAGAAAGAAGAAAGCAAGCTCACATTGAATTAAATTCCTCACCAGAATAGTATTATTATTCTGCCTATTTTGTCAATCACTGCATTCATACGTTTGGAAATGTGGTAAAATGACAGAAATTAGCTTAAGAAAAAGAAAATTGTGACAAAGAGAAAACTACAGTATATGTCAGAAGTAAAAGACCAGATCTACATCTCAGTGAAGTCAATATTTATATTGGTGTTGGTAACCATTGGCACAGCCCTAACAGCATTCATGCTTTCTAAACTCCATTTGGCTTGTGATTCTACCTCTGCTTTATTTTCTGCTGAATTATTTTACCTGTTTCATAGCTTGTCTTTAATCTGTTATTGGGACTCCTTTAGCAGTGGTTACATACATGTTTTCCTTCAAATAATTTTGTGGCATGTATAATCACATTGCTATCAGTTTTCTGCATTTGTTAAGGTCAATACTTTTGAATGTCATTTCTTTAACATTAAGTTGCATAATAGATACTTAAACTTTTGACTTCTAGACCAAGCTTTTGTTAGCCTTGCTGAAGAGCAATACATGACTAGTAATGCAGCCCAAACAGCAGGATTGTTGTGGAGTATTACAACACTCTAACTTACTAGCCAGCCACAAGTTGCTTTAAAAGTTTGTAAAAACAAATGCTTTTAACCTTTTCTTCTAGTGCCTCCTATCTTGAGTAATTAGCTAATAATAATTTAGTAACCTAATAGTAATTGACAACATAGTAACCATGTATAGTAACAGTATAGTAACCATGTCCAGAAAACTGACATGAGCAATATTATATCACCCAGTATACTGGCTTTCAGACAACTATTTCATTACCTGCAAGCTTCTTGGTAATGAATATGCTATTAAAAGCATTTTTTGTTTGTTTGTTTTTTATTTCCATGTTTCTCATGTTGTAATTCTCCAATAAATTTCTCTGACTTCCTACATAAATAAATATCATTATTCCTTATTATTAAAAGAAACAAACACATTCTCCTTCACTGAAAGGGTGTCATATAATTAGATGACCTTCCTACATAAAACCATGAATGAAAAAGTACCTGACAACTTGCAGGAAAATATTTAATCAGGCATTAGGACATTAAATATAGTTAGTCAAGACACAAGACATTATTGTACTAACAAATGCATTCAGAAACAGTCTTTTATACTACAAGAGATCAAAACAGACTTTAGTTTTACTACATCAAGACAAGTCTCAGCTTTCAAATAAGTTATCACCAATTTCTTCATTTGGTTGTTTTAAACATGCTTTTAAAACATATTTGATAACTAGTAAAAATTGTATACAATGCAAATGACATTTCAGATAAGTTTTATTGACTTAATGCTCTGGTAATAAAATTATAACAATCAGTATTATTTTGATTTATTGCAAATTTTACTTTCACCTTTAATGGATTTGGTGTATGGTAGAATTGAATGTAATGCTGCTGCCACCTCAAGGTCACTACTGAAAAGTGTGATGGTTCATTTTGGTCTGCTCGCATCTAATAAGCAGTATTAGGCAAGATTCAGTAACTAAGAATGAGTGGACTCCTTTGTTTTCATTCAACCGTTCAATGCTCATTGTGTGCAGGTGTATGTTTCCAGTGAAAACATAGTTGTGTATACATGCACATGCATACACATGCACCTGTAGACCCGCATGTATGCATAGTGCTAATGGTTGAAAGAAAATCTTTGGGTATTCAGGAATTTTCATAAAGTGAGCCAAACCCTGAGTTCCTAATTTTATAAAGAAATTCACAAACAAGAATTTAACTTAGTAAGATTGAAAAGGGACTTAAAAATTTGGTCCAGTATCTTCTCAATTTTTTATATTTTTTTTTTACATTCAGATGAAAATCATGGTAGGATGTAGAACTACAGTTTTTCCTGTTTATATTATTATTTTAATATATATTTGAGGGAGCAAAGCTGTAAATGTACAGTAAGTTCTATAGCACAGGCAGAAAAGTTGTGTACATTTTCCCATTTAAGGTTTTAAAGGAGAAATAAATATTTTAATTTAGAAAATTTGAACAATGTATTTATTAGGTGCCACGGAATATCTACAAAGTGTTGCAAGTTGTTCAGAAATTATATAAATTTGTACTCCTGGAGGTTCTAGAGGAGCAAAACAGAAGCCTCATTATACAGATGACAAACATGTGGTCAGCTGTATAAATTTTGCAAAATTTATCAAGGACAATGTGACTGCTACACTGAGCCTATATGAAAAATGTTACACTAAAATTTACATTTACTGCTTAAAATCCATCTGAAGCGTTTATGTGTCTAGATTCAGGGGGGGAAAAAAAATCCCATCTGGAAAAAAAAACAGGATTGTACTTCAAGTAAAGAAGTCTGATGGAGAATTTACCTAAGTAGAGATGTCAAAAAGAGCCTCAACAGATCAGAAGCAGCTTAAGAATATGGGAGGAAAAATATGCATATAATTATCAAAATGAATCTTCAACTTAAACTGACACAAAAAGATGCACGTTGCCACTTACTGAAATACATGCTCTTAAGAAAAAAATCCCCCCCCCCCAAAAAAAAAAAACTACAAATATTTTCATAGCAAGCTTCTGAAAGCTGTCAATATTTTGAAAGAGTAGCTGACAAGCTTCAAATGTATTTGTGCACGTGTATGTTTATAACCAAACTCAGATGGAAATCTTACAAAGCCAAAGCTCAGATGAACTTTTCACTGACAGACCTAACCATAGCAGTGCAGCAGCTTAGAATCAGCAAAAGTGATTTCTATTCTGTCCACCTCATATCCACTTATTTACACATAATACATATACACATATGTGCCCAACTACGAAATACCTGTGAAAGGCAATTCAAGTCCATGGGTCAAAGAGATGCCATAGCACACCCTGAACTGGTACACAGACTGAATAATGAGGGATTCAGGGTACCATCAGACAGTCCATCACCTAGCCATGTAGATCTTTCAGCTTTTAATCCTGAATTACCCATAATGAGGAACTTGTGTTCTCCCAAAAATGTTTTCCATCAGTTGACACTTAGGTCCAGGTGTGCAAAGTTCTCAGTACTATGAACTTTTCTGCAGTCCTAGATTGTTCAAGGACTTGGGTAGCTTCTAAGTACCATTGTATTTATTTTTCAATTACAAAATACAAGACCATGTAATATTTTGAATTACTCAAAAGTGCTTGTTATTTTTTATTCAAAGTACACAGTTTCCACCCTGAACATGAAAACTTAATACCTTTATTCTGGCATATATTGATAATAGATACTGAAATTAAGTCATGAATATACCAGAGTTAAACATGACTGGATTAACAAAAATTTTGATAGCATTTTATCCTTTGGGAGCTAACATGTAATACATACTCAAAGAGTTATTTCTTGCACCAGGAAATTAGTGTATTTTAGTTAATGATGACGAATCTAAGAAGGAGGAAAAGCAATGCCTTTTAACTGCAACAAACAAACAAGCAAGCCATAAAACAAACAAGCAAGCAAACAAACCAATTATATCAATTACAGAAATACTAGCTATATTCAGACTTCCAGTGAGTCCAATTATTTTTAGGCCTCTTTTTATATGTGATATACTAATTTATGTACTGTAGAATTTATAAGTGTTCTACACTTAGTGTGTAGAACACAATAAAGACAGTCACTACTAGGACATATATGAATGGCAAATTCAACAACTGGGATCAGTATGCACCTGCTATAATGCAACACGTCGTGCACAGCTAATTTCTCTTAAGAATGTGAAGGACACTTATGTATTTTCACCAACTGTAACAAGAAAGAACAGTGGTAGTTTGCTGTCACTGTTGTAGGAGTCTTTTGTGTATATGATTCTCCTTGCTACATCTGCCAATAATAAATCACATTTTACACTCCCTTCATTGGATTACATACCTGAGAAAGCACTGTTCTGAGTAAGAGCTGGCAAAAATATCAGTATCTATACAAAGAAGTAAAAGGGAAAATAATCATGGATGTTAAAAATCACGTGTACATCATATGGCAAGTGTCTGAACTGCCTTGGTATTTTCTGTTTAGCTGTATTTTTGTGTTTCTTTATTCTAAGTGTAGCATTCCCATGGTCAATTCAGCAATACAAACGAGTCCAAGCTTTCCTCATGATTTCCACTAGATTAAAACATATCTGTCCACACTGCCTTTATGTAAGGCATAAGGAAAATTGCAGATTCTAATGCAGTGAAAATTGCAGAAAACTGCAGATTCTAATGGCTAGGAGAAAGCCTGGGTATTTTGAAGACAATGGTAAAACTTCTATTAAGAATCACACCAACTAATTTATCATTTCCTGAAAAAGATGGTGGTAAAGTAAAACTCTTTCTCTACAACCATAAAGCTGAGGGAAGCAAGGGATTGAATATAAGGATTTTTAGTCTAATTTTCTGTACAAATGTCCTGGTTTCAGTTAGAACAGAATTAATTTTCTTCCTAGTAGCTGGTGGAATGCTGTGTTTTGGCTTAGGATGAGAAGAGTGCTGATAACACCCCGATGTTTTAATTGTTGCAGAGCAGTGCTTATACCAAGCCAAGGACATCTCAGCCTTTTGCTCTGTCCTGCCAACAGGCAGGCTGGGGGTGCAGTAAGAGCTGGGAGGGGACAGACCCAGGACAGGTGACCCAAACTAGCCAAAGGTGTATTCCATACCATCTGACGTCATGCTAAACAATATATAGGGGTGGCTAGCCGGGGGGAGGGGGCCGGACTGCTCGGTTAGGCTGGGCATCGGTCAGCGGGTGGTGAGCAATTGCATTGTGCATCACTTGTTTGTACATATTATTATTATTTTCCTATTATCACCATTGTATTATTATTATTATTATTATTATTATTATTATTATTACTTTTGTTATTAATATTTTCCTGTGTTATTAAACTGTCTTTATCTCAACTCACGGGCTTCACTTTCCATTTCTCTCCCCCGTCCCAGAGAGGGAGGGTGAGCGAACGGCTGCGTGGTGTTTAGCTGCCGGCCAGGTTAAACCACGACAACAAAGTAAAGTAAATGTGATTTTAGGAGACAGAATAAGTCATGAGTAAGAAAAGTAAAAGAGATTTCCATTTAATTCACAGAAAAGTATACTTAAAGTACAGGATGGAAAAAAATCTCATTATCTGATAATGTGTCATAAGGTGTAGAGTAATGAGAGATTCACTGATTTGCAATGTTAGCAGTTCTAAAATAATTAAAACACAAGGAAAAACAAAACAAAAGTTAAAAATGTCAAGGCTGTTGTCTGCATATACAACATGCGTTATATTTACAACTTCTTAGCAACCTAATAATTTAGATTTAGTAAACATATTAGTAACCATCTTCTCAAAAAATGGAAGACACAAGTATAAATTAAATTTATATAAATCAGCCCCTAGATGTCATTGCTGCAGCTGAAATACCACTCCTGTGGAATTAGGTAAATTCTGTATTAAGAAAGGGCTATGTAAAGCTAAATAAACTATCTCTGTAATATAAATTCTGCTCAGTTTTAATGCCTCAGCGAAGCACATAAACCTCTGAGGCTACAACAACAAAGATAACTAACAATACAGAAGAATGCACTAGATTCTGGTTCCAACAGCAGGTGCACACAAAAACCTCAAAGGACTTTGGAATCTAGAAGTCACAGTATGAAATATTGACATTTCATGTGATTAACACATCTCTAATTCTATCTGGAACAGATGTACATCTTCTCACTATACATACAGAAGTTGAACTATTTTTTAAAAATAGTACAAAGCTTTTTTTCTCTACAATACATGCATCATGGCAGCAATGGGTTCCAGAGCTTACTTGCACATGTATAAGAAAAGAAATCTAAAAATTCTTTAACTTGTTTTGAGTTCAACCATTTGACTTTGCTGATTATCTAATTAGCCTAATGGTACAAGAATCAAAATTAAAATGTAATTTCTTTGTACCACACCATTCATTGCCTAAATGAAACAATGCATCAAATTTTTGGTACTTCTAGTAATTCTGAATCCATCTGCAATATTTTCTCTCAGAGTATAATATAGACCTATTTCATAAACTAATAATAGTATCATTTTTTTCCTGTATAGTGTTCTGACTTTTTTTTTTTTTTTACTTACTCTCTGTATTATTGTATGTTATACACCAGGGTTGCAAGCTCATATATTGAGAGGATCAAAACATCCCAAGCATGAGGCTCCATTTCCCACTAAAGAATCCCAAGCTGCCAGCCTGATAAATTTACCTAGCCAATACAAATGCAACTATGTAAGCATATTATCTTGCAATTTTCTAATGAAGAAACTTGCAAAACTTTATTTTTCATATAAGTATTTTATGATTTTATGCATCTAAAAAAAAAAAAAAAAGAAAGAAAGAAAAAGAAAAGAAATTTAAAAAAAAAAAAAAAAAGATAAACCTAGTATGCAGATCTGAAAATACTGAACAGATTCTGCTATTCGTAGAATCACAAAATCATAGGACCATAGAATCATAGAATGGCTTGGGTTGGAAGGGACCTTAAAGATGATGTAGTTCCAACCCTCCTGCCATGGCAGGAATGCCACCCACAAGATCAGGTTTGCTAGGGCCCCATCCAGCCTGGCCTGGAACACCTCCAGGGACGGGGCATCCACAAGCTCTCTGGGCAACATATTTCAGTGCCTTACCACTCTCTAAGTAAAGAATTTCTTCCTAACATCTAATCTAAATCTCCCCTCTTTCCATCTAAAACCATTCCCCCTTGTACTATCATTATTTTCACAAGTAAAGAGTCCCTCTCCATCCTTTTTATAAGAACCTTTTAAGTACTGAAAGGCCGCAATGAGGTCTCCACAGAGCCTTCTCTTCTGCAGGCTGAACATCCCAAGCTCTCTCAGCCATGTAGGAGCTATGGAATACTCTGTACTCTGTTATTCTTCTTTGTTAAAATTAAAGCTAGACTAAGTTAAAGATTTCATTCTCCTTGTAAGTATGATTGTACAAACATTTTTTTACACTTTTACATTAATTTGAAAAGCTTCTTAATTCACAAAGTTCTAGGGTAGAAAATACATCTTAGGATAGGGCAGTGGTCAGATTTGAGCAATTCTGAACTGCAGGGCAACCAGCAGGCAGACAGAAATGCAAGTCTGGTATTTGACTTGTATTTAAATCTGCTTTAACGTTATTCAGGGTACTAAATTTGCCACTGAGGCAGTTCAAAACCTAGTGGTTTTAAACTTTAAACTTTTAAACATTTTCTCCAAACTGTATGGGTACAATTTCTGTTCCTTGTATCCTACAAGAAACTGCACAGACTTCACACTGGTCAGCAGTCAAGCTCTCCCAGAACAGTGTTTCTGCAGTTCCAAAACAGACTGTATTGTAAATAAATGTTATATGTGAATCCTACACTAATGGTTAAATAACGCCAAGTGATTACACACTAATAAGCAAAAAATCAGCCAAAAACAATGAGACGAGTAAATCCAGGATTATGTGTTGCAATTAGTCTATAAATATGATAGAAAAATTCCTAGATGCCAACAGTCTTTCAATGCAACTTCTAATTTCACTTTTTTATTGTGGATCTACCTTACAATAGATAAAGGCCATCTCCAGGCTGCCAAGACCTAAAACTTAAGTGAAATGCAAAAGAAAAAACTTTCTTCACATGCCACTCAGAGTGCTTGGACAGAACCACTTTGCACCCCAGCAGGAGATGCACAAGGCAAAGCTCCTGTTCCAACATGTGCACCATGCAAGATTCACTACTGTTGTACATTGAGCCATGAAGAAATTTAGCTAATCTTCACTCAAGAGACTCAGGGGCCTCAGTTATATAATACATTATAATAACATGCAAATTATAAAGCTTTTGGAATGATTTTGGAACAGCCAGTCACCAAGGTACAGAAAACTCATGGACTAAACTGAATTTTCTATTGACAACTATATAACTCATGACTCTACAACCCATTAGTGAAAATAAGCCTAATCATTAACCAAGATGACTGAAAAGAGTTTGAGACTGAGACCATGAAAAATAAACAGAGACCTTATACTTACTATTTGTATATTGCTATTATTTAAAAAGTTTAGACAAAGTATATATTTTCCAAGTATTTACTTCAAGATAGCATCTTTGCTGATGTAGCTTCTAAATTTTCTAAAGACTATGCATTACTCTTTTAAATTAAGCCTATAATGTTTACCATAAAACTTATGCCACAGACATTCTGTACATATTTACAATGATTACAAAGCAATTTTATATAAACTTCTTACAAAAATATCAACATTCTGAACATATTGTGCTCAATACAACTGTCTCATCTCTACTACTCAGGGACAGTTGCCTTACCCAAATTTCATTTGATTTCACGTTTCCTTCAACTTGAAAGCAATGAAAATGAAAAATATGAAAAGAACTTTGTGAATAAAGAAGCTTTTCAAATTAATGTAAAAGTGTAAAATCTAAATCTGTTTTTGTTGTACAATCATACTTACAAGGAGAACAAAATCTTTAACTTAGTCTATCTTTAATTATAACAAAGATGAATAACAGAGCACACAGAGACCGTTACTTATTATCAACCCTATCAACCCAGTATTTTTAATCCAGACATGTCAGATCCTGGCATATTTTGATTGGATAAAGGAGGGTGAGAGTTCAATGTCTTCAAGAGTGTTTCAGTTCAGATAACTTGTTAATTAAACTATGACAAATATCTGTTATTTGTGGAAACTAAGCTTTTAAAGAAACAGTGCCCACAAAAGATAATCACATTTCTACAGAAAGGCCCCAATTAATACAGTAGGAAAAAGATGCAACAAGCTCCTACTTTTATTACTACTACATTTTGAATTGTGAACACTGTGCAGTTTCAGCTGTTGGTTTTTTTTTTTTTCCTTTTTTTTTTTTTTAATGAAATGTATTTTGGTAGCTGTTAAGAAGATTGTGAGGTTGTATGCCTACATTTTCCCTCTAGTAATTTCTTTAAAAGGAGATCTTATTAAAATCTTTGTATTATTTAACTGCAGGATAGTGAAATGAAAATCCTAACTCTAAAACCAAGGTAGTTAAATAGCAGGAGAGGTAGAATTAATCTTGTTCTGCCTTACCACCAGCAGTCCATTATTCTTACCAGCTGGTTTACTTCACACACTCAGAACTGAACAGACAGATCCAGTTTCTGAAGTTGTCATTAGAGCTTCTCTACTGGAAAGTCAGGACCAGTTTTAAGCCTTGAGTTCTTTCCACATATGCTGTTTTTACCTAGAGACCTCTCATCTTTAGACTCAAAGTTGTGTACTTGCTGGGCACAGCCTAAAGCCCAACTGGGCCTGCACTCAGCACCAATATCCATGCACCTTCCTTAGCCCAGCTGTCTTTGCAACTTTACATTGTGGATGCAGACCCAAGTCTGTACGTGCTGGTCATCTTCCAGTGCCTTTTCCAAATCTCTCAAAATTCCCTCCTTCCCAATATATGAGAGGACAGGTCACATGACTAGGAAGAAGAAAAGAGAAAGCAGTGACCTTTCTCATGGCATACATGTAAGAGAAGTTGCAACACCGGCTGTAGCAGCAGCAAAGCAGGTCTTTTGCACAGGTGTTTTTGGCACAACTAGCATATTTCTGCCACACGGTATAACACCCTTCATCCCACCCTTAGTATGCAGCTGAGTCAGAAAGGCAAGATAATGGAAGGCAGCGCTTTAAAGAGTTGATGTGTAGGTGTAGGGTGGGAAGTGCACAAAGTGTACAAAGATTTAGATTAGAATATTTATTTGAGGTAACAAGGGATGATCCTTATGGGTCCCTTTCAACTGGGGATATTCTATGACTTCTGAAGGTCATCTAGCACAACCCTTCTGCTCAAATCACCCATCAGCTTTTAAGCAGACCTTGTTATTTAAGCTCCATTTCATTCACTGTACCTGTCAAAAAATATATATATATAATCAAAAGAAGCAGTGGCTGAAGAATCATCCTTTCAGTATATTACTGACTGGGCAGAAAGAGATTAGATTGCTTTGGACCTCTGTCAGGAGATATGTAGGACTACATTTGGGGCTCTGGATCAGGTTAAAGTCACAGACTGTAGGATAAGGTTTGAGATTTCCTAAAGCTTCATACAATCAAACAGAGCTTAAACAGCGAATCCAAACACGGTAACAAAATAAATAAAGACAGAGGAAATAATGCTTATTGAAAGCAGGGCAAAATCCATCTCTTGAACAAGTATTTTTTATTGGCCAGTATTTCAAATGCATATCCTACTCCTACCAAACAATGCACAATCATTAACAAAGCTGCAATATGTGGAAGGAAGCAAACTTGCAAAAAGTTCCTACAATTTTACAAGGTCCCCCCAAGTTCAACTGTAAACCCATCCATGTCAACACACTTCAAGTCACTTTCTGGGACCAAATGTTAGATTTTACTTGTCATCGCTTAGCTGTGAACCACTGTTGAAACTCATTGTTCACTTGACTTTCCATATGAAATATCTCAAATTGACAGCATGTAACATTTTTGGCATGCAGCTTCTAAGGTTGTCCCTGACATGCAGAGTATGCTTTCCAACTCCATCCTCATGCTAACTTAAATTACAAAAATCTTCTTGTCAGTTCTCTGCAGGTTATGCTTGGTAACATTATCATTGATTTCTTGCTTAGGACCCAAAATATGGGTGTGGGGGGGAGTAGGTTTCTTGTTTTAACAACAGGTGTTTATCATTTGCAAGTTTTGCTGAAAGTATCATCTGAAAGAATATATTATTTTTTGAAGCACACATTGTGCTGCCTGGCTTGGCATCAGCCTGCACTGGAATGCTTATAAACTTATTATACAGGCAAAGGGCAGGCAGGACAGGTGAATTATGTAAAATGGGAGGTGAAAGGTAAACACCAATTATTTTGAGACAGCCTAAAACCAAATCAGCTGCACTGTGCTGTCAGAAGTGACCACGCATTGCTGTGGGGCTTCGCGCTGGTTGGAAATTTAAGACAAAAATATTAACGGAGCACCGATCTAAGCCCCTACAGCCTTCGCAAGAGGCCGGTGGCGCTGTGTATGGAGAAGGTGACAGGGACACCACAGCACCCCAAGACGGGCTCGGTGCAGGCTGACGTCAGGGAGGAGCTGGGCCGCGCCGCGCGGGCTGGGGGCGGCCCGGGCCCGTCCCCATGGCAACGGCGAGGAGGCGGTGGCACGGCAACAGCGGCCACCAGCCGGTCACCTGACCCGCGCCCGCCGATCACGTGATATGATCTCCATCGACGCCATCTTGAAGCTGTGTCCGAAGGTGAGGAGTTTTTAAATTTTCTTTTATTGGGTTTCTCTTTAAATTACCTCAAAACCGGCCCTTGGCGCTGCCAGCGCGAGCGGAGAGCGCCACAGGAGCAGCAACCGGCAGGGAGGGTTCGGGGAGCGGCGGCGGTGTGCGGGTGGGCCCTGGACCAACGCGTGGAGCCGAGCCCATGTGCTGAACCTCCCCCGGGGAGCTCGCCGGCTGCTGCCCGCTGCCTCTTCCTCCTCTTCTTCTTCCTTCTTCTTCTATTCTTCCTCCTCATCCTCTTTCTCCCTTCCCACCCGTTCTGGGCCGTGCCGGCGGTACCTGCACGCTGCCGCGCGGGGACCGCGCGCGGCTTGGCGGCACCTCGGGGGGGGAAGGGAAGGGGCAGCCCCTCTTTGCTCTCCCCGTTCCTCCACGGGGTCTCGGCCCCGAACCGCAGGTCATGGGCTGGGGCTGCTGCCTGTCCCATCCCGTCCCCTTGAGGCCGGGGACCCGCGCTGCTTGGGGTAGGCATTGGGGTTCCGTGCTGGCCGTCCCTATATAACAGAGCAGCGATCTGCGTTAAACCTGCGCTAAACAGGGAGCGCATAACTTAACTAATGTGCAAGTGTGTGCTGTAATTGCACAGCTGATAACACGCATCAGCTACAAGTATCAACAATCGGTGCATCTGAACGTACTCTGTTTTCTGCTTCGACATAGCAGTGTTAAATGGCAGCGCCTTTCATTTGTGGGCTTCCCTCTTAGTTCCTATGCTGCTTTCAAATGAAACAGGTAAGGAAAATATTTGCCTGCTTTGCATTACTTATAAAGGGTTAAAATTACTAAGTTTGATTTAAAGTAGTGCCATGTTCCTATAATTTTCCCTAAATGACTCTGAAAATATTTTAGCTTGATGTTATTCCTTGAAGGGCTTCATGTGATGGCAAGTCTGCTTGCAGGGGGAAGAAGCACATTTATTGTTACAATATTATTAAACATGTTGTAGTCAGTATGAAACAAACAGCTAAATGTTTTTCTATAGCTAAATAGGATGGTTTTCAAACAATAGATAAGTGAAGTAAAAGAAGTGGTTGAATGGAAGGTCAGTCGCTATTAACTTTGTTGTTGACATGTCACCCATTTGCTACTGCAACATCTTTTATGTATAATTGGAAATATATGAATGGGATGTAAGTTTTCCTAGCCACATAGACAAGAGTTAGTCATTCAATCTACTGTACCAAGCAGACAATAGAAATTGAAGCTGAAAATGCACATCAAGACATCTGTTTTATATTAAAAAGTTAAATAGTTGGATATTTCAGTTTAATAGTAACTGAACGCACATAACATTGATTCCTGTTAGTAAGATAATACTGAACTTGAATTAAATAAGCAGGTTTTTTGGTATACTCACATGTAAAGTGATACTATCTTGTTTTAAATAGATTTATTTTTTAATTTGTATTTCTCCTAGTTGATTTACAATGGCAGTACAATATTGATAATTCTTAATCTGCTTACATGTATCCAGTTAAAGGCATAAGGCCTTTAAGTTGTTTTATTTTCTAATTATCATGAATCCAATTACCTTAATGGCTTCTTTTATTTTTATTTTTCAATTTTAATTTAGACTTTAGCCATTAACAGGTAAATATTCTTGAAACTAACACAGCGAAATAGTAACATTGAAGACAGTAGTCTTGTCTCTCCTAATAATTCAGAATTTAATAATATTTTTGGATGTTCAGCTAAAATACATAAGCATATCAAGTGTGAATGATATTAACATTGCTTATATTGATAATTATGATGCTTCTGTAATAGATTGCTTCAATTGGACAGATCCAACTGGGAATTAAATACTAAAAACTCTCAAAGAATCCATACATATTGGAACAATTATTTCAAGGAAATGTTCCAAATGTATTTCTCAGTGTGAATCTGTGTTTTCCAACAGGTACTGAACTTTTCAATTATAACAGACTCTGTAGATAACCTGAGTAGTAAGGTGAATGGCAAATAACTTGACATTCCTGCTTTGAATTTTTCTATAGATCAAAATTATGACATATGATTTTGAAATAAAAGAAAAAAGTATAGTGGCCTTAAGCCTGACAAATTTTTATGATCCTGCAAATATTATCTGCACATAAATTAAACAATCAGTAGCTCTACCAAATCCATGTGGAAAATAAATCTGAGTTATTCTGAATGAGTACCTTCTGGGATTTGTTTCTGCTTTAAAGAAATTCTTAAATTTCTATCTATAATTCCTATTTTAGTACAGAAAAGCTATAACAACCTGATTTTTATTGGTGGAAATATTTAACTGCTATTGTGGAATAATTACATATTTATTATATATGCTTATTTTCTTGATAGATCAAAAATAATCTGTATATGTGTTCAGACCTTTAACGTACTGCTTACCTTAAAAATATTAAAATATTAGAGTAAGCAATGTATTATGCTTACATTCGAAAAGATGAGGAAGAAATTGTATCATAAAGTCCCATATGTTTTCTAACTAGTGTGTTTTAAGTAAAAATCTGAAAAATAAGAAAGGCATGTCTTAAGTAAACATCACTGGCTATATCAAATAATAAGAAGAAATTCTAATTCTGTTTCTTTGCTATATTCAATTAAACCAGAAATTGTATGTTCTTGTGTCCAGTAGTAACAGATTTATTTAAAAATCAAAACACCTGCAGTGCTTTACAATAAATGCATTTCTTACAGTTTGTATTTAAGTTCCAGTAAGTGTGATTATTTTTTTTTTTTTATCTTCAGAACATACAGTAACTGGAAGGTGCTTAATTCATATCGCATGTGTTGCCTCAGCAAATAAGCCTGCACATCTTCTGCTGACACTGGGCAATCCCATGAAATCTTCCAGTGTTAAAACAAAAATCCAAAGTTTCCCCAACGTTGTTGCATCTCCTGCAATGCAAAAATGTAAATAGATTTCTTACGTTTGTCTAAACAATATTTTGAAGTAGTGCCACATGTGGCAATAGATCCATGCTGCGGTTGCCTCTTTGAGAGGGCCACCCCACCTGACCATGCAGGCATGGCTGAGGCTTAAATCTGCCCTGAAGCATCATCATGGCGCTTCTGTCTTTCTTCCTTACACTGCCTATGGGCAAAGTAAGGCCAGTGGTGCTTTTTATTCCTAGTAGACTCCTGCCAGAGTCAAAAAAAATTATCTAGAAATACATTCTCATTTTTAAATTACAGCTGTATACTACATCCACAAGTCCCCTTTTTCTTTTTTTTTGTGGGCCTTTTGGACCAGTTCTGGAAGTTCTGCTTTGGCCAACATACCTTTCTTGGAAAAAAAAAAAATTATTCCAACTTTTTTTTTTTTAATTTAAGGATAACTGATAAAAGAAGTACCTGTCATCTCTCGATGTTCTACATTTTAAATATAGTATTAAAAAAAAAAGTATATTAAATACCCATTTGTGTGGGTATTTAATAGGAACCTGAATAGGTTATTTTCTGGCATTTTTTCAGAAGTAAATTCCACTGAAATTCACTGTCCAGCACCCCCATCTCTACCCCACAACTTTGCCCACATCACAAAGTATCCTTTCATGTACATTTATATGTATTGGCTTCTAACTTAATCTTCAACGCTACCACGTTATTGCCTGTGGTTTATGGTTAGATATGTTTAAAGAAAGTGTAAGTGGAAATACTATCTTTAGCTTTCCCTCAAAACAAACAAACAAAAACATGTATAAATTGATTTTCCCTACAATTAAGGAACTATAGGAAAAGCTACAATTAGTAGCTTTTCTAGAAAATGACACTTTTAAGTATGCTTTGACATTTGAATGGTCTTTAATACAGTCAAAGCAAAGTGACTAATGTAACTACATACCAGAATTACTTATTTGTACCAACTTCTCAAGGGAAAAAAATGCTTATTTTTGTAAATTATGTTGATGTAAATTGACATTTGTTTTAGGAGACATCAGTGTATCAGAGTGAGTACATCAGGAATACGTTTTCATACCGTATCATGAGTTTTACTCATAAATGTGCCAGTTACTATTGATTGGTTTATTTAAGTGTCTAGCATTCAAATGGGTAGTCCTTGTAAAGAAAAACAATAGTTGTAACAATGCTAATCAGCTTATGCTTGAAAAATATTTATCTTGCCAATATACAACTTGGAGGCATGCAGTTAGAGGCTGTCCTGGAAGTACTCTGTCCAGATATTTTGAATAGTATTTATACTATCTACATAGTCCTCAAAATATTTGGCTATTTAAATAGCCATTCTGAAAGTTTTTATGAAGTTGGTGGCTTTGGGCTTCCACATTTAGTAGATAAATACTACTGGTTTGTGTTTTTATTATTGTATTAATTTTTAATATTTTATAAAACACTTTATCCTAGATATTATGGAAGAAGGAAGAAACGTTGCAGTACTGATGCCAAGTATTAGAGAACAGGAAGCTGTACTGATTTCTGAAACAGTCATTGGCCCAACACTGCAAGCCAGTGAAGATCAGAGGAAATGTAAAACTGATCCACTAATCCATGTTATCCAGAAGCTAAGCAAAATAGTTGAAAGTGAGAAGTCACAAAGATGCCTTTTAATAGGAAAAAAACGTTCCCATCCTAATGCTTCTGCACAGTCCTTTGAAACGGATGATCTTTGTGAAATCCCAGCTAAAGCAATTGAGTTCTCTGTTATTGCTACTAAAAAGACTGAAGAGTTACAAGCTGATTGTTTTGTGACTGAATGTCTTCCACAAAGCAAAAAAAAGGTGACATGCTACCAGTGTAGTCTATGTAAGTTTCTATCACCTTCTCTCTTAATGCTACAAGAACATATAAAACAACATGGGCAGAAAAATGAAGTGATATTAATGTGCTCAGAATGTCATTTTGCTTCTAAAAACCAAGAAGAACTTGAATCTCACTTCCAAAACTACCACGAGAATGGTTGTAAAATGCAGACAAAAGTACAACAATGTGTAGATGTCTCGAGTTCATTTTTGCAAGGGCCAGTGGAAAGAAGTGTCAAATCAGGGACTGATCAGACAGGAAATGTGGAATGTAAAGATATAACTCAGTCTACTCATATACCTGAAATGGGTAGGAGGAAATGGTATACTTACGAGCAGTATGGCATGTACCGGTGTTTAATCTGTCGGTACACCTGTGGTCAGCAACGAATGTTGAAAACTCACTCTTGGAAGCATGCAGGTGAAGTTGATTGTTCCTATCCTATCTTTGAGGAAGAAAATGAAACCGCCAACTTGTCAGAGATGGTTGTAACTCATACACCTCACAGCATGGATGCAGTTGTTCTTTCTTTGGAAAATAATGAACTAGATATCAATGGTGAACCTACTCTTCAACTTCAGATTTGCAATTCTGAGCAACTGTCATGTAAATCACCAGTAGGAACAAATGTAAAAGAAGAGGTGATAAATCAGTCTCTAGTGCATTCTCCTACTACAGAGGTTTTAGAGGAGACTGTATCAGATACAGAACAGGATAATTTGGTAACTGATAGCCTACTTTCATCAGCACAGAAAATCATTAATTGTAGTCCAAATACAAAGGGTCATGTTAATGTAATAGTCGAACGTTTGCCAGGTGCTGAAGAAAGTGTCTTACAAAAGCCTTTCTTGATAAACACTGACATTGAAACAGAAACAAAAATAATCTCAGAAGCATCCCATGTTACCGGTGAAGAACCTGATGAAGTTTATCATTCAGATGAAATCCAAGAAGTAATAATAGGATGGAATAATACCGAGAAGAAAGAGAATGAATTAAGCCCTATTAAAAATGTAGCAACTGATGAAAATGCACCTCCTGTACGAAGAAGGACAAATTCTGAGTCTTTACGACTACACTCGTTAGCTGCAGAAGCTCTTGTTACAATGCCTATCAGAGCTGCAGAACTAACAAGGTCTAGCTTTAGGACTTTGACTGGGGAAGACACTGTGGTTGCAGATACGGGGCAGGGAGAGGCTAATGGCCTGTGCATGGCTCATCCTAAATTGGTATCCTCGCATAAGAGTCCTTCAGAGGAGTTTAGTGGCTTAAACCAAAATGAATGTGCAATAGTTGAGATACAGAACGAAAGGCCAGAGTTATCAGAAGCACCAATTAAAATGGGTATTAGTATGTCACTACTCACTGTCATTGAAAAACTGAAGGAGAGGACAGATCAAAATGCTTCTGATGATGACATTCTGAAAGAATTACAAGACAATGCACAATGCCAAAACGCAAATGATGCAAATATTCCAGGAAGTAACCTAGTAGAATATATACCCAGTGCAGATCGGCCCTACCGCTGTCGCCTCTGCCATTACAGCAGTGGTAATAAGGGCTACATAAAACAACACTTGAGAGTTCATCGTCAGAGGCAGCCCTATCAGTGTCCGATCTGTGAACACATTGCTGACAATAGTAAGGATTTAGAGAGCCACATGATCAACCATTGCAAAACAAGAATGTATCAGTGCAAACAATGCAAAGAATCCTTTCATTATAAGGTAAAGTTATTTCCTGTGCCTGTCTATAATTGCTAAATAACCTATTTGTCTACTTTTTTTTTTTTATAATTGGTGATCCCTCTTTCTATCTTGATTCAGTCTGATATCCTGGTTTCATTGTCATTACAATTGAGGGTTATTGCTAGCAGTACTTTCTGAATATACCATTCAGCTATAATTACTCTGCCTTACCCAATGAAATAAACTTGCTTCTTCACATAAGTTATTTTCATGAGAACCATCTTATGAACATCTTAATATCCTGTTGTTCTGCTAACCTGTAGCAACTAAAAAAGTGGAAGCATCAGAGAACTTAATAGCAGAAATTTTAAGAGAATGCTCAGATGCACCCACTAGTTGTGAGTGTGAGCAAAAGCAATAGTAATTGGGGGTAACAGGAGAAACTGCAAAACAGATTATTATTTTTTAAATTTCTTTCTCTGTTTTTGCTTTAGGCTGGATGTTCTGTAGAACAGAGCTGCAAGATGAGTTGCCATAGCAGAATATTTTACTTGGGCCTTTTTTTATCGTCTCCATTTTAAGCATTGATACTGATGGTGTGTGTGTTCCTCTGTACTCAATTCAGTAGTTACAAATAAAGAATAGATAACAACAGTACCCAGTCTTAAAACTGAAACTCTTTTAGGCAGCGATAGTGCAAATTTTGCTGTATTTCCTGTTGTCTGGTCTTAGTTTGAAAAACTATACTGGTTGGGTAGAAAAAGGCTTTCTCTCCCTCTTCCTCCCCAGGCAAGTAGAAACCACAACACCACATTCTTAAGTCAGAAGGCAAAAAGAAAATGGAGCCATTTTTACACAAGCCATCCTCTAACCTCTAATCTTATATTGCTTTTGGAGTATAATAATTCTGGAGGAAAAACTGTTTGCCACTTGTACATGAGAATGTAGAAGATGGAAAGAAGGAAGAAGGGGGAAGAAGGAAATAGGGAAAAGAAAAAGCTTGAAAATAAAAAAGTCAACATGACACATTACAGTTACAGATAATATGTAATGTATATAGTCATTTTTCTAATGAACAGTTTTTTTTAATTAACAAAAATCACAATCATATGAGTCATTTTCATCAATCCTATATGTTATTAATTAATGTTATGTATTTTGTTTTGTTTCCAGTAAAACTAACTGAGGGATAATCTGTATATATGCTAACATATGTTTTATAACAGTTGTCATTAAAAGTTGAGTAGCAATGTCATATATTACTGCAGTGTCTGAAGTGACCGGTGAATGTTTGTAGTATGTATTTAAACACGGGCAATTGTTTTTTCAGAGCCAACTGCGAAATCATGAGAGAGAACAACACAGTCTTCCAGATATCTTTTCAACAGCCACATCTAACAAACTAACTGTTTCAAATGACATAGATGAAAGAGAAGGTACTGTTTATATTGTCACTTAAAACTACAAAAAATCATTCATAAAATGACTTGTTTGCTATACTTGCAGGCTTACTGTTTTTAAGGTCCTTTTCAGGCCAAAATGTTTTCACATCTATACCTAACCTAAATGCGTGGCCTTTTCAGTGTGCAAACTTACCTAAATGATCAGTTTTGAGATCTCTTACTCACAGTTATTAGTAGGTAAGACATTCTTTGCACATTTAATCAGATCCTCTTTTTCTTCTTTTTGAAAAACAATTTAAATATTTACAGATAATAATTGTTATGGAGTATTATTTTGCATTTTTAAGAAAAACAATCCTTTTTATCTTTCTTCAGCAGCTATAGTATTTTCTAAATTTCCTAGAGTAAACAAAATAAAGCCCTTTTTTTAAACTCATTGTGGTTACACAGTTTTCTATCAGCATATACATACAATACAGTCTATTCTGCTATTAGAAGTTTCTGTTTAATTACGGTAATGTCCAAAATGAGTCCAAAATGAGTTTTAGTCCTGGAGAGGCAAATGTAGAACATTTTAAAAATGCAAGCTATATATGTAATAGTCACTAGGGTAACCAAAGGTATGCATTTCTAAAACGTTTGGTTAACTGTGTATCTGCTTATAATTTAACAGTGTTCTTAAGAAAAACAAACCTGATGTGTAAAGGTAGTGAAATAGGAAGAAAATAGCTAATCCCTGAAGTTAAGGGAAATGTGATCCTAAAATCCTTTCAGTGCTCTTGGAGGCCCAGTATCTAATATAACTTCAATGCATCCTCTTTTCTGGTGAGATAAAGCTCCTGAAAATATTTACAAAGCTTCTATAGGCAGAACTGTAGATTTTTTTGTACTTAGCAATTTTAGAGTATTGTTGAAAAATGCTAGTAATTATATCACCTCTGAACAACTGTGAGATAAAATATTTCACAGTTTGTGTTCATAGTTCTTTTCTGTCCTAACTATGTCTCTTGTTTGTTTATATAGCAAAATGTGTACTATAATAGTACTTAGATTGCAGTTGAAATATCTGGGTTCTACTCTCACCTCGTTGACGTTAGCACAGATACTTGTGAAGAAAGGTACTAAGCAGCATGAGCCAGGTAGACGGCTTGAACCATTAACAGTTTGTCCAAAGCAACATGGTAGGCGTCAGAATAAAGTGAGATCCTTAACTCCTGACTGATTCTTAACTCTTGTTCTGTTAGCTCACACTGCCTCTTGTTTTGGCTTTCAACATACGTGATGGGAAATTAAAAATTAATTGCCCCACTAGCCTCAGGTAGAATGACCCTTCCTGGCTCCTTTTTGCTCTCATCAATGCAGAAGACATTAAGACATTTAAATATTTAAATTCGGGAAATTGTTCTGTAGTGCTTATTATATCCATAAAACCTAAGCTTCAGATAGCTATCTGAATTCCAGGGGAGCAGAAAAAAGGCTAGGGAGGGTCTGCTGGTAGTGAGAACATTAAGTTTTGTGTTTTATTTTTCTTCAGAAGAAATAGCATAGTAAGAGAAATGATAGGAAAAACATTGTGAGTTTTGCTGGTTACAAATACATGGTAGCACAGCTTGGATTAGTAGTTCTGACACTGTTTTGACTATTTTAAACCAAGATTTTTTAAAGATGACCTAATAAAGCAGTACTTTGAGATTCCTGAATCATATCAGACTTGTGAATACTGTACCTTTTGAGCTAAAGTCCTAAGGTGACTGAAAATCAAGATAGCTAGCTGCTTTTGAAAATACTACATTTTAAAAGGTGTTGTTAGATGCTATATCCTGACCTGGTAATTTAACTTCCACAAAGGAGGAACCTCTGTTTGTGAAAACTGTCTGCCTTCAATGTAGTTATTTCAGAGATTTTTTTTAAAGTATTTATTGCTCATTACTGTCTTAAAAGTGTTACATCCAGGCACCTTAATTAAATGTTTACCCCACATGAAATTCAGTAATGGTGATTCGAATTAAAACAGTTTTCCTTTTAAACTTTTATTAACTCATGCTTTGGAATGCTTAAATTATTTCAGAACCAATTTATAATCAAATTGCAACACCACTGTAGTACAGCAATCTCTTGTCAAACAAATGCACTTAGTCACATGGTCTGAACTTTTGGGTAGACCTGTGCGGTGTCAAGAGTTGGACTTGATGATCCTTAAGGGTCCCTTCCAACTCAGGATATTCTATGATTCTATGATTCTATGAAATGTCATCCCTGTAAAGCAACACAGAACAAAGAAGTTTATGGTATAGCATCTGTTTATGTGAAAGATGCCTGAGCTGGAACAGTTCCATTTCTTGTTTATGAAATAGTTAGTCCTAAAAGTCTCTTTATTCATCATGGTTGTACTATAAATTAAAAGAGAACATTATGAGACTGGATATGATTTGATTGTAAATGTCTAATAATGAGGGAATAGGGTAATAAGCAGAATTACAGGAGCACCTGTTACTGCTGTGAGAATAAAGATCTGTCATTCCATGTTCACTTTAAGAGACCTGATGTCCTCAATCCAGAAAGCAAAAAAATCCCACAACCTCAAGAAATAAGCTGCTGAAGGAGGCAGGGGACATGACTGCTATTTCACTTCAGTTAGAGATTATATGATGTGTTACATAATTCATGTGCATTTTGTTGAAAGGCTAAATCTAATGTAGTGATTGATATAAATAATTGCTCCTAAGTTACTAAGTTACTGGGTGGTTAGCCTCTTACAACTATGCAATAAATAATATGCTTGTGTAACATTAAAAATCTCATTAGATACTGTTTATTTTAAGCAGCCTGCCGAATAAAATACCAAATTCATAATATAAAATATGTTTAGAAAAGGTTTATTCTAAAGTTGCAGAATTTAAGAAGGAAAACCCATTCTGATAGAGCATGCAATAGACCAGCCTTCACAAAACCCATGCTCTACCAAAGATCTGCAGTCCAGTGTCTTTGTGTTCATTTGCACTCTGCATAAATGTATATTCATAAATGAATAACTACAGAAATGTAAAATCTGATGTCTCCAAGGGTGAAATTAAGATTATTTTTTTTAATTTAAATTAAAGATTTTCGAACAGTAGTAAATTTTAAAAAGTTATATGAGCAGATAGTAGGAAAAATTCTGATATATTTTGCTTTAAGAACTTTAAGGTTGAACTGCAAATGGCTTGACTGTTCAGTCAGTGAACAAGAATTTGATGTAAAGTTGAAATGAACTCAAGCACCTACCTTACTTGCTCTTCGTAAAGGAAAAATCTAAAACCTTCAAATAGTGAAGAGGTTAGATGCAGAAAGCAAGACCTTAGATTTTAACTGTTTCTTTTGGCAGTAGTCAAAGTAGTTTTGATTTAAGCAGCTCCAGATTGGTATTCCTTTGTGTATCTGCGGTTAAAGTCATTTGAAGAGTGTATGAAAGCTGCTGTATGATGAGCTGGAGTGGGAAAATGACCTGCATAAAAAATACCATCCCTCCTCTTAAATGTTCATATTTAAACCCAGATCAGTTACATTATTCAGTGAGGGAGCAGGAATAGGGCTGGAGTGTGACTCTGTGTCTACAGAGTCACATCCCAAAAATGTTCAAACTGTGCACTTGTAAGCACGGAGTTTCCTATGTAAAATTAGTCATTAGCCTTTGTCTCTGCAACCATTAATTTTTCAAGAGTCTTTTTTATTCTGGAAGGAGAAACAATTTTTGTTGCTATTGCTTTTCAGTAATTTGGTGATGTTCCAAATTATTTCTTTATACATCTGGTCAGTATTTTGTTTTGTTTTGTTTTTTGGTGGTTTGATTTTTGTTGTTTGTTTTGGTTTGGGAGGGTTTTTTTAGATAATCTCAGATCCTTCTGAAAATGGCTGTGAATGTAGTGAGACTACAGTTAGAAACTTCTCTTTTCTCATTGCCCGTCTTCTCATGATTTGATTCATTCTACAAAACAGTGAAAAATGATGGGTTCAGCAGCTCCCACATTTTTTCACCTTTTGCTGTAACTCAGGATTTTGACCCAACTGGAAGAAGGGAAGAGTTCATAGAAAGAATGTGTCTTCCTAAAAATTTTAGTAATTCCAGTAGAAGGTAGGGCAAATGCAGAACAGCGTGGTAAATAGAATGTACCTTTATTATCTCTGTCTATTGCCAGTTTGCTCCAGATACTAAAGTATTACTTTCAAGTGTTAATTCACGTTTCATAATTCAGCTGTGCTGAAATTATCATCTGAGAACTGACAATGCTGGATTCAACTGTCGAAAATGTCGTGTTTTTTCATATAGGAAATAAGTCTTCACTTCAGAAACTGTACAGATGTGATGTATGTGACTACACAAGTACAACTTATGTTGGTGTACGAAATCACAGACGAATTCATAACTCTGATAAGCCCTATAGGTAAGTCTCAATTATTGCTAACTAATGCTAGGCTCTTAGTCTGCTTGTTTTAATGCAATTTTGAATATATATTAAAGAATGTCAGTACTATAATTTTACTGCAAATTTGAAGGAGCCATGCTTTCTGTTTGATTCAACCCTATGTAATTAAAATTTCCTAGTGTCTCCAGGATGCATTGCATTTGAAAACTGCTGGTTTTCAGTTTCAAGCATCCAGATGTGGAAAGGGAAATAATTATCTTGTAATATTGAACTTTGGCCAACAGCAATAATTTATTTAGTACTCATTAAATACTTCATTTTATTTTGGATTTACCTTATTTCAAAGTGTTCTCCATTGTGATATTGCTGCTTTCAAAGCTTTGTTTCAAAGCAGCAAGGTAAACAGCAAGATTCACATTCCTTAATGAAGGAAGGAGGAGGAGTCAAGGTACATCCATAAAGTCTTGGCTCCTACAGTTCAGCAAATTGCTGCCCTTTGTCCTGTCCCCTTACCTTTTTTACAGGTTTCAAACAATATTAATACATTTAGGATCAAATTGTATAGCTTTTGTAGATGGATGTTACATGGATTTACAGAAAAACTTGGATATCTAGAATTACATTTAGTACTATAGGTTCTCAGCAGAAAAAGCAAATCATGCATTTTTCTGTATGATTCTGGTTGCTGTATACATGTAAATTCCTGCCTTTTCAGTCCGTGCTCATTCATCTCTGGATCTCTGTCCCTCTCTAATGGCTAGAAATAGATCTGAGTTAATACAATTTTTGAGCTAATAAACTTCCGTCTTTTTAATGCAAATTGTGGAAACTCATCTTAACACATTGAAATGCTTAACTGAGCCAGTAGCTTTCTCTTTTGGCTAAAAAAAAAAAAAAAGGACGTGTGTTTTAATTTATGCATTATAACAATATCCATTATCACTAGCAAAAATTTGAAAGATATTTTCTCGGAAAGTAAGTGTGGAATACAAATAGATACTTTTTTCTTCTCCGAATCTTCCCTATTTCCATTATTTTTAACTTAGTTCTGTTGGAACAGCAGATACTGTAGTATCATGGTATTTGGTAGTTTTCTGAGTTGGTGTTAGCCCACCCTGTTTGATTTAGGAATCTTTGAAAATTTTCCATTGATGATACAGACTGCTGCTTACTAAATTTAAGCCTACAGATCCAGCTTGCTTTTCTTATTATTTATGCATGAATCCTTTAGACACATCTGCAGACCTTGTAGGATACTCAAGACACAGCTTAAAAACTGTAAAGATTCAGTATTTATGGTATTTTTTTTCTTTTGAAAGATGTATTCCTCAAGCCTTTCTGCTTGATCAGATAGCGACCTAAGTACATTGTAGTGATTTTCACACTCATAAAGGTATTTTATTATTTGTTTAACAAAAATTGCTGGGAATTAAACTGTATAGCCTCTAATGATTCATTTGTATTGATTTGATACCTTCTGGACATTAATACTGCACAATTAAATCCTTTCAAAAATAAAGTTAGGAACTTCTAGATAAATATCCTGTAATCTCAACCTTTTTCACTCTATAGACCAGACTTAGTAAATGTTGGACATTTTACCTTTTCAAAAAAGAGACAATTAAAAATCCTGATAAATGTGCAAAGGTTTAGCTGATCTTGATGGCTTCCATTAGATCTGTTATGTGGTACTATATTTATGCATATCTTAGTATTTTGTGTAATATTCTGTGGTCCAAATCCAGGGATCTCAATCTAGGATCTCATCTATATTGTTTTTAGACAAACGATACCATGAAAAAGGTAAAAATAAAAATAAAAATTTAGACAGCATGATGCAACTCACTTGTCTTAGGGCACTTGAATCTAAACATGTTGATCTTGTCCCTGACTTTTACTTCAGCTATCATGCTCTGAAACTTAGATGTTTTATTACTTAATAGATAGTTTGGCATTTAAAATGTCATGAGAAATGCCTGTTGCATTAAGCAGAATACATATTCTTAAGGAACAAGACTCGCTTCTAAGTACATTGTCTCCCCTATAGCTTTTATGGCCATATTGTGCCTTTGCGTAACATAGCCAAGCAATCTACATCACAGCTATTGTAAGTGCATCCCTTACAGATCATGAGGCATACCAGCTTTAGTAGAGGTGCACAAGGTAGCTGTAAGGATGGACCATGGTCAGTATTCATAGTGATTCTAGCTCGGATTCTAGTTGGAGTCTTCTTTGGAGCGCAAAACGTTCTCATGGTCCAAAAATTGAAAGATGTCATCACTTGGACTTCTGTAAATATTGTTAGACTTTAATTGTAGTCTTTCCAGATACCTTTGCTTTCTCTTAAATTATATTTCTGGAAGTGTTAGTAGTTAATTGTCAGATTAGTTTACTTCTTGTTGTCTCTTTAGATGTCGCGTATGTGACTTCGCCACCACAAATATGAATAGTTTGAAATGTCATATGAGGCGCCACCCCCAGGAGCATCAGGCAGTGCAGCTAATGGAACAGTACAAGTATGTAACAGCTCTGATTTAGCAAAAAGCTATGATAGTACTGGTTTGGTTGTGTTAAGATATAAAGCAGAGTTTAGATTATATTCTTTTCCCTTCTATATTCATTCTTTGTACTTCAAAAATGTACATTATGTACTTCAAAAAAAGAGACTGTCATTAAAAAGGGTTAAGTCACTCAACTGTTGCTTCATTCACTGTGTACCAATCCACTGACCAAGCTGTGCTAGTAGTGCAGAAAAATTATATATCATCATATAATAAAAGACTAGTTGAATACATGTGCATACAGAACAGAATTAAGATTATTTTTTGACTCTTGTGTTTTGCAAAAATTCATTGTGACCTAATTTTATCTGTAAATGAATGATAAGGTCTGCTTTTTATTTTTAACAATGGCATTGTTTTGAAAAAGTCTTATTTGAAATACTAAGATTCTCAATCTGAGGGTGAGCTTGCCTATTTTTGAAAACATCCATTTTCTTTACAAGGCTCCAAATTAGAAGGAAGAGGAAAAAATAGAGTAGCACATTACAAAACACATAATAGAGACAAGTGAGCTAGAAAGTCATGCCTGTTCCCCAGCAGGACAGAATTATGTCACTACCTAAGGAAGGCAGTATACCATTGTAATTTTTAAACACTGTTTTATGCAGGCCTTCTTGTGTTTCCAGGTCCTATTTCTGAAGAACTCTTTCTCAGAAATTTACAAAAATTTACTAGTATAGTAGTAATTTTAATAGACTTATCATAATACAACTTATCAGGGGATCCCATTGCTCGGGTAGAAATCATTTAATTCTTATTGACAAATGAATGAGATAGACTGAGATGCATTCCTAACTATAATTTGTTAGAAACAGTTCGCCTTCAGTATCTAGGAAAATTTGATCCTAGTCTTCTTCGTGTGATTTGAAAAGCTTCCTAAGTAGCTAAGCAAAGCAGCTTTCTTGTCCAAAAGATGATGAGCTACCACATCTTTACCCTGAGTACTGTTCAGCTCCAGAGTGATGATATACAGTATCACTCATCTCCTTCATGCTCAGATAACTAATTTATCATCTCAGAAAACACTTGTTAAAAAAATAAACTCCTCTGTTGTATGTTCATGTATGAGAAAAGTCCTGTGGGATTTGATCAGTCATATTATTTGTCTGTAAATATACAATATGTCTATGTAAATGGAATTTATTTTTCAATGCTTTTGAACTATCCAATCAAATTCTAGCAGAGGAAGAAACATTTTGTGTTCAGTTCTGAATTGTGCTGTGTATTTATCTGAGTGTCATAGAATTTGCAACTGTTTTTAGAAAAGGGATTGGACTATTGGGAGAAAGAGAGAAAAAAGTACCAAAGTATTACCTTTATTAAATGTTCTCAGTTGCATTTAATTAAGTATGGGCTAAAATCTTCTTCCTACAAGAGATAATTGGGATTGGATACATAAAGGCCTTACTTCCTAAATACTAGGAGTGTAAATTAAATTTAATGGGACAACTACCTCTCAAACTTGAAAAGCATTTCTCAAACCATTTTTCTTGAAAAGATCAAGCATAGCTTAATAATTAGGATTATTTAGGCCGTGTTTTTGTCCATCCGTTCCCCCCCCCCCCTCAGAATTTTATGTATAAAATTCAAACTTGGTTGAAGAACAAGTCAGTATTTCTTCAGTGTATAAGTCAGTGTTTTATAGGGAAATAAAAGATTTAGCCTTCTACTACCTTGGGCTGCTGGAAAACTCTATGGACAAAATTATCAATCTGTGATCGTTTTCCAAACCTGGCTGGACACTGTGTGGGGAACTGCTCTAGCTGATCCTGCTTGAACAGCTGGGTTGGACTTGGTAACCTCAAGAGGTCCCTTCCACTTTCAATGATTCTGTGATCCTCAAATAAACTACTATATGCTACAGTAAAAAAGGCTTTATTAGTTCAGTTAAAATTAGCACTGCTAATTATACAGCACCTGCTTGGTTTAGAACAATGGCGAAGAGAGCTCCCCACCTGGCTGCCAGATACCACACAGACATCTCCATGTTTCTGAACTATTGCATATTTGCAGTATTTAAACAGTTTTATCAGGCCAAACATAAGATTTCAATTAAATTATTTAAGAAGTCAGAAGAGCCAATTTTAAGTTCTCAGACTGTATAAATAGTCTTAAATTTTGGAATAACCATTTTACAAACTTTTTTGACCTAGTTACAAAACTGAACAGGGCGACTAAGAAGAGGATTGACTTGTGTCTTGCTGTTTACTCATCCTTTTGGAAAAAGCAGTGAATTAGTACAATAGTAAAACTTAACTTTTAAATGCATCTCTTCCCCACATCTTTTCTCTAGATGTTCTCTCTGTGGATATGTATGTAGCCATCCTCCATCCCTGAAGTCTCACATGTGGAAACATGCAAGTGACCAAAACTATAACTATGAACAAGTGAACAAGGCTATTAATGATGCAATTTTGCAAAGTAGCAGGTATGTCTTACCTATTTTCAAGTCCTATTATCTAGAATTTTCAAAGGAGCCACCTCTAATCCAAAGTACAATTCCTGTCAAAAAGCAACAGCTGTACATTTTGATAGTTGTTTCTTTTATTATTTCAGGTTTCAAGGACAGCTTCCTGACAAAACCTTGTTGGAAGGCACAGATGAAAGTACAGTACCTATACTAGGAAGTTCAGACAACCTGGTGTCTTTTACAGAGTCTATTAACCAGACTAATAATGAAATTTCAGGTTCTGATGAAAATGAAAAACCTAACTTGATGAATACCTCAGGTGGTTTAGAAAAGAACTCCACTCTACCCCATCTTGGCACAGAATACTGTGTTCTTCTCTTCTGCTGCTGCATTTGTGGTTTTGAGTCTACCAACAAAGAGAATTTGCTGGATCATATGAAAGAACATGAGGGTGAAATCATAAACATCATCCTAAATAAGGACAACAGCACAAATCAGAGCACAAACTACTAGGTGAAGCATTAAGTTGAAGAGGGGGTTTCCTAGAGTGACACTTTCTATCTTCACTAATTTTGCCTGAAAAACTTGGTAAAGAGAAGAATTGCAAGCAAAACTTGCTGATTTCCCATTCTAAGTCCTTGTTTCAATAAGAATTCAAATTTTTAACTAGGGACCGATGAATCATTTTAGAGATGAATATCAGGAGTAGGGAACAGAATGATCCATTTTAACCTGTTATTTCTCTGTATGGTGCCAAGAACGTGGGATTGTTGTTTTTCTTCTTTCCTTTTACTGTCTGGTACTAGTCAGTAACAATGACTTAGTACAGTATATTAAAACCTAAAGGCATGAAAGCTTTGTTGCTTCCCAAATAGTTACGCAAAAACATTTTAACCCTCTTTTTTGAAGATAGCAACTTACCAAATACAAATTTTACAACAGGATTTCATCAAACTCAGCCTGAATTCTGGAAGGTAGAAAGAGGGGAGATAAGCGCGTATGTGTGCTTGCATGTGTATTCCCAATCTGTTTTTAAGACCTTACAAACTCCAGGTTGTCTTTCAAAAAAGAGTGGTATCCTATCCGTTGATTTAAAGCACCAGGAACTGAGTAAACTAGAAGCATTTTGCTAATAACTGTCTCTAATTGGATCCTAACTATAAGCTGGTATCTTTTAATTGATGGTATATAAAAGATTCTTCATAATAATGGCCTGCTGTTTCTTAAAAGGCTTTCTTAACACATTCAGCAGAACTATGTAAGAAAAAGAAATAAATAATAATTAAAAACAAATTTAAACTAAACCTGCAAAACAAATCACCTCATATGTCACTATTAACTTGTGGTGATTGTAGTACCTAGGAGCACCATTTTTTATGAGAACAAGGTACTAACAGTAATTGCCACAAAGATATTTTTAAATCTATATAGATTTCTAAGGATGCAGATGAAGAAGGAAAGGGATTTTGAGGAATGCCTACATGTTCTGGAGTTCCTTGAAAGTTGCACCAGCTGTCTAAATAATCCCATTTGTGTGGCAGGGTTTAATTGTAGATATAATACACAGAAGGATAAAGTAATCATAGCAATGTTCCTATAGAAAGTTATATTTCAAAAAATAAAATATGGAAACCATATTTTAAGCAAAATCATCAAAAACAGTCACTTGTAGAATAAATTTTACTAGTGTATATAATACAGGCTCAGAAGGGGAATTAGGGATTACTTTGTTTTCTAAAAAACATATAGAAATCTCTCCCTTGTAAAGCACCGTAAAATTACAGTGCTTTCTTTTTGTGTGTTAACAGCAGTTTGCAGAAGACAACATTCATCAACATCTCAGTTGGAAATATATACAGGCTAATTACCTTGCAACTTTGCTAAGGTCATTCATAAAGTTGGCTACTTAAATTATTTGAAATACAGACTTCAATCAAGAGAAGCAGTAGCACTTCTAAAAGAAACCCTTTTGTAACCTGATTTAAGCTTTCTAGTGTGGCCGTTTATTTCTGTTTTTAAAGAATGGCAGTTGCACGGAAGCATACCTTGTTCCTGACATGGGAATGCAGTTACCTGATTTTTTAGAAGCTCATTTCTTAAAAAATGACTTACTCTTAGAAAAATAGTGTTTTACATTTATTTCATATTTATACATTTCTGCTAGCAGAAATGAGCTAGAACAGTAAGTCTAAGAAGGTGGTATGTGTAGCATACAGTCTGTTGTGCATTGCTGACTGTAAGTGGTAAACAAGTCGGGTTACTACTTTATGAAGCAGCACAAAATCTAAATGCCAGTGTAAAAGGCACTACATTCCACATACATTCAGCAATTTTTGTTGTTAAGTGGTTTCCTTAACTTGTTCAAGTTAAATATCTGTAGTTTTTTATATATAAAATTGATATCAGAAAGTACACATTTTACTTTAAAATAGATATAATGTCAAAGCATTTTTGTGTCATATTTGAGATATTTTAAATACAGATTTGTAGTATTTTCGGTTAAAAGTTATTTTTAATATTTCTACAGATTTTTCATTTAATGAACAAGATTTATTCACATCTCAAAATCAGTTAGAGATAATAAACTTCTAATGGGATATTCATACTGTCTTATTGACACCAGTATTTTATCTATAGATACAGAATTCAATATAGAATTCATGCAAAAGTAGTAAACTATTTGCAGTATATCTGATCTTCTTCATTCAGAGATCCTATTTGTTGAAAAAATTAAAGGTAGGAAGAGATCCAAGATAATGTTAAACTACCAGCCAGTATTCACAGAAACAGTATTTTGCCACTTTCCTTATTTTTGCATAAAGGGATAATTATTTTAACATTGCTCTACTAGTGAAAGAAAAAAAGGTGAAAAGCTTGCATTCATAAGCTAAAAAGAAGGTGGCAGCGAACCAAGACTTAAAAAGCAAGTAGCTTTCAATCAAAGTTAAGAATTCTGGTGTACATGTTTGCAACATTTAATATAATGCACCGAGACTGACTGTAATGGGATTCCTAAGCAGGATGTATCTATTTACATTTGCTCTTTGCCATCTCGTTGCTTTTTTCTGTTTTGACCATGTGTTACTATAAAATAGTATAAAGTTAGTTGCCTCTAAAAAGTGTTATCAGTCCTATCAAATGCCAACAAATAATTCTTTCCCATATGCACAGAGGTATGTTTAACTGTCTCCCTGCTGCTTGCCATTAGTTACCCACTCACAGTTCTCATGGCCTTTATCAGAAGTTCTGCATGTGAAGTAATTATAGGCTTAGTTTCTGAAAGTAAAGTATTTCTCAGGTTACCTGCTTTAGAAAGTGTATGGTTGGCTTGTTTGCATGTTATGTAAGGGTTTTTCAAGCACATTTCAAAGTCACCAACTCTGCAGTCTCCCCCTTTCATATTTTCAGATCTTCTGTCACAGCACTATGAGCTGATCAGCTATTTCACTTGCTGTTTGTTTTATTAAGAGTTTGATCCATTATATGAACTGTAACTTGCAGCTTTGATTTTAAAGACCTATACTTCTATTAAAGAGAAAACTTCCTTCCTACTAGACAATACAGATAAATAGGTGCGTATTTCATCTTTCTGATTTATGCTTGGAGTGGGATTCAGTCAGTTATTGTATTTTCCTCTTTCAGAAGCACTTATTTAATCATTTTAAAAAATGTACGGTTGGTGCTGAAAGTAACGTTTGTTAAGATACATTTAATAGAAATTTACATTTGCATTTGATATTCATGGACATGGGTACATGTATTTTTTTAAGAAAAGGTATTGTAACACTATGGCACTGCTTTTATAGCCAAAGTACAAAAAATTTAGAAAACTGACATGTAAAGACTGCAGTTAATTCTGATACTGTATCTTATTAAATAGGATGACTTCCATTTTATAAAATTACCCAGCACATTAAGCTGCATGCCTTAAGCTCTCTCTAGGATTGTGTTCCTGATAGATGACTGTTCGGAACTATGAAGCAAAGTCTGTAGTACTACTTTAACTACCTTCTGAAATACTGTACAATGTTAGAATAATTTATTTTGCTTTACAGGAGTTTGTCACGTATTGACTTTAATAATGTATTTTGGTAATAAACTTTTTTTGTTAAACACTTTAGTCACTTTTATTTGACCTGTATGAAATAGGGTTATGAATACAGAAAACAGAGACAAGAACCAGTGTTTAGAGATGGGAATCTGTTTACATCAAAAAGTACTTGAAATACTTCACTGCCATTTCACACTCTTGTATCAAGATATTAGTTAATGTTACTACAAGTTTTGTAAAAGTAATGGTAGTGATGAAATAGGAGACTATTAAAACAAGTTCTGAATACAAGGAAGTATACAAGGAAGCATGCAGTTACATTGGAACAATGCTGAAGGACAGAGCTGTCTTCAAAATTCACAGTGAAGCTAGTGGGACTTTTGTCCCTAATTTCAATGGTGTGAAAGCCTTACACAGCTTTTTTCAAGTGATGGATTCATGCTTATCTATCATGTAAGCTAAATCTTGCAACCTAATTTTATATGCACGCTACATTTCTTGGCCTTGCTGGAGCTTTGCTTCCCATCTTTTTCCAAAAATGGAACCAAAACTTTAAAAAAGTTCTAACTGCTGCTGCTGGCCAAGGAGAGAAAGTACCACCAGAGTGCCCATTCCTGGTATTATCTGGCTTACACTAAAATAGACAGGTTATTTTCTTTCACTTCATTATTGCTCTTACGGCCCTGGGCCAAATACGTTACAGTACAAAAACTGGAACTTAATACAACAGAAGAGCCTCGGTAGAAGATACTGGGGGGGAAATAACCTCAGCAGAAGTTATTTCCCCCCTAAGCATCCTGCTCCTGCGATCCCCCAGGTTTCCCCTGACCCATTTGCCGTGTTTTACACAAGAAACGCGTGGCTCCGTTAGGTCAGCACGGGCAGCACCATCCAAACCGCCGCCTTCCCCCTGAGGAGCCCTGCGGCCAGTCGCTACTGGCAGCGCCCAGGACGTGCAACTTGGGCTGTAGGTGTCCCAAAACCGAGTTCTGGCGGCCTTGCCCCCGCGGCGGCTCTCACTCGGTGCCCGCAGGCCGCCGAGGGCCCCACGGCGGGGCTCTTCCCCTCGCGGGCCTCCCCCGTCCCGGCTCGCCCCTTGCCGCCCAGTTCTGCTCCCCCCGGCTCCGCTCCGCCCGTCGGAGCCGAGCAGCTCGCACCGCGGCCACCCCCACGCCCGCCCCTTCCCCTCCTCGCGGCGGGGCCTTGGCGGTTCCGCGCAGCCGGAGCCGGCTCCAGGAGCAGCTACCGCCGCTCTACAGCAACCCTCGGCCGTCGCAGCGCCGGCAGGTAGCGGCCCCGCCGGCGGTGGGGGGGGGGCGGTGGGGAAGCGGTGACGGGCCCAAGCGGGGCAGGAGCCGATCCCCAGGCCGCGCAGGCCGCAGCGCGCAGCCCGTTCCGGGGGGGGGAGCTGCGGCCCCAGGCCCGGCCCTCCTGCCTCCTTTGCCCAGCCCCGGGGCCGCTTCATCCCTCGGCCTGCCCGCAGCCGCCACCGAGCGGCCTCGCCCCGACCTCCCCTGACTGAGCCCCGGACCCGGCCGCAGGCCCTGCCCCGCCTCGTCTGTCCTCACCTCCGCAGGCCACTGTGGGGTCGGAGGCAGGACTGTCCCATTCCTTCCCTGAGCTTCTGGCTTCCTCGGGTGTACCTGGCAGAAAAGGCATTCATCCCGGCACAGGGCGTTTTGAAGAAAGCCTGGTGGTGGGAAAGACCGTGGTTGCGATGACCATCTTGCCCCCTATTACGTTATTGTTGGATTTTATACAAACAAGCTACTTACAAACCGATACATGCTCACATAGTTCCCTCCACGTGCATGTTGTTTGGTGTGTGTGTATGTTTTTTCCCCCAGGAGTAAGGAAAAGAGTTGAAACCAATTCATTGCAAAAGCTTTAAAACCACAAAGAGCATGCAGCTGAGGCATATTTCTTAGAGCAGCTCCATTATCACTCACTCACACCAGTGGTAACACAAGTACCCCTGTCTGCACCCTGGGAATGGTAATGTGCCTGCATTCAGGACTGGACATTGTTGATTTTCAATTGCAGAGTAGCAGGGTAAAGCAATTTTACTTCTGGCCTGCTCTCACAGAACAGAGAGAACTGTGAATTAACAAGAGAATGACTAGCTGTTCTAGCTGTTTTGTTGTTTTTTTTTAACGTTTTCAAATTTTACAAGGCTTTGACAGTACAAAACATCAAAGATTTTTTAATGGTGTTGCTGTAGTCTTTTATAGTGCATGTTCTTTGGCAACATGTCTGGATCTTATGGCCCACTATGGGGGGATTTCCTGAAAGCCAGGATTTAAACAAATGGTTCTCTATTCTAGGTACCCAACTAAAGCAGCTTAAAGAACATTTTTTTCTGTGAAGGGCTGACATTTCATACTGTTCAAAGAAGTGGAGCCTGATAGGCATTTTGAGTCAAGGACCCAAAAAGTGAGTGCATTCAAAGCTATGATCCGTTCTAAAACCTTGTCAGGAGTATGGAAAATTATGAATTTCATGAGTAGATTTAGGGTAATGTTTCCTATACTTTCAACTCAGGTAATTTAAGGTCTCTGATGGCATAAAATATGTTTCTGTTTTCAAACATTTCATACAGTATTAAATGAGTGTTTTGTAGGAAGATGCATTGCTTGAATGTTTCCATTTAGGAGTCAGACTGAAGAATAATGAATTAAAGTGACTGTCATCATGACAACTGTAAGACAGAGAAGGGGTGGAAGAGTCACAGAAGGAGCTGAAGATCAGCCTTCAGAAGAGAAGAATGTGAAGTCTGATGGGAAAGTTCTGTCTGGTAGGTAATGATTAGGACATTATGACTTTGTACTAGTGTTCAGCATCTGGTGTCTGTCTTAGACACAGGTTAGAAATAGGTAAGTACCGAATAAATTTTCATACTTGAATATCTATTACCAAAATTAGTTGGATGAGAGAGAGCATGCAGATTACTGCATGGCAATCTCACTCCATTTTAAAACTCTAATTTATTCGGTAAAAACATTTTTTTTCTGTTTACTAATAGTGATGCATTGTCAGATTTCTTATAGTTGTCATCCGTTTTTAAAGGAATCACAGTTCAAATCATTGGTAACATAAAAAGATTTGAAAACCTCTAATTGATCGTACTTAAATATAAGCAGATTGCATATGAAATATTACTTGAACTAGAAACCCTTGCTTTTTGGCTGCAGGACAGACTGGCTAGCTAAGTTTAAAAAAGCAGGCAGATATATTAAGAAGTTTGAAGATTTGATATCTTTGTGATCTAACAGTCATCCTCTACAGCTTTGATTTAGAAAAGATGCCCTTGAGGATATTCCAATTTGGATTTACAAATTAGATGTGATATATATCTAGATTTATGTAGAGTTGTGGTGTTCTTAAACTATAACTACATTTTCCAAGTAAGGCACACTTTATTTCATTTTGCGTGAATTGCAAAGAAAAAATGTAACTTTATAAAGAGCTCTCAAAACCCTGTGTCCTGATGCCAGAATGTAACCTGTACTAGCACAGGCAGTGTATCAATGAGTTTCCAAAATTCACTGAAATTGAATTGTGTGCTTCACAGTTACACAGTCAAATATTTCTCTTCCAAGATCATACAGGTGGAAAGCTGTGGAACATACTTTCAATAACTCTTGGTGGAATTGTTGCCATTGGTCTTGGACTTCTTACTTCTTTTTATGTTGCTACGCTGCATGAAAATGACCTGTGGTTTTCCAATATTAAGGTAACAGTCATTTTCATAGTTTCATCGATCAGTGCTTTTGTAGAGCTTTAATAAGAATGTTAGTTGAAGTTTCATTTATTTATCTGTCTTGTAACTTGATCAAAAACATAGAATATTTCAGTTGTTTTTTTGTGTTTTTTTTTTTTAATTTGTTATGTAAAATCAGAAGTTGTGCTTCCTCCCCACGACATTTTAAGTACTCAAGTCATTTCTGTAAAGACCTTTCACCAGTTTTTCCTCTAAATGCATTGTTATACAGCTGTGTGTGCCATTATTCTGCTGCCTGAGGGACAGCAATGGTTCTTCCAAGCACTGGTCATTATCAAGAAGAGAGTTTTAACAATCTGCTATGTGTTGCTTTATAAACATATCTTGTAGCAAAAGCAATCCAAAACTACCACCACCAAAAAAAACCAAAACAACAGTTAAAAATAATACACAAGATCCTGGCACACAGTTCTTTAATTATGTTTAAGCTGTGATCCTGTAATACAATTTGGGCACGGTCTCTTACTATTCAATACTAATCTTACATAAGACTATTCTAAATGCGCAAACCTCAAAATACATTTCAGACAATTATCAATATAAAACACTCTAGGGGAATTTTTATTCCCAAGATCCATAACTGACTAGTTTTCTTCCCAGAATCATTGCATGGGAAAATAGTACAGCTTTATGCACATCTAAATTTAACCAGAGAAAAGAAACAGGTGAGTAATTTTTCTTTGAAAATGCCTAAGATTGGTAGGCTCTGTTAGGTCTCCATGTATTATGTTATTCAAATATCTGTATTTAACTGGAACACTTGTATTGCAATATGATTCTTTCCTATAATAGGCACTTTTCCTGTCCAAGACACATTTACATATTGAAAATAAAAATAGTTGGTACTTACTGAAGCACTTAACTGCTGTATTATACATATAATAGAGTTTTGTACCTGCTATCATCTTTCTCTGAATGTAGAGATATATCGTATATTATATACGTATTAGGTGCACCTCAGATTTACCTTGTCCTTCCAAAAACAAGTATTGATGAATTCCACAGGTATTTTGAAGTACAAATATAACTGTCTACAAGTCCATGTCTGAACATTATTTTCTTTTCTATTGAACTGATACACAGGGACACAGCACACTAAGAGAAGCAAGTCTGTAGTTGCAATTAAGTTGCCCCCCCAGAGGATGAAATGACCATTTTATTTGATCATTAAGTACAGAATGCCATTAGATTTCAAAACTGGAAAACACCCTAACCATATAGATATATTTTTAGTCTGTTGTCTCTGTACCTCTCATTCCATCCTAAGGAATTGATATGATACCTAGTAACATTGGAGTATGTTGAACAATTTTAGCTAATTTGATGGAAATATTCTTAAAAGTATTAAATTCATCTACCAACAGGTTAACTGAGAAAAACATACAGATACTCTTACTGAAGAATGTATAATATGAGGTCAAAGATGTTAACTCCACCAGAGAATCTGGGAGCCCACAGGGCTAATTTTAAGCTGACAGCAACAGGAAAAACTTTAATGGGATTTCATATACATGTATTATTAGAGATAAAATAACCAGTTGTAACACAGAGCCAAAATCGGACAGGCTTTATACATACTGCTTTTTGGAGCAGTGAAAAGCAGTATGTATTCATGTTTGTATGAATATGTATGTATTATTCAGTGAAAATAGTCTATTTATGTTTTGCATGTGCACATTCTCAACTTACATTGGTTCTAAGGATATCTTTCCATGTAGAAGACTATCATTATACTTTGATCAGACAAATGCAATTTAGTTTTGTAAACGCTTACTTTCCAAGAAGGATTCAAAGATACTTCAAAAGACTTGTTTTTACATGATGTATTACAGGTTGAAAACAAACAGTTAGCAACCCCTGCAGTTTATTTGCAAATACAAAGAATGTTGAGAATGATTTGAGTCTGGTAACATCTGCAGTTGTCTGCCAGGCCAGAGTTTGAACGTGCTTTCACTATGGTTAACACAAAGCTTTCTAAGGTTTTAACGTTAACTTAAATATAGGCAAGACTAATTTTCATGCCAGTATGCACATCTCAGTATCCATATTTTATACACATTTTTCTTGCCAGTATACCTATTTTATGGTGAGAAGTCAGACTAGCAAGATAAGAAATCTAAGCTGTATGAGATCCTCGCAATTTTTTTTTTTTTTGAAAATAAATGAAAAAATTTTTTCCTCTAACATTTTATAGTTTAGCCAAAGCATAAATATTTGCCTATCTTAAGCAAATATGAGAATTTTGAAAGATTTTGGACTAAAAATTTGGACTTTTGGACTAACCTATACAGAAGCTTTTACATATACTGCTTAGGTAGAAAGGTAGATTTTTTTTTCTGAATTAAGACTACATTGATGCATGAACATCATAATTGCTTAGTTACAGAATTACACATTTTGCCAATTGTATTCAGCCCTAAAGACTGGAAGTAAAAATGACTTCATTGTGTGAAGTCATGAATTGTAACTTCAATGTAATTGAAGTAACAACTTTTGTGTGCACTTGTAGCGATTGCCTTTCTGTAATTTCAATTACAGTCAACAGAAAGCTGCTTCAGTTTTGGGTATTTTCCAGCAATGGTTCACCGGACTACCAAGAACTGTGGTCTGTGCTTGTTGTACTGTTTTGTATTATTTTAAACATGGCTTTCAACAGTGTAGTGATTTCAGCTGGTTCAGTATGTGTGAGTCTTATTCCTAGTTGCTAATAAATATGCCTGCTATTGCAAATTTACCATCGTCATTGGAGAAGGCTATAATATTGTTTCTTTATCAGAAAAACTGAAAAAGCAGATTTTGAAGAGCCGTTTAAAGTGGTGCATGACTGGTATTTGTATTTTTTTTGTTGTTGTTGTTGTTTTTTACTATCCCAAGACCTCCTGAAAAAAACTGCAGAAAAAAATTAGAATGGAAAATACCATGTCACATAATCAGAAGAGGTGTTTTCATGCACTTCTACCAGGGATCACAGAAGGTTACAATGACTTATCTTGGTCAAGCTATTTGAAGAAAAAAAGCTTGAATCTCCTCTCATATGCATCAAAACAATAAACATTTCTCTTTGTGATGGTACAAGCCGAAACAGGTTTCTTAGCCAAAAAGCCTTTCTCAGTTTTCTGGCAAGTCTATTTCCAGTATTTTTCAGCAATTCTGATTTTTGATTGAGTTTATTGATTGCTTCTCAAGTGTAGTATCATTTTGGAAACATGCTGTTCTACAGAAATTAAAAAGGGTGGGAATTGCATCACCTTTCCTGTCAGCTGTTGTATTGCTTGTTCAAATGCAAACTCAGAAGAAGTCTTGAACAGGCCAAGGCCACACAACAAATTAATGCTCTAACACAAACAGTTAAACATGCAGAGCTTTCATTTGTTCTTCATCCCCTCTGAGTAAGCATTTAGGTGACTGCTGTTTCCTTTTCCTCGAATAAAGTTGCTGCTTGCAAGAAACCAGGAATAAAAATATCAAGCTTCAAATCTTTCAGACATACAGCATAAAAAGCCTAGGATTCTTTCTCTGAGTGCCTCTATTTTACCTCTTTACATTCTGAATATAAAATAAAGATGAGAAAAAGTGGAGAAACTGGTAGCTAGATAATTAGAACTTCCCAAAGTGAATATGTAAGCCATAAACAGGGGGAGGGCAGTCCAAAACTTTTGTGGTATTTTTCCAAAGAAGTATCCATTGAGTGGCTGTTGGGTGCTTTTATTCCAGATCAAAAATCATCTGAGTAGGAGCCATGCCATCCTAACAGATGCGCATAAGGTTAACCAGGCAACAGACCATGTACATGGATTAAATACGTTTGCTGAAGGCATGATTTGCAACCAGAAGTGATGACAGCAGCCATCTGTATTGAGTTGCCACTTGTACAGTTGAGGAGATTTTCAAATCTTAAATGGAACAGCTAAAGGATGTTTTCAGTAACACAAATTGTGCTTTAGTTTTGTCAAAAGGTAAAACAAATTAGAGCTTTGCTTGTGTTCTTTATTTGTAGAAAAGCTCAACTCAGACTTTGTCTGATTGCTCAGTATCTGGGATGACTCAGTTAGGGATCTTAAGGAAATTTGACTTCCAGAATTTTGTACTGCTCTAGAGAGGAAGAGTCCTTTGTATTTTGTTTTGAATGGTTAATACTATTAGACTACAATTCCATAAATTGAAATCATATGCCATACTATACTGGAGGATTTTTTTATAACAGTGATAACTTTGTTGAACACGTACAGATTGAATATACAGTAAGGCAAACGTGCTTTTATAATGCTTACCCGTAAGTCCATATGTTTTTATTGTCATGGAATACTAGAAAAAGTATAAGTTGCTGTAGAACTGGAAAAATCTTGCACGTGAATAAAACAGATGTTATCTTAGCATGAAACAGATGCAAAACTCACTAGTGTTTGTCTCATAAAGTATAGAATTTAGTTGAATACAGCTGGTGCCAGGATTACAATTTAATCATGTTTGAATGCATTTTTGCTAATTAGATCCCCCTCTGTGACTCTGCTCTCCCCCTTAATAAATTCCAAATGTTAACATTTTATTTTTTTTTTTAAACACTTTGTATCAGCTGCTTTTTGGTATTTTGGTATTAGAAGACTTCAGTAGTGATGAATTTGAAAATAGAGCTCATTCAAAATCCAGCATTCTCATTTTGCTAATTATGTAGCTTTTAGTATGTAGTGCCAATATCAGTTTCTTCTGCTGGTATTTGTATTAATTTGTATTAATAATTTGTATGCTGCAGAGCATCTGGAGAGTTTAATTGTGGACTTATTTTGAATCAGATGCATTTTTATCTGTTGATTTTTCTCAGACCAGAACTAATATTGATTTATTCTGTCAATAGTTAACTTCAATAAAACATGTGTTTTGGTTTAAGATATGGTGTACTGGGCAGTAGAGAAAGGAGGAGCATGATTATGATTATTATTATTATTATTAATCCCATTTTTTTTATTATTATTTTTAACCCCATTATGGGTTCTGTGCCAGCAGAAGAGAAGAGACTGTTTAAGAGAGGTGAAGGTCTTGAAATTCTGTGCAAGGTTGCTTTAACCAGAATGGCATTCATAAAAATATCAGAATCGTATCATTCTGTTACTTCAGTAATTCTGTAAAAAAACAAACAAAACATGAATTAATAAGGTTATCTTTAGAAATCTCACCAAAATTTCTTAATGTATGACTTCCTTACACCGCATATGGGGACCTCATCGGATTGCAAATCGGGATATTAACCTTTTCTAATTAAATGCTTAACAGAGATAATTGAAGGAATGTGTTTATCAAAACTACTACAAAGATGACTACTAAGAAAATAATTTTGTATAAGATGCCTATTATTTCTCATCACATTGGCTGTTCATGCAGTCTTATCTTGGTTAAATGTGGTCATCCAAGGCTCTGATTTTTTTTTAAATTTCATTAGGTTTTCATAACTAATAAGTTAACAGAAGGAAACAAATGCCTAAGCCTGTCTGAGAGCAGTTTTTTTTTATCTAGGAGAGCTTTCACACTTCACTAGACCTCACCTGCTTTAGCATCAGCTAATAATAAGGTAGAGTTTGAAATGCACCTAATTTAGATAATGTAAACATTTTTGGATTAAAAAATAACTCTACCTGTGCCTAAAAACAAGTAAATAATCTCTTTTTTTTTTTTAACGTATATTTTAAGTGTGAGTGTAATGATTAGCTGGCTTCCTGCAAGAAACAGCTGTTAGGAAAATGGGCAGCAGATTACCCTGCCAGTTGAAATCTCAGAGTTGGGATAATGATGTAGTCCCAAGTATAGCACATTGATTTAATCAAGCCTTAAGGTGGCAAAACCGTGGAGCACTACAGTGTAACCACATCTGGAAGAAAAGTTTAAATGCATGGAGCACACATATGCAGTTTTAAAGTGCACCCCTTGGCCACTGCACCTATCTAAACACTGAATAATTCAAAAATAGTAAAAGATCCAAAATGTTTCAGAACTGCATATCAGAACCACCAAAGGCACATACATTTCTATAGTTAACAGAAGCATCAACGCCTCAGTCCTTTTGCCTCTCACCCTAAGTTGTTCGTGTATTTTATTTAAATTAAGTTGCATAGAATACATAAATCCAAAGACTCAAACTACTGAATAGGCCGGTTCCCCCATTGTAGACAGAATTAGAATTTCATGTTTTTATTTATACTGAAATTTGAAATAAATTTTCTATTTTAAAATTGACTCTTTAGTAATTGTTATTTGGATGAGTATCCGATGAAATTAATTAGATCAGAATATTAGAAGTTTACTTACATAGGCAAGTTTAACATAATTGGTACCAAAATTCACTAGTTACCGCATCCACTGGGTTGACTTGATGGAAAAACATGGCAGCTTCATTTGACTGCAAAAAGCAAGTAGAAAGTGAATTTATTATTGAACTTTAACTTGCAGGAAGTTGAAAGAGAAATTTCATTCAGAACAGAATGCGGACTTTATTACTCCTACTACAAACAGATGATTCAGGCTGCTTCCATCCAGCAAGGTATTGTAAACTGTAAAGTAAGTTTTCCTTTGTGTTGCCAGCTGACTGTTTTTAACATTTTTTCAAATATAGTTGAAGACAAGGAATACCATAACTGTGAAAGATGGTGTAACAGTTGTACTGGAGACATATTTGTTCTGTTCATCCACCAAGGAGCCACTAAGTTATGGATGTAATCAGTTTCACAGTGATATATTGGTTTCTGTCCCACACCTTCACCTTCAGAGGAAGGCAATGTCTTTGGGAGACAGCTTTCATATTTGTTCAGATTTCTGCCTTGCTGGTTTATTCAGTTTATTACTCTCATTTTTACTCTTCTCTTCTTGTTCAACTTAAATGATGAATTATTTGCGGGAAGGGACAATTTCTTGTTGTATGCCTATACAGTAAGTGACACAATGGCAGTTTTCAAAAGCAAACCATATACAATGACAGGGTTTTCTGTGATAGTGTTGTGTTTTCTAGATACTTAAATGTTGCTCCGTATCAATTTTCCTTATACTACATTTGTCAATACTAACATCACCTGTGTTCAAAGTAGTGACAAGAATGGTTCGCAAGATCTAGTACATACCACTAACTCTATACTAGGAATGTAAGTGTAAAAATAAATGTTTTATGAATTACTAAATATATAGTACCTGAATTAGCACTCTAAGTCACATTCTCAGCAGGGAAGCTGAGGACAGCAGAAGGTCATAGTGATTTAGAGGTAATGTAATCTTAATCCTTGGCTCAACATATGCAGTTTTTGGTGAAAGATCCTAAAATACCTTTGAAAAAGTTATTCACTGTTCAAATGAAGATGGAGGGGGGAAAATGACCATCTCCTATTTCAATTTCTCTTTATCGTTAAGGTTTACATGGTTTAGTATATGACAATAAAACTGAATCTGTGAGGACAATTAACATACTTGAAAGAATGAATGTTTACCAGGAGGTGTTTCTCAGCATTCTGTATAGGATTCTTCCAATTCAGGTAGGCATTTATTTATGGCTTTAGATTGTAAGTGCATTATGAAGTTTGCCCAGTGAATCATAGCTCCCCTTTTCAGTTATTTTCTAATTAGAAATATTTCTGATACCTTTTTAATTTATCAAAGCAAAACTTCATATATATTAAGTATAATCCTCTCCCCAAGTGTTTTATGTCAACATCAGTGTTCTTGTGTTTTACAGCAATACCTAGAGCCTGTTTATTTTTATATCTACACTTTGTTTGGACTTCAGGCAGTGTATGTCTTTGCTCTGTATGTAACAAGCTGGCTTCTTAGTGGAACATGGCTTTCAGGGTTATTGGCAGCTTGCTGGTATATTACAAACAGGTAAGTGAGATTCAGCATTCAGTCTTCCAAAAATTTTTACCTCATGTCAAAGGTAGAGCATTAAACCTTCAAATGCATGATTAATTAGAAGAAAAAATAAGGTCTCTCTCCAGATTAGACACAAAATGGAAAAAATAATAGAAAATAATTAGAAAACAATCAAAAATGAGTTGAAGATGCAGAAGTTTCAAGAAATTGGAGTAAAAAAATTGTGTAAATTAGTCTCTGAAAATGGACTACAAATATCGGATATGCCTGGATCTCCAGATGATACGTCCTGTATTTTCCAGCCTAGGGTCCCTTAGATGTTAAAGACATCTCCTAATATGCCCTTTAGGTCTCACCTTAGTATCCACCCACCAGAGATTCTAAACAACCTAAGATCATCTTTTTATCAATTGATTTCTCCATTCAGAGAGAAACATGGAGGAACTGGCTTTACATCAGCACTAAGCTGCTGGAATGAAGCTAAGACTAGTGACATAGACTGTTCTGTGTTGATGGTTTTTTTTTAACTTTTAATTGAGATTTTGTAACGACTGCCTTTTGGAGAGCTTGTACTAATTTCTGTAACATATCTTTTATGTTAGAATATTCAAAAACTTAGCTCAAGCTTCTGACCACTCTAGTGGTTTTCAAATCCAATGCATTGGGATCACATTGAAGAACTTGATGTCTTAATATTCTGATATGTGCTTTACAGAAACCAAAAGACAAAGTGTAATTACCTGTAGCTTAAATTCCACATGCTGGACTCCAGAGGTGATTTTCGGGGAGAGGGGTTGATTTTTTCATTTTTGGATTACTCAAGCTGTGTTTTAGAAGCAAGATTTAATCCATACTATATTCTTTTTCTCACAGTAAGTAAAGTTAAAGCACAGCAGCTGAGGTACAGAAACAGCTTGCAGATTTGCAGGACCTTCATAATGATATTTTTTCTAGAACCAGGCATGTTAAGTTTAGAGTCTTCATTTCTAAAACACCACAAAACATGCCTGTCATTGCAGCCTCTCTGTCACCCAAGCTAGTGTTGTTTGTTTTAAATTTATGAAACTGTTTGTTTTGTATAGAATAGATACTACAAGAGTAGAATTCACCATTCCCTTAAGAGAAAACTGGGCACTACCATTCTTTGCGGTTCAGATTGCAGCCATCACATACCTACTCAGAACACATTTGCAGCCAGCTCAAGAAGTGAGTATTTCTTAAAAGTATGACACAGCAAAACTAGTATCAGAAAACTATCTCTAAAACTTAGGAGAAAATACTTAAAAAGCATTTATAGCACTGGAGATACGTATGTGTACACACACACACACACAAAAATTGCTTACAAAGATTAAAATATCCTTTAGATTTAGTTGGAAAACAAACATATATATGCTCAGCATTGAAAAAAATATGGTGAAGCTTTTAACTTTAAAATTAAGCTCTATAGAGTACAAAACAGCAGCACAGGAGACAGGAAAAAAGCTTGTTGAAACTCAAGTAATAAAGCTTTTCCTTTGCTTTCATTTGTATTACAAAAATAGGAGGTTGTGCCAATCTGCAGAAATAAAAGTAAGTTGATGATAAACTCTGACAAACAGTCATTACTCCTCAATTTGTTCAAGTCAACTACTATTTATAGCATAATAAATCACATCGCATGTCAATCTATGGGCTGAACATATCTGAAAACTCACCATTTTCTTGCAGCTATTTTGAAGCAAATTAACTCAATCACAGCTGAAACCAGAACATATTACAGTGATAAAATACAGGTGTAAATACAAGAGCTTGAGGTCTAAAAATATTATCTTACAAGCAGTTACTGCAGAGAGCATGTATTAGCAATTTTAAAAATTGATTTAAAATAAATTAAATCCCTGATTTTTTTCTCTGATGAAGGAAAATAAAGTTTAATAAAACTTTTTTCCACCCTCCCAGAGACTGACACTTCTCGCTGTATTCGTAGCAACCTTCGTCTTTAGCTTGACTTGGCAATTTAATCAGTTTATGATGCTGATACAAGCATTGGCATTATTCATACTGGACTGCTTTGACATGCTTCCCACAGCAAAGGTAAGAACCAAACTTTTCTCTTTTCCATCATCAAGCTATGGAAGCATTGCATGTATGCCTTTCAGATTTTGATTAACGATAGTGCATATATTTTAAGTGGGAAAAGTGAACAATCAAATTTCTCATTTTTTTAGCTGATTTTATTTCACTTCATGTAATTCACTCCAGTTAATTTTAGTCTAGTTTTGTTTAGACACAACTGGATTTTGACATTACTAAGGCAATGCTTTTAAACACCATCTCAACAGTTATCTAGTACCACAGCTTGAGCATGTCCTCTGGAAGTGACTAGGAAAAAAAAAAAAAAGGCACAAGAAATCTTTGCCTAAGCTGAAGTCATAACAGGCTATGAATTTTGCCTTAACCATTCTGCATCCTTGTTTGAAAGTTAGGTTGTAGGCACTGTACCGCAAAAGAGGAAAATAGGCTGGAGGGCTCAAAAGAAGCAGTTAGATTTCATGCATTGAAATTCACCACAAAATAACAACATTATCACTGTTGCTAAACAGAAGGAGCTGAAAAGTTAAACAAATGTCACTAGGAAATTAAGGGATCATGTACTGTCAATCTTCAGAAATGGAAGCACATTGTAGAAGATGAAAACATTGAACTCAATGTCAGTGTGAAATTCTACTGAGATTAAATCTAAAATTTTCATTATGTGTTCAAATGTAAGCTGAAGTTAGCAATTAATGTGACTAATTAGCTACCTTAACGTTTGGCAATCACAGAATGTTAGGGATTAGAAGGGACCTTGAAAGATCATCTAGTCCAATCCCCCCCCAGTTATACTATAATGGACTTACTGCACCACTTATTCCATGTTAATTTTTCAAAAGCGCTACTTAACACTACTGGTGTTTGATGGTCATTTGGTACTGACTTTGGCCACTGCAGTAGTACAAGACTAAACTTCACTTTTTGTAAGGTAAAATTTGTGTTTTGGTACAACAGTATCAGAAAATCAGCTGACTTTTTTAGCACATGCATTCAAGTGAATTGTCGTAATAGTTCTGTATTGTTTGAAAAGACATAAATGAAGTTACACAGAAATCAGATGTTTAATTGCTATACTGCACTGTGCTGTATGTCTTTGATTGTAAAGACATTACAGAGGCTACAGATACAGTTTTATGACTAAAGAAAATAGATAACATCTCCCAAATTCTAACTAATTAATATTTTCCTCACTCTGCAAGTGTTTAACTTGTCCAATTTATGACAGCATCAGATTTTCTTAGGAAAGGTATAAAATACTAAATCTATTTCAAGACATAAATATAGGAAGAGTATAGTAATGGATCTAGGTGTGATGATATAGTGCAAGACAACATATTTTTTGTAAAAGTAATTGATGTTGAAATAAATTATAAAACATATTCTAAGAAAAGCAGCTGACTAAAATTTTGTAGGCATAAAAGTATCATTATTTTTACAGGTTACATGGCTCTATATCATCCAAATTTCTGGATTACTGCTAGTCTGTGTCCTACAGTTTTTTAATTCTATGATTCTTGGATCATTACTTATAAGCTTTAATGCTTCTGTCTTGATAGCAAGAACAATCCAGGTATGTACTGAAATATGTTTGAAGTATATATCACAATATATACTATATATATATTACACGTTATATATTATAAATGAAAAATTTGTATGCATTACAGTCTTAAATTACTAATACAAATTACAGGAATTACTTTAGAGTAGAGGAACAAAAATATTGCGTGAACGAATAATGAATTCAGTTACACTAACTACAGTGTAACTGAGCACATTGAACACCATAATTCTGTGATTGCTATTATCATATGATTGTGTAAGCTTCAGTTGTGATCCTGCAAAAAAATTGCATAAATGGACTACACTTGTTTCAGCAGGACTCGTCTTAGGTTTACAGATCTGCCTCTAGCAAAATATTCTATGAGATCTAGATATATGTTAAATTCAGTTTACAGAAATCTATTGTTTCTTTCAAAGATTAGGATTTTTTCCTCTATTTGCACTATTTGCAGTTCTTTTTTTTTTTCCTATTACTAGCATTGTTGATTGCCTCTAACCAGGATATATGAACCTGTAGAGCCTTTCCTGCTCTCTCTCACTATTGTGACTTTTTAAAATCAGGACTGTTTTTTTTTGGTTTGGTTTGGTTTTATAGTTAATGTCTGCACCTAATCCGAGTTGTCTGTGAGCATGAAAAGTTCAGTTCTTGGATCTGGAGCTTTGACCTGGAAAATTGGCCAAAATCACATCAACTGATAGTTTTAGTCAGAATACACTTTTAATTTGACTCTCCACCTAAATGTGGCAAAAGGCACATAATGCTAATGAAGTTAGAGGAATCCTGGATCACAACTGCAGTTTCTCTGGGTGCCAGTAATTGTGTAAATATTCCTTTTGGTGCCACCTCTAACTGAAGGCTATTCGGCTAGTTAAATAACTGTGCCAAAAAAAATATGCTGGAGAGTTTTTTATAATGCTGTCCCTTCAGTTTCAGGGAAGAAATGTATCTTCTTTCTGGATCCTTGGTTATGTTTGAATTTTTGCTTACATGAGCCTAATACATATCCTGATAAAAGGCCTAACAAATAAGTGGTTTCAAATAGTCTTTGTTGGTTTTGTTCCAAATATATACGAATCCTAAATATTTTAAATATTGAAATACTAATGTTTTCTTCTCTCTAGAAAAACTTAAAGAAGGGCAACTTGTTTAATAGGCTTGGGAAACTTATCCTCCATGTACTATTAGTCTCAAGCTTGACTCTTCTAGTAAATAAATTCATTAAGGTAAGGAAATATTTTTTTAACACAGTAATACTACAAAATTTAATTTTGTAATATTGAAAGGTACTTGTAAAGAGATCATCTACAATAATACCTTTAAATAAAAATTGCAAAGATATCACTGCATTTCTAAGAATAGGTTTCAGAAATTAAAAGATTGCTTTGCTAATCTTTTTGGTATACTTTAAAACATACAATCTTAAAACTCTTAACATAAAACTGCAGGTGAACTTCAAGTTATGAATGTGTATTTGAATATGTAGTGTTAATTTATAAAAAATAGATTTATACTGCATTATGATACTGCTGAGCATTTGCAAAATTTCATTTAATTCACTTTTCAGTGAATGCAATTAAAATAAATGCTTGCTGTAAAACTGATGTAGACTATTCCGTACTTTTATTTACTTCTTGTGCATCAAGAGATCTGCATAATAGTACAGACAGAAGCAGTTTTCTGCTTTTCAAGAGATTGTAAAAGTGACATTAAAACTTAGTACATATCTAATATAAAATACCATGGTAAGATGTAAAAAGTCATTGAAGTAAAAACTTAAAGCTAAAACCAACCTGTCATGGGTAAAATTTATCTGTAAATAAGAAACCAGTATATGTATTTTGAAAGGTAAATAACTTGTCCTTTGAATCACAGCACCAAATTACAGAGTGCTTTGCAATCAAATAAGCACTCATTCTATCTCAGTAAGCCTGTGTGCTTCATAGTTTAATTTCAAAAGTAAAAAACAAGTTTACTAGGTGAAGCCTAATTTTTCAGTACTTAGAAATATTGATTTTTTTTTTTTTTTATTATTTCATTTTGTAGAAAAGTCTTAATCTTGAATCAGATGAACATATATTCAAATTCCTGAAAGCAAAATTTGGATTCGGGTCAACAAGGTATGAGTTAGCTGCAATTTTACTTTTTGTTGTAAAGCTCCAATAACTGAAGTCTGCAGGTTGTTGCTTATTTAAAATCTTAGTAATGAATCATTAATTTTTACCATGTTTATGTCAGACTTTTTTTTTTTTCCATAAAAAGCTATACAACTGTGGCTGTATAATTGCTTGGAAAAAAGGAAACTTTGGTCCTTTTTGATATCAAGTTATGAAATACATGATGACAAGTATTATTCTTTTTTCTTTAGAGATTTTGATGCTAACCTCTATCTTTGTGAAGAAGCTTTTGGTTTACTACCATTAAATACTTTTTCAAGACTCTCGGATACATTACTTTTTTACGTCTACATATTCAGTCTCTTCCCTTTGACAGTAGCAGCTCTCATTGTTGCCTTTCGGAACCTCAGGTAAAATATGTTTTAAAAATAATTCCCCCCTTTTTTTTTAAATCAGTTTTCTTCAGCAGGCCAAGAAACTGACAGTTGAATGCAGCAGCATACATTACGACTTTCCACATGTGCTAAGGAAACAATAGGATGTACTACATAGAGATCAGGCAGAATAAGTGATTTCCTATTAAAGCTAAAATTACAATCAGCGTAACAGGTCTGAACAAAGAAATAATCTCCGCAAGATTCTTCCCAGTTCTTTTGTTTGCTGTTGAAGTTCTGCAGTATATACAGAGTTGTTTGTTGGTTAGGCTTTTTTTTTTTTTTTCTGGTGAAGGGAGGAGAAAGTGTGCTTTTTTATTTTTTTTTTAACATACGTGTTAGTTTCTATAGTTCATCTCATTGCCCCTGTGTAAGGTACTCAAAGATTTCCTTGGTGGGTGTCCTCAAGCTGCCCAGATAGGAACTAACACACTCTGACCTGAACTGTTGCAATCTGTGTAAAGAGGTGGCAAGAATGGTAGATTGCAACTGCCCATCACCTGCCACCAGGTAATTTAGATTAGTTCCTGTAGCTAAGGTGTAGGATTTGGAGGAATTTACAGAACAGTAGAAGAAAATTAGTACTAAATACTAATTTAAATTTATTTTATTTTTTAAAGTAAATGATTAATTATGAACTACTCTGTTTCACATTTATAATGTGGGCAAAAGTTAGAAGGGATGATAGGAAACCTGATTAACCAAAAATTAAGGAGTATTATATTACTAATATCAATCACTGTAGACTTTATGGAAAACAAGAAAAAGGTGTGAAGGGCAAAGGGGAGTGAGACAGGGTCTGGCACATAATGATTCTAAAACTATGATATGGTGATTGTGAAGTCAGTCCTCTATGAGGCATTTTGGTGGCATTCAATGACATATTGAAAAACTAATTGCAGTAGTCAATTTTTAAAAACTAACAAAAGACTCTACAGCTATTTATTACTGTAACCCTTAATGTAATCTAAGACTTCACTGCAGTTTTTAATACTGACCCAGTTATGTCAACTACCCCCTCAAAACAAACAAACAGGGAAAACCCCCACATGCATTTAAGCAGCTTCTTTTTTGACCAGACCTTTACGAACATTCACAAAACTGGCCACATTAGACAATAACCAGTTCTTCAGCACTTCCTTTCTGTAAGCTTACTTTTCTGTAGATGGACTAAATTCTACAGTTTAAGTAGCATCCAGGTATACCAACAGAGAACCACAAAACACAGTAAAGTTTTTTACTGTCATCAAAAGCCTTGTGAATCCTGTGGGAGTAGCTGCTTCAAGCAATAGACCAAGTTGTTCAGCTATACCTTTCTGTAAATAATTGTGTCTCATTCTCAACATATTTAAACCCACTGCACATGCAGAAAACCAAACATGAAAATGTTGCTCTATCAAGTTGGTGGTATCAGGCTTAATTATATCATAGATGTAATATAAGATTGTGGACTGATAGCAGCAGTATTGCTCTTTTGCATCAGGATTAAATGTGCTTTTTTTAAAATACTGCCAACTACTATGATGTGTGTAACAGAACTTAATATAACACTTTGTTTCTTGTGTTCAATCAGTGGTTCAAATCAAATTCAGGAAAAAGCAGAAGAATATACAATAACACTGAAGCCTGATGCTGCTTACAACTTAATTCACACAGTTCTTTTTGGGTGTCTGGCATTAAGCACAATGAGGTACAACATTTTTTTGTTGTTATTCTTGTTGTTATTATTCTAAAGGTTTTTGTAGACAATATATTTTAGTAAGAGTGTAAAATGCTGACCATAACCTGATAGCGCCATGAATCTTCTTTTCTCTCCCTGGTGTATCACCTCCTCTTGACTGAGACATTTCCCCAAATTCTGCCAAAAAATATTGTTTGGAATTTGGGGAGCAGATATGTTTTCAAGAGCACATACCAAAGTGATCTTTCATTAAATTATTTAAGAGTCCTGAAAGTCCAAGAAAACTGTGTTCAAAATGTCTGTAATATAACTGCTCTCATCAGTACAGCTTAGCAGAGTTCCAGATGATAAGCAAAAAAATTGTGTGCATTCTTTCAGAATGAAGTACCTGTGGACGTCCCACATGTGTGTATTTGCATCTTTTGGCCTGTGTAGTACAGAAGTATGGCGACTAATCCTGAAATGTGTTCATCTCTACACATCACAGCGGGTTGGCACTATACTTACTGGATTTCATGAAGTTAATTTTTGCTTCATAGCTAAGTCAATCAAGACCCAAAGCTATAAATATTGTTTGTAGTCCTCTTAAAATAGTTATTTCTGAAGTATATTTGTATAAGCTTATCAAGTAAAATATATTTTCCAGTATTTTATATATTAAACAATTCCATTTGAATACACTAGATGGCACTATTGATGTAGCTGTGAAAAATAACTACAATTTTACTAAAAAAAAGTCTTAATAATAAGAAAGCAGCAGTCTGAAGAGAACTTTAGAGTCTGTTAAACTCAACTGTACAGTGTTTTATCTTGGTAGAAGATCGATTAAAGAGATATAAATCCATCATTTTGTGGTAGAAGTATAAGGGCTTTACTTTAAAACAAACTGAGAATATGAACTTAAAATTCAAAACGTGTAAATTCTACCACATAAGCATGTAATATATATCAATATATTGAAAATTAAGTATAAAAAAGATGTATCATCAGAATAACTTTTTTTTTTTGGGATTTCTTTTAGACACAAATGATTAAATATTCCATACCAATAATTACATTGCTATACATTTCATATAAGGTAAGTATTTTTCTCTCTCAGTGTTTTGGCCTTTATTAATTGCATGGGATTTTCATTTTTTACTAAGGAGATGTTGTCTGTACATAATTGCATAGAAAGTTTTTTAAAAAAAAAAGTGTGTACACCTTTATTCATAAGATATTACATTATAATACATTATAATATATTCATAAGATATTACATTATAATATATTACATTATTCATAAGATACTACATTACTCATTTGATCCAAAGGATTGTTCATAGGTACAAATGTTTGACTGCATTTATATGCATAAATTAGCAGGTATGATTTATATGCCTTACTTTCTGGAAATTTGTTTTGATTTTAACTAAGTTGCAGATAGTATGCAGATAAGATGCAGATTGTTAAATTGTATGATGATGTAGGAGTAGAAATAATCAAAACATTCTCTACTGCAGTGCCTCCTCTGACATTTTAAAATACAGAACAGACCAAAAAAACATAAATAACAGGCTAAAATAATAACTTTTTCAAGTTTATTAGTCTGTCAGTCTGTCACAGCAGTGAGAATTATATCATAAAATTAATGGGCATATCATCCTTTTAATCTGCATTTGCAAAGAAAAAAAGTCAGAAGGCACTTGGTTGCAGACATTTTTTCTGCAAGACCTAGTATGAGGTGAGACTATTTCTGTTAAATAATTACCTTCAGAGAAACTCCAGGTGAATTTGCATTATTAAAGTTAAAAAGGTAGTAGTAAAGCGTAACAGTTAAGAAAGTTGCTAAGAGTTCACTCCAGAAGTATGTTCTTTGCTCCTCCACTTTAATAAAATGAAACAAAAAGTCGGAAAAAAAAAAAAAAGGAAAAAATTTATTTAGCAAAGTTACACTGATGAATTCTACTTAAATTTTCCTGTTACTCTGCTAGAGGATTTTCTAGGATTTTTTTCATTGGTGTGCTAGCTGAGAAGGAAGTTTTCTATCATGTTTTCCCTTTTTATCATCTCTGAAAATAATCAAAATAATGCCATTTCTTTTGACACGGGTGATGCTAAGAGCATAACATTCTAATGACTTAATGTGACAGATTAGCCTGAAATACTTTTCCTCCTACTCTCCATGAGGAGATACAAAGTTCCTGAATCTGTCAGATTCAATTCTGAAGTCAACAAAAATCAATGATTTTCATATGCTTTAGATCAGTTGTAGTTGTGCTCAGTCTGCCTGACAAGCCTTATTTTTTGTGTTTCTTCTAAATATAGGAAATCATTTTTATTGACATTAAAAATTAAATTTTTCAGAAGTGCTCAGTGGGAATAAAAATATACATCAACCTAGTATTTTTTTCTTTCAAAAGTCATTTCTTTCAAGTACAGAGGAATATATGATATATTTGTGCTTTGTGGGGGAAAAAAAAAACCAAAACACTAATAGTGAGCTTTCAGGAAAGAAGCCTAGCTGACAGGTAAAACTTGTCACCAGATTCCCTGTCAATGACTGGAATAAAAATTCTTAGAGAGAGTGATCCAGAAACTATCCATCAGTTCTTTGAGAAAGTATTTATTTATTATTCTTCCAGAACCTTTACATGAAAACTGATGGAGCAAGGAGTATTTGATAAGAGACTTACTCATCTTTCTCCTTTCCAGTTAAGAATTAATCTGGTCATGCACAGTAACTTCTCAGATGCACGGATATCCTACATATTCACCACAAAGTTTAACTGGCCATCACAGCTTGTTTTCTTGTGCTAGTAGTGTCTGTAAATTTGTACTACGTTACCTGCTATACATACATTTGTCAGAAGAGCCCTTCAGTGCCATTTCTCAAAATAGGAGTTTTATGGGATTATTAACCTAATCCTAAATAAGCTAATGAAAGCCTCTTTTGAGGCTTGCGGTTACCAGAGTCCCAAATACATCACTTGAACAATAATTTATTTAGATACAGATTCAGCTAAAATGCTAGCTGTCTTTCAGGCTTCATGTAAAAGTACTGTAATATCTCTGTGCGTTCTTTAGCTGTGTCACAGGTAAACATGTGGATATAATGCAGCAGTACTAAATATTCTCCGTATTTCACTTCATATTTTTATAGACAGATTTTGGTTGTATCAGTGTCCGCTGCATTTAACTTCTCAACAGAGTAATACCCATCAAATTGTGTTTGCATGTCAGTCATTCCTAAATAAATTGTTGGTACTGGAAATTGGTTCCTGAGCTTCAGCAAGTTTGCAGTTAGTGTTTCTGGCAAATAATCTTGATTTTGCTTTGCTACTAAACTGTTGATTTATCCAGTTTCTTAAACTTTATTTTTATCTTTATCATGGCCAAGTCCTTTTACTCCAAAGGTATACATACATTTGTTTGAGCTCATAGCTCAACATATACTAAATCTGAGCTGTCTTTGGCTGAAGAACTCCTTGTATGTACTGTATGTATTTATTCTTTACACCTAAAGTTTGTGAATGTGAAAGTCTGGAGAAGAAATGACAAAAGAAAATACATTTATTTTGATTCATAATATTTAATTCAGTTCCTAAGAAGATTGTTATTTTTCATTCTTTGGCCAACAGTATGTATTTATAATATGGTAGTTTCTGCTTTACACTAAGAGGCCAAATAATTAATACTTAAACTTTTTGAATTCAAAATTATTAGCCTTGTATTTGAAAAGTTCTGAACTGCTAGGAACCTCAGTGACCTGTTCAGTACCTCCAAATTTATGGCTGGGATAATTATTTAAAGTCTAGGCTTTCTAGATAGAAATAAAAGATTTTATGTGAGGAAACCTACAAGCTTTTAAAAATTCCCGAGTTCTTACCACAAGCATTGAGTTTAAATTGCCAAGTGTATATCCTCAAGGTGTATATCCATTGCATGGCAGGTTTGCAGCATAATCTAGACTCAAAGCAGAGTCCTTTTCCTTCTGTCTCCAGTCTGAAGGGACTCCAAGCAATTGGCATTCCAAGCTTTCAAAACATTTGGCTACCTGGGATAGTTCAGCAGTGAAGAAAGGAATTTTTGTTCTGTTATTAGATTCTAAAGTCTCATTTCACAACTGCTTAATTTATTTACCAATCTCTTGGGAGATCTTCAGAAGAACGGAAATATGTTACAATACTGTAGTACTTTCCAAAACACTACTAAGGCTGTGTTTCTGCCACAACTGTCTTTTAGATGTTTCTCAATCTACCAGTCAGTATTAGTTTAACAAATGTATCAAATTAACAGTTACGCTAATAAGTGTCTTAATTGACCCAACTGTATCTCCTGCTCACCAGCCCTCCTACATAAATACACTTGTAGTAAAAGAATGCATATTTTTGCTAAGTACCTCAGCAGCATCACATTCAAATTCCTCATGAACCCTTGGATGGAAATTATCTAAATTGGATGATTTATGTTTTTTTAGATCATCAAGAGGTTTTTCGTATACTTTTTCCCAGTGACATTTCACTTTGCAAGCCAGCAATGCTTATTATCTAAGCAAACAGGTCTGGAATAGGTTTCACCACAATGTCCTCTGTAGTAAAGACAGATGTAAAACTATCAGTTAGTCATTAACACTGTCATCATGTTTCTTAAGTGCTCCCTTTTGCCCTTGAATATTCTCTAGCTTGAACAAGAAATCCTTCAAATAAATCTCTGTTCTGTTAGTTTGGTGGGTTGGTTGTTTCTTTTTTTTGGTCAGCTTTCAAAAATCTGTTTCAGTCCTTCTCATTTCCTTCCTCCAACTTTGATTTATGTACTGTCTTCAGTAAGTTTTGAAACGTTTTCCCCAGATGGGAAGTTACTATTCACTAGTACTCTCCTTTTTTCCTTTAGTGATTCTCTTAATTCAAACTTCTGAAATGCCATTAAAGGCATCCATAGCACATGTAATGATTTTAACTTCTGATACATATCTCCTACCTCTTTGCATTTAGTCGTAAGTTGCTTTTCTAACGTTATTGTCAGGTTCTGGTGCCTTTCCTTCTCCTGTAGTCATTGACATTATTTAATGGCTTGCCTGTTGTGTAGTGAACTGTTACATGATGACTCTTTTTCTTGATCTTTTTTCTTAAAGCTTGCCCTGTCAAGAAATAACTTAAAATATTCCTATTCATTCTATAGTCCAGGGAAAGGAAATGGCTCGTGTAAAGCAGATACAATGCACAACAATCACATCTGGTGACAACTTGTGGTTTCCCACAAGTATCAAGATACAAATTGATCTTAAACTATAACAGTTCTGAAAACCTCTCACCAGAACCACTCGCTCCAGTGAGAGTTTTCCAGAGCTCTGAGAAAAGTTCCTGAAGGTTACCACAGCATGTTATTAAGTTCCTTTTGGTCATCTAGCAAGTGCTACGTATCTATAACTTTGAAACTGTGTGTTTATGTCATAATAACAGTCACACATCCTTCATAAGGGTAGATACGCTTAACTCTTGCAATCAATGAGCTGGATGAGATCAATTACCAACTGAGAGGAAATAATTAAACATCCAGAAGTTGTTTTCTTCGTTCTGTCTTCAGTTTATTTTCTTTTCATTGTAGTTCTGGCCAGGAATAATGGATGAACTGTCAGAGCTGAGAGAATTCTATGACCCAGACACTGTGGAGCTGATGAATTGGATTAAGTAAGAGGATTTTTTCTCTATTTAAGTTAAATGCTATTTATGTAAATCTAATGTTCTTAGTTATAGTCCTCTGTTTTATTTGTCACAGGTCATGAGTGATCTCTGGTGACCCACAGAGATAGTTTCAGATGAATGGGGTATTTAGAGGTTAGCATATTAACAGCTGTGGTGGACAGCAATAGGCGAAGGTCCCCCAGTCTGCTTTTGTTTTCTGGTTCAGTACCATGCTACTGTACTGCATGTGTGCCAGGAAAGCTGTTGATTCCATTTGCTCCTGTAAGCACACAGTTTTCCCAACTGAAAGAGTCATTTTGGAGGTGTCAAGCTTCTTCCATCATACCATGTCTACCTCTTTACATTAGTAGTTCTTTGTATTGAAACAATTTTCTTTTGATTTCCCAGTCCTCCACCCATTCCCACACCCTTTCCGTTTTCTTTAAGAAAAAAATAGAATGTTTATAATTGTAAAAAACTGGCATGTACAGTTGTAGGGCCAGGAAAGCTGTACCCTACAGTATGTTTCTTGACCTTTAAAATAGTAGAATTACTTACTAGAATGAATATGTTCCAAACTGTAAATAAAATATTTGTAATTGAACTTGACAAGGCTAAACACAAGTACAAAGTCTGTTTCAAGAGTGTGAGAATCATTTCAGCCCCAACTCATCACTTCTGCTTTCTCACAAAGTATAGGAAAGTACTTTTTTGATTAAAACAGTTTAGAACACTCCAAGTAGAAGATCTGATAAAAAGGGCCAAATAGGACATTCTCTGGAGGATTGTGAATTTAAGAGATATATTCTATTAACATACAGTTAACCACCGAAATCTTCCAGATTAAGTTCAGGTTAATACAGAGATAGTCCTGGGATTTTTATTTATTTGGAACATTTTTCAAAATCAGTTTCATGGTCTGGAGGAGACTATTCTAGACCTATTACATTTAGCACTGACCTAGTATTTCCTTGAAACCCTCTATCGTGTTTTCATATGCAGTGAATTTCAGGGAAGCCAGTCACCCGGCCCATTCTACCCATAGCAGCATATTTGTACTCCATCATCGTGTATTTTTAATCCATAAACCAGAAGGAGTAATTCAGAAGTAAAATGCATTACAAGCCTTCCCTGACTTATTTTGAAAGCAGACCATGTTTTTTCCATCATTTAGAATCTCTGCAGCCATATTGACACATTATTGTGACTATTGTTTACCAGCCAGTTCAATTTAGCACTTCTGTTTTATTAAAAGATGGTAAATGTCTGATAGTTCAGGTCTCCTGTGTACAATATATGGAGTTACATATAGATTTATACATAAAATATGCATGTGGAGTTATTCCCAGTCATGAACTGGATTTGACTTGATCCAATGCAAATAATTTTTCATATGTTCTTAGTGCTGAAAATGCTAAACCAGTGCTTGTCCTCTTTTCATGTTATGACAGACAATTAGAGGTAAATTTTCTATTTGGGATTTATTTTGTTTAGACATATTATTCATACAAAGCAGAGTTAATTATTAGTGACTTAAATACAAGCCAACAAAAAATAATGGTAAGTTTCTAAAAGTGGGACTGATTTTCTTAAGTTTTGATGCCTAAGAAGAGTATTTTATGATACTGACACTTGATAACTCTGCTACAATTAATGATCTGTCAAGGTTGGTATCAGGAACTAATCATTCATTACTAAAACTCAGCATAAGGTGCTCTAATTTGTCACATATAGCATTGAATTAGGAATAACTCATCTGTGTTTTAGTCTCTCCACATCTCTTGATCTGCTTAGATCTAAATGCATACTAACTTGGCCAAATATACAAATATATAGTCTGAATCATAGCCAACTATTAGTCTGTCCACTACGAAGGGTCTCAGGTGTATTAACTCCTTCCCTTACTAACATTAGCATAACGTTTTCAGGAAGATATACTGGTTTATATCTTTAAAATAAAGTGCCTGCATAGTATCGGACTGCATCTATTCTAGAGCACAATTTTTGACATAATGAGCTTGCATATCCCAGTCTTGTTGTTTCCTACCCTCCACCTCATTTTTCTAGTTAGTAAAGAAAAAAAAAGAGGTCAAGGAGGTCCTACCAGTAACACAGGGATAGTTCATAGCATTGTTCCCAGATGGGAGGTATATTAAAATTCTTAGTTTTGGTCTTTCTCCCTAAGACAACAGGAACAACTTGCTCATTTGTGAGATGGGGAAGAGTATCAGTAGAATGAGCAAATGAGTAGCGTGAACTTCCCTACTCTGTTTTCTTCTGGTAAGTGTTTAAGAAGCAATGTCTTCTGCCTTTAAGGGGGAAAGCTGTCTAGAACTGTGGCATATTTTATCAACAGTTAATAAAAATCATAGGAAAGGTGGTTTGTTTGTTTGTTTTTGTTTTGTTAATTTAAGAAATCTCAGACAACAGCCAAAATAGAGGGGAAGTTAACTGAGACTAAGATTTGGCAGAGCTTAGTTGTGTGTCAAATGGATTTGATTCAGACATGGGGATCAATCAGGCAAATTTTATTTTAGTAGAAACCCCCCCAAATTTTGAAAGTGCAGCTAAGGGTACAAAAATAGAATGCCCATGATTTGATAGGAGTTATTTTATCCAGTAATTTGTATTAACAGTTAAATTTTAACTCTTCACTCTGACTTACCTGATTTTCAAGGGTAATCATACTGAAATCAACACATATTCCAGACTTTAAGAGCAATATTACACTTGTTTAAATTACTCTTTCCTGAAATTCTTGGGCGTATCCTTTGCTATTGGCTCTGATTTGCCTGTAAAATTCAGGCACAAACTTGGTAGTGCCTGAGAATGATGTTTATCCCAGCAGTGTAGGTGCACTCCTTCATGTGAACAATATGTGCATGCAAGAAATTGAGGCTGGAACTAACAAAAATGCATCTTGTTGCTCTTTCTTTGTGGCTGTCATCTTCTGTTATTTTCTATCTTTCCAAATGAGAGGAGAGGGAAAACCATGGTAGTCTCATTGCATATGTTTTACTGCCTACCAGTTTCAGCTATATTTTAGTAGAGCATTCTGCAATTTAAAAGACCTTTGTTTTTTAAGACAAAGAAGATTCTGGATTGGCATGATTGAGAAGCTCTTTTCAGAATTTCCTTTTCTCAAGTCCCTTTGCTTTGTTTATTCATCTCACACCCAAGTGCTAAGAAAGGAATAATCTGAGATTTGCCTATTTTATACCTTTGAAAGCTGACTACTGAGTTTACTTTCAGTAAATAGAAATAGCTGTTTTTCTTTATAATGATATAACTGTGATTACAACATTTGCCATTTCATTAGGGCTTCCTTAAAACAAACTTGCAATAATTCTGTAGCAGCTTATTAACAGAAAGAATTACTACAACTTTTAGAGTCTGTGCAAGTTGAGCATAGACCTGTAATTCCTGTGAAGCCCTTTTCTTTTTACTGAGTTCTTCTTTAGTATTTACATAATTCTCTACATTCTTAAATTTAGGTAAAGAAAAGCTTCACACGTTATACTGTAGTGGTTAGTTTATGCGTTAGTTGAGCTGTAATTAACTTGTTGAAGGCTTAGAGCTTCAAAAATAAATGAAATTACTTGTTCAAAATGCCATCAAGTCTGCTTGAAATGACATTTAAATTACATAATGTAAATCAGTTTGACCTTTAAGTCCTTGTCATTATTTAGTGACATTTCATACAGAATAAATTGTTTGCAGGTTGGGCAGTGTGGTATGGAGCTTGGCGGAAAGCTATGGAAACAAATTATCCTTTCATTTTATACTTAATTTGTTCAGACATTTGTAAAAATTGCTTCATTTTTCTATAATAGAGAAGTGTCATTCAGTGGTTTGAAGCACATTTGCTGCCTTGGATACAGACCACAGCATTTAGTGACTGACGTAGGTAACAAGTATTAGAGAGGGATGCTTGCATGAAATGTAGAAATTACCCTGTACCTGAAAAATATTAGTTAATTGTCATGTCCCCGTCTAGTGGTTGTTTCAGAAGATAAAAGCTCAGTAGCAACTACCAGTTAAAATTCTTTGAGATATAACTAGAGCTTAGAATCACATGAAGGTCACACTGGTTGTTGGCCTGGGAACTGTTGGAGCTGGCCCGGGTAAAATATGGGCAGTGGTACATGTAGGTCTTCAGACACGTAAATCTGAGTCTTGGGGAAACATCTACCTTCACCTGGAATACCTTGTTCCCAATTCCATCCAGGACCAAGGCCTGTAAGCCAATTTTTTGGAAACCAAGAGAAGATCATTGGATTGCTTTTAAAATACAGCAGGAGGGAAAATGGTCAAAGCTCTTTACGCCCAATAAATAAAGAATGCACTGAGCTGTATTTCACCCCTCCTGGGCAAGAGGTATTACTCTTAGAAACGGGAATTGAGCCTTGTGCATCTTCTACATTTTGGACAAGCATTTTAACCAGTGAATAATGAAAAAAGGAAACTGTCGCCATTTCCTGAAGATTTCTTTTGTAAGAAAAGAGGCTGTAGGCTGCTTTTGTTTGCTTATGAGTTAGTTGTGTTTGTTTTGTTTTGTTTTTTTAAAAAAAAAGTTTGATTCTGCAAGTTTGCTCTTGGGCACTTCAGGAATCAGAGGTGCCAAATTGCCTGGATGAGGCCAAGTCAGGAGATAAGTATTGCTGAGCTATAAAACTTGAACTAATCTGGAACTGAAACAGACTTCGCACAGTAACACAGACATATTGAAAGCGTTCAGAATCATCATTTTCTATTTAGGTGTCTTAAGCTCTCTGAAGTTCCCATGTGAACCTAGTCCATGTGTTTTCAGCTTAGTCTAAAGAACTGTGCTTCTTGCAGATGAAACAGTGAATCCTAGCTGACAGCCTGTCAGTACCATTACATTTACATAATATTCTAAGATGAATTGATTTATTTTAATAAAACATTTACTTCATGACACCTAATGACTTTCAATGTTTTAAGTAAAAGAAATTTTAAAGGAGATAAAATATTTGCAGAATTCCAAGTGAAGCTACTGAAGAACTAGTAAATCAGTAAAGTTAAATTATCATATTAAATTATCATATCATTATTATCATATCTCTGCCCGTCCCATATGAGATCAACATAACAATGCAAGAATTTGTAGGAAGGGTTTGTAGTTATTAATTCATTGATAAGCATAATCTCTTGCAAAGCAATACTAAAAGCTAATACTTGTCTCAACATTTTCAAGCCTATCATTGAGCATAAAGATGACTGAGTTTGTAGCTGCAATTTCAAAAGGCTCCCTAAGCACACCCTGAAGTGTCACACTTCTTTGACTACCATAGGTGCCATGCATGCATGCATTTGAATTTTAGGCATCTATTCATGTTTCCTCAATTTAAAATTAATTGGCTTAGTGTATGCTTCTTTCTGTTGTTTTAATCTCTTCCTAGAACATCCCTTAGTTATATACCCACTAAGGGCTGGAAACCAGTTAAGCAATTGGCATACTATCACCACTTTTATTAGCCTTAAATTATAGTAGCCTCTCTTGCCTGGCATATTTAACACTTTTCTTCTACTGTGTCTTAATATATTTAGGTTCTAAACTTGTAGGGGGAGTATGGGCAAAACAGTGCTTTCCTGGGGAGGTGTTTAAACAATCCCAAAACACCAGGACTTATTTAGGTAACAATTCTAGGCATTGGTTTTGATTTTCAGATGAGATCACTGTATCAATAATCCATAGTATTTCTGTCTGGCCTCTTCCTCCACGCTGCATCCCCCTGATCCTGCAACAGGAACCATGCTTTTTGCAACTAGGGTGACTTTCCTCATAACTTCTCTCCCACAATTGCTGGAATAGGAAGATTGATATGTGTGACACAGCAAAATTTTCATTCCATATGAATACCAGGAACAAGTTTTTGCATTCAGATTATCTGCTTTATGTAGAATACCTTGCATCATATACAAATGTATGTCACAATAAATTTCCTGATTTTTTAAAAATAATTAGGATGTAGAAAATTATGAATATTGAGAGGTTCTATGAGCCCAAGAAACACATGAAATGTGGAATTAGTTAACATTTTCAGGATCATGTTTTCCCTAAGTTTCCTCATAATGCATTTGTTATTTACAGTTCCAGAGTATGTATTTATTATTGAGATTTATTGTACACTTTCAAGTGTACATCATTAAAGGAAATATTGGACTTTAAGGCCTCATATTTGAGAAAAAACATGGTTGCTTAACAGTTTGGTCCCTGAATAATGAAGACACAAAAATGTTTTTCATTCCATTGGATCTGTAACAAGTGATGCAAAAATACCCCCACAGAGACTTCCTCAGACTTATCAACATTTGTTTAGGTCAAACACTCCAAACACAGCAGTGTTTGCTGGAAGCATGCAGCTATTAGCAGGAGTCAAACTGTGCACTGGACGGACGTTAACTAATCATCCACATTATGAGGATAAACATCTGAGAGAGAGAACAAAACAGGTAAGAGTATTGCAATTGCTTAAGCTAATTCCTATTCATGTCGCTGGCTCCATTCAGGAAAACACGTACAATCTCTAATGGCATAGTGCAAGTGACATCATGTGCTTATGCATTGCTCTAACTTACTTTCAGATACAGTTCCAGAATATAATTCCATTTGTGAAACTCAGTGCTTTGGGCATCTGCTAAGTCATTTCTGACAGCTGGTATGTCTGAATAACTGAACTAGATGCTCAGGCTTGTTCTGAACAAACTGTTAGGTACTGTTGCCATTTACAGATCCTGCTGCCCAGTTGGAACACTCACATGGAGCACTTTCTGATTTGCCCTTGAGTTCCCAGATATAACAGCACATGACATTTTATATAGAAATTTTATATAGAAATTACCTTGAGAAACTCTACACAGGGGGGATTGTTATCCTTTCCTATAGTTTAGACATTCTGAAAGTTTTACAGGCATCTACCAAGGCCTTTCTGAAAACAGCAGCAGTATCTTTCAGTTCCATAGCCAGCAGCAGCACTGTTGTGCATTACAGTATGCATACCATCTTGTAGAGACTGTAAACGGATACTGAATAAAGATGGGTTGTTGGTTTTGTTGGTTTTTTTGTTTGTTTGTTTGTTTGTTTGTTCATTTGTTTTTTTTTGTTTGTTTTTGAAATACCTATCATGTGGATTATCAATCTCATTTCTTCCTCTGGTTCAAAATAACAGAATCATGAAAGAGCAAACAAATAGGTAGTGATTATGCACTTACCTTACGACTCAGTTTTCTTTTATTATAGATTTATCAGATCTATGCCAAGAGATCTCCTGAAGATGTTTACAGAATACTGCAATCCTTTGGCACAGACTATGTGATCCTAGAAGACAGTATTTGCTATGAAAGAAGACACAGTAGAGGCTGTAGGTTACGTGACCTGCTTGATACAGCTAATGGTCATGTAAGTATTTCATACAATATTTATACAGAAAATATTTTGCTTAGCTTCTTGTTGAAGCTCAGCTAGGATTTGGAGTAGCTTCGGTTATTTCCAATTCATCATAAGTGTAGCAAGTAAAACCTAATGGAGCTTTTAGACATTCTCAAAATTGCCAAATTGAACCCTCCTTGCTTTTAATAGTATTTGATGGAATTCAGCCTATGCAAAATAAGCAATCACTTGTGCTGAGCATCAGATTAACAGAACACAAATAATGCTCCCTTTCACAGGGTAAATCACTTCATAGCTTTGGTTCCCTCAGGGAAAGTGAGCAGTTGTATTACTCTGTTGTGCAAGTACAATTGTCAAACATTTCTAGAGCTAACATGGAACCGTAGCAGACCACATAACCCAAAGCAGATATTTGCCACTGACAAGTTAGCATTTTGAGAAACAATGATACTGTAAATCTTACTGGTTTCATGTTACTTTCTTCCTCTCACTTGTTTCACACAGTCACTGTTAACAAATCTGGCCAGTCTAACCCTGATTGTATCACCAAGGTTGTTTTCAGTTTCTTGTTATTTTATAAATCTTCATAAAGCTGTTCAATTTCATTACAGATCATGGATGGTTTGGGAGAGAGTGAACCTGATTTGAAGCCTTCCTTGTATCCTCGCTTCTGTGAGGAAATTAAAAAAAATCTGCCTTCTTATACTTTACGCTTCATTAGAGTGTTTCAAAACAAAACATTCCATGTTTACAAACTTGCTAAGTATAAATAACATTTCCAACAATGGCTTCAAGTTCATTATTTTTTTTAATGGCAGAACCCACATTAGAAAATACAGAAGTTTACAAACATTTCATGTTTGTGAGACATTTTACATTGATGGTTTCTTGTTTGATTTTTTGTTTTAAGACAGTTTTAGTTTTGATAACATTCTTGATGTTGCCAGAATTGTCAATGATTCATAAATGCTAACTGGGACCATATTGATTATAAAATCTGACCTTTGAAATACCTGTGAAATTGTTTTCAAGTTGTAACCAGCTGAAAGACGCACAAAATGAGCAGCCTGCATGACCACTGCAGAATAGCTAGCCTATGAAGTTCTGCTCACCGTTTTGGATTTTTACTATAAAGTTACAGAAATGCAATGAAAGTAGGCCATGCTACTTCTATACTGAGTATGTGTTATCTTTGTGAATCTTTAATTAAAAAAATAGGGTTTAATCTTACAATGTGATCTATTTTGACAGATCCTTATGCTCTTTCAGTGCCTCTTTTTTGAATTCATTGGGAATGTATGTGGATACGAGTTTCTAAGCTTGTGGGTGTGATTGCAGAATCAGCAAACAAGTTTAAAGAATAAAACTTTAATCGTTGTCCTGCATTTTTAGTGATAAAGAAACATACTGTTTTATAACATTATGCATATAACGATGGAGTGTTACCTATTTCTAGTGAGAGTTAAGGTTGGAGCATGCCTGATACATGTTGCATGTATCCTTGTAAAATATCCTTGTAGAATGCTCAGGACAAACAAAACACGAATTTCTCAGCTTGGACTCTTGCATTATTTTCTGTATGTAGTTTATGAACTATAGGGGAGCAATTTTCTCCCCACATGAATTCCAAAAGTAAGATACCAAAACTGAACACTGCCAACCTTACAGAAGAAACATTCACCCCTAAAATTGACAGGAACCTTAAGTATTTAAATATGTTTGGGTATTAGAGCTTTGTTTTACATTATTCCAGTCACAAGGCCTTTTATTTTATTACAAAAATCACTGTATCCTTGCTCTTTAGCCTAAGATACCACAATTTTTTTAAATTGGTTTGGAAGATTGCGTGAAAGCAGTCCTCAATCCTGTGAATTTGTGATTTGTTTGTAGTCTTTGTCTTTTTACCAGGCTAGAATTTCGTGGATTGTATTGACTTTGTAAATGCTCAGTAGATAATATGTCACTTTTACTGTGTTTTAGGGCTGCTTTGGTTTTATATTGAAATTAGAGATTAAGTCTGATTAAAAGTCTAACAGTACCCCAACTTTAATTAGACATCCACTGGGATCATTTGTTTCTTATGAAAAACAGAACTGTAATAATTAAGCATCTCTAGTTGAATTAACATTTGAACACCTATAAGAGTGTTCGTGGCCTGTGCAAATAACTCTGTTATAATAATTACCACTGCAATTAATTTCTAATGATGGGAAACTTAAAGTGCTACTGATAGCAAATTCCACATTTAATTTAATCAAGATGTGTAATAAGATTAGCTTCCAAAACTAGCCTGTGTTCCAATGCCAAATGATTTAAATGTTTTCCCTTTTCAGTTGTACTAAGGTAAATTACTGAAGAGATGGAGATGGTTATGTCACATGCTCAAACAATTTTATATTCAGTAAATACTCATTAACAGTGTTCAACATCCTTCTATACTTCCATGCTAACACAAAAAGAAAGCATGCTTTAGTCAGACTGTATTTAAATCAAACATTGACAGTAGCTAGACTGTTAAACTGTGCAACTGAAACTCCTGAGTAAATTCTATCCTGTATCTCTTAATGAGGTTGGAGACCACTGCAGTTTAACATAATACAATAATAAAACACTTTAATCAGTATTAAAACTTTAATTAGACTTGTAATGATGCACGCCTGTTCTTGCTGAAAGCATGGGTCAGTGAATTCCTCAATAAGTGCCTTACAGTAATTGAAAACAAGCAAATGTAAGGTAAAGTGTATTTAGGCTGTACTGTCTTATTTTAAAATGTGGTTTTATCTTTCTTTAAAGGTGCAGTAACTTTCTTATGAGAGATTCCAAGATCCAGTGGTACCCCAAGATTTTCACAATTTATTTGTAGGTAACAGCTTTGACTAGAAGTCCAGGCTATAACAATTATTTTAAGTAGACTTTTTTCTTCAAAAACACAGCCTGTGATTTTGCCACAAGAGAAATAAAAATATAGAAAATAAAAAGGTCTATTTGTTTTTTAAAATAAAATCCAAGCTACCTTTGTTCTTGGGTACACATAAAAACCACAACTCTCCTGATCCAGAACTACCACAGTAACAATTTTTTGCATAACACTAATATCCCCCAAAGTAGCACACCAGAAACTTGAAGCATTAGATACAAACCACTTTTGAAATTTTTGCAGCTAGCAGTCAATAAGGCCAGGTAGTTTGTGACGCTTCCAAGCTATTCCAACACTTCTGTATTTGAAAGATTTAAGATGAAGGGTGTATTTCAATGACCGTGTAATAAAGCATTCAGAAGAATGATCTTTTTAAAACAGTAAAATAGAAAATGTCAAGAAACAAAAACACCTACCAGCTCTGAGGAAAGGTACATACACTTGTCAACACAGCACTCAGACAGCAAGCAGCTGCTCCTCTGCCCCAATTTAAAGGCTTGCCCGCCACAGCAAGGCATGCTGGACATGGCGGCCAGTGGTGTTGGCCAACCTACTGGTCTGTGGGGACTGGTGGTACAGAGGGCTATGCTTCCTGTTCCTAGAGGTTGTCTCTAAATCCAGGTGATTTCTAGGAGGTACGTGGTGTTTTACTTGACTGGATATGTTCTCTACTTTCTGTGTCTTACTATGGTATATATTTACTGCATTATACATGTGCATTTTTTTTATAATAACTTCACCTGTTCCTGATCTACATCATCTTGATGCACCTTATTTCCAAGCGGCTGTAGTGATATCACTGTTTCATAGTATTAAGTATGATGCAGCCCCATGAACAACACTCGTGGCAATGCACTTACCAAAATCTGAAATAACTAGCTATGTGAATGACACCGTCATGATTTCATGTGTGTTACATATTGTCTGGAAGGACTCAAGCTGTGCATTATCAGTGGAATGGTTGGCGTTGAATGACATTTTTAGATCACAGAGGCAAAATGTTATCAAGTGGCTGGAATGTTTTTAGGGGAGAAAAGCCTTTGAGGACCATAAGTATATTTTCATTTTGTTTTTCACAATTCTGCTGGTGAGATCTAACATAGTTATTTTATATGTTGTTGTAAAGAGATGTAGTGACTCTTGTATACTAAATAAATTGAGTAATTTGAAAATCAGATATTTTTGTTTTTTATGGTGGGATGGATTGAGAAAGGTGCTGTTAGGGAATCTGCTGTATTTCAGTCCATATGAAGGAAAGGAAAAGATTTTTCAGCAGACAGGTTTTGAAGTTCTTCTGACTCCTTGGTTTACATTATGTAAAAAAAAAAAAAGTGTAACTATAGTTACAAACGCAAGCAACTCTGAGGGTTGGCTTGTTTATTTGTGTATGTATGATTACAAATCACAAATATGCTGCAATTGGGGAAGTAGTTAGAGGAGCAACTTCAGCTTGGCTTCCAAATTGCCTGTTTGGGAATGGAAATCGGAGACATCTCAATCAGAGTAACTCTACAACTATGCTGAGCAACCCAGTTCCTCTAGTGCAAAGTCACCATGCTACAAGAATTGTGGTCTGGCTTGCTTTTACTCCCACCCAGTGACCATTCAAGTATTTCACAGATGGTCTAAGCACTTAAACAATGTTGAGCTCTCCATGTCACAGAATACCCTATAATCAGGGCACTTTCCTGGGAAGGTAAACGTTTATAATTTTTCTCAGAAGCTCAGAAATGTATTTAAATGCAGTGGAGTTGGAGCAAAGCACTACTGACTCCTCTGTTTATTGCATTCTGTTGCAAATCTCAACCTTTTAGTCCTGTGGGAATGAATTAAAATAACAGGGTAGGGAGGAAGAGAAAGGAAAACAACTGGAACTTTATGAGATATATTAGTCTCCATGCCATTTGTCCTGCCTCTTGCACCTGACACTGTTAACCATCCACCTTTTGTAAGTGTCCTGTTGCTTGTGGTGAATGTAAGGCTCAGAGCAGCAGGCCATACTGCATGTCAGCTTCTTAGCTCCCTATTCCCAGCCAGAGGGTTGATTGTAGAGTAAAGCCAATGGGGAACACAACTTGAGTAAATACTGAACATAAAGTTAGTAATTTCCTTCTCAGAATAGTGGTCTGTCTGTTACAAAAAGCATTCATATCTGAGAATAGTGCTGGCCTGTAGCCCCAGCAAGCTTGCAGCCGTCTGTCTGGAAAACTCAGAGATATTAACAGTGCGTACCTAAAGCTTGAGTCCACATGTCAGTCAGAAGCAACTGCTGCCTCCCTCAGCTTCTCTTCAGACAGAGAAGCATGCACGTTGTAGTCCGTGGAAGTGTCTGATCAAAGCTGAGAGGGAAGTAATTCAGCAAAATCCAAGCTTCAGTCAACCTTAAATAGATGCAAGGAAGAGACACCATATACAGAAGGCGTATTTATTACTCATACGGTGCTTTAGATACATATGACACTTCATAGGGAAATGAGATGACAGTCCTTGCCCCAAGGAGCTTACAAGCTAAATTAAATGAAAATGACCAAAATGACAGTCTGTCCATAGTTGTGGCAAGAACACAAGGAATGCACATACAATTAATGCTGTCTGGGGAAATGCTAGATTTTTTTTTGTGCTTTGCAACTGCTAAAGTAATGAACTATAGACTCTGACATACCCGACTTGTGAACATGACACGATACTTGAACCTGTGTTTCCTCCCAGGTAAGCATATAAGTAAAATCATAAAATCACAGCCCATGTACTGTCTGTGAATCAGAACTATTAGACATGGGTAAAAAGGGCACATAGCTGTTCCTGATGAAAATGCCACATCATCTGAAATTTGTAGCCATTAGTTGATGGAGTGTTCAAGGTTATTCGAAGTGTGTCACAAATGCATGCACAAAGAAGATACTGCATGGACATTTCTCACTTGGACAACATGCAAATTAATCCAACCTATAAAATGAAAATAAAAGCCAGACCTCCCAAACAAGCTACTTGTGTAACTGTAAGCAAAGCTATTTTAGTGGCTTCATTTTACAACACCTCATATGAATGGTGCCTTCTTTCTTCCAAATATTTTCTATTAAAAACAAACAAACAAACAATAATAGCTGAACATTAAACAGTCTGAAAAGAGGATTGGTAATTTAGAAGGTATTTCACCCCTAGCAACTGCTGTTATTTCCTCCCTCTTTGTTCCCCAAACAATCATGATTTTCTACTAGCATGTATCTGAGAGCTGCATTATTTTGTGCTATCATACTGCTATGATACATTAGCAGCCAGAATAGTTCCTGCATAATTTTTGAAAACTACCATCTTTTAATTATTAACCTTTTGGCAGGATTTTGTTTATCTAGAAATAAACTTTTTTTTTCCTGCATTAAGGTAATATCAAGCTCTTTGAGAGATGTTGTGTACATGAGCTAACATAAGGAACTCTCAAAGAGCCCATTATTACCTTAGTGACGGAAAAAAATGTTTATTTCTCAGGTATTTTATGTGAATCACTTAAGTAGTCCGAGTTGTGTCTGAATTCTTTCCCCTTACTTAATATCCCCAAAAGTAAATGTCCAGAATGACCAAAGACAAGCTCCTGCTACTAAATACATCAATTAAGTAGGAATTTCAAAAAAATTTAAAAAATAAAAAATAAAAAGAAGGGTGAGAGCAGTAGTACACTATTATTGAAAGTAAGCAGCAAGAGCATGAAGTCCTTCACACTTGCTTCCAAAACTCTGAAAATAGCATACCTGGTAATCTACAGGTCTTCTGCATCTGTATGCAAGTACAATTCACTTAGTTTCTCAAACTTTGTTCCCCAGTCTTTAATGTCATCATACACTATACCCTCATCCAGGTCAGAGGAGCTCAGGGCACTGGACTGCTAGCAACTGAGCCTTCTCCTTCGGTGTAAAACACTTGCAGTGAGTCACAGGGTACAGCTTGGTGGTGGTGGTCAGCATTTCTAACAACATCTGACAAGTACTGACCAAAGTCTGCACTAGAAAAAGAGAGTTTTGTAGGCACCGATGTTTTTTGGTCTGCTCCTGCATGCTTGTGGACGCACCACTAAAGAAGCTGTTCAGATTTGTTGCCTTTTCTTTCTTCTTGCAGAGGAAATAGGCTGGGCTGGTTTGAATAGACACCTGCAGTTCTGCCATGTTGTATGCATCCTGTAGTGAGAAACCATTCACGTTAAATTTATTATATTCTCTATAGGTCCCCAAATTCCATGTTCTATTGGACATCAACAAGAAACAAACAATCCTGAGGCAGTCTGTTTAGTGTGAACACTACACAAGGATTGACTTGTTCAACCTACTCTGCCACCTACAATGAGCTATAAGAAAGCAAAAAACCACCATGCACCCTGCATTGCTACAGTCAGGTTAAAAATCAAGTCTAATTTCCTATTAGAAGCCAAATAAGAATGACAAAAGTCCCAATTTTTGCTCTGAAATTCAGATCTGAGTGTTTTTCATCACTAAACCCTGACACTGTGTATAGTACCAAAGGTAAGAAAATACAGTTCAAAAGTAGCTATTTAAAGTTCAAACATCTACTATAATTTCTCTTCAAGATCTATCAATTTGGAGTAATTGCCAATTATCAAGTGGCATGATTGTAAAAACCAAATAAGAAGGATATTAATGTTATTATGATATTAATGTTTATTTTTATTAATGATATTAATGTTTATTTCAGGTGCAGTAATTCAGCCTTCTTTCTTGTCCCAGTATATCTACTCTCAGCTAACATTCCAAAGACAAAAGTCTCTGTTCCACATAAATGTACCTTTGGGATCCTTTTGTTAAGATAACATTATAATATACCTAAATTATTGTAATTCTGGGTGTTGGTTGTTTTTTTAATTTAGACAAACAGTTAGGTATTAAAAATACTAGAGTACTGGAGCTGCAATCCAAGCAATTACAAAATCTGAATAATTTAGGATCAGTATATAGAACCTATAGACAGAGGCTTCACTCAAAACATTTCTTCAAGATGGAGTAATAGCCTCAGATTAAGATCATCAAGTCATTAATTTAGTTGATTCAACTGCTTAATATCAGAAGTGTATTTTAAGATCTCTCCAGAAGTAATTATACTTGTCATAGAGTAACTGTGTATTTCCTTAAGCTATAGACCTTCTAGGTGCAAAATTGCAAAATGCTGCAGAGAAAGTTCATCTTACTAAAGAAAACAGAATTTATGTATATAGCCGTATGTATCACATGGAAAAATGCACCTGTATTTAATATTCTCACAGTAATTTATCAAGAAATTAAGGACACTCTACAAGAATGTTTTCTCACGTGGCCTTGTAAAACACTCTTAATATGTTATTACTAAAAATTCTTGAAGATATGTTGCATTTTGGGACACTTTTTTTTTCTTTAGCACTGGCTTTTTTGATCTGTCACATTAATGCCCTGACAATTATTTCCTCTGCAGTGTCATGGCACCTTTTGAACCCATGAAATTAACTAGTTCAAAGAAGGCAATGCATATTTTTAACATGGCAAACATCTGTGGGTCAGCAAATAATCTATTTAAATTATTCATCTGTAATACCTGCAACTTCCTCTCAAAGTTATGGCTTAAAACGCTGTGTAGAAATCCCTAAAACAGTTTCTTCCACAGCTACCCCCATATACATTAAGGCTTAAATGGAGTACCTGAATTTCTTAACAAGTCAAGTCTGAGTAACTCTGAGGCCTTTGAGAAAACTAATATACAGAATAGCGGACAAAATACTCTAACGAACAGTCTCTAAGAATAGACAGCCTACGTCTGTGGAGGAATGGTTAAGTAAAATAGGACATGTGGATGTTGGGCAGTTAGGAGGCAATGGGCTAGTAAAGTACCGTACTCAACTCACATGAGTCTGGGCACGTACGCAGCTGGCTGAGAGCCAATCAGGCTCAAGGACACGATGCCCTTGGGCGATTGGGAAAGTCCCTAAGGCGGGACGGTGGCTAAAAGAAGGAGGAACTACCTGAAAAGAGCGGGAAATGTTAGCCAATCCTGAGCTTAGTTTTTGCAATATGTATGAGTTGATTATGTTCGAACTAGGTAAAAGGTGACTGAGCTATCCATTAAAGCTGAAGTTCATTGTTCACTCATATTGACTGTCTGTGTCTTCCTTCCGTTGACAACATACGTCTAAGGAGAACAGTTCATGTTAGGCTCTTTCAAACCCTCAGTGCTACAGCAGCAATTACGGGAGTACCACAGCATCTCCCAAGTCATGAAACCAAGGACATCAGCTGTTGGTTCTTCACTTCTAACCTCACACTATTAGTAATTTTAAATATGCATATAAGATCACTTGCTTTGAGAGCAATCAAAAATTGATAGGCATTTATCTCTGCTTAAAAAACATGAACTCTTGTGTACAAACCATTGCAAATAATTATCAATTGCAGTAATGAATCAGCAAAACAAAGACTAAGGTCCTCATTTTAAAGGAACAGCATAATACATATATTCATTAGCATGGTGAGCCCGCAGTCCCCTTGTAATAGTAACATAACACAATGATCCTTACTTGGTCTTGTTCCCCACCCCCTTCTTCACTGTAGTTGAGGATACTTTCTCTGATGTCCTCCAAATCATCATGATGGGCCGATACATGGTATATGCCTCCATTCACACTCTGAAGTGACTCTTCCAGCGAGCCCACAAGAATATAGCACTGAACAGAACTGTGTAAACACACAGGAGTAAAACAACATAATTCAGAAATAAATATGACATTTACATAGAGAAATACTGCAGTGTGGCTAAGACAGCAGCCACTCTTAATGAGGACTGCAGCAATGGCGTGCCATCAGAACCAGTAAGGCTGTAGTTTTGTGTTTCTCAACACGTTTGATTTTTTGCACTCTTTGCATACTTGTAGTTATAAGTGAATACCAAAGATACAAGAAAATGCCTTTAGAGAGTATCTTAAAATACCCTTTAAAGTACAGCTTTGGAGTTAGAAGCTTAGCTGACTGAAGAACTGAATGCCGCAAGTGGTGTTCAGAGACCCATTTACTGTAGTTATTAAACTTTTTAAGAGAAACTAGGTACAAAGGGATAACACATAAATAACAATGAGTTGAGAGTCACAGATACAATTAGACAGAAATGAAGCATAGGAAGACATGAGACTAAAGAGGAAATTACTATACATACTACTAGAAAAAAATCAGGCACGTTGTACCTTTAGCATCCATGAATATAAACACTTTTCTCAAATGCTTAGGTGCATTTTATACACAGAGTTATAAAACGTCAACATAAGATACTGAAAACTATGTAAATAGAAGCTTATGTACCAGTGTGCTACAAACTCTATAAAATACATGATCATTCATAGTAAGACCTTAAACTATTGGGTACCATTAACTAACACTGCAGTGAATTAAATGGACGGGAAGATCCTACAGAGCACCCACTGCAGAGTGCAGTTCTATAAGAGCACCTGGATGAGCTGAACTGAAATCAGTGTACACTGAGGGCTATGCCCTGCACTGTGCTGTGCAGCTACGCTTTTCAAGCTGAATCAATGCACTTGAGATAAATATTTATTTTTTCTTCTTCCCCCACCCCCGAATTACCAGAACCACAACACACGAATTTTTACACATGGTAATTTTTTGGCGGTCATTTAGCTTAGCTGATTTTTAGATATTTGATATCTTTTAATGTTCTACATCTCTCCTATTCAATTATTGTGACTGCTAATAATAAGCCAATTCTTAAAATGAATATAGACCATGTTCTAAGACATAATGGATTCCAAACCTGAAGGATTCCTCCTGAGGATAGTACCTCTTTCATACAGATATCAACACTGTAAGTTCCTGCCTGATTCTCTGCTCAACTAGAAATGAATTTATGATCTCGAGCTGTCACTACACGTGGTTGTTATTAAAAGCATGTGATATCAAACCAAGGTGAAGCCACCCCAGTATCACGTTAATTGCAAAGTGGTTCCATGTTTGATTTTCAAAGATGTAGTCTAATGTCAGAGAAGCAGTTTTTTTCATCTACTGGAAGCTAACAAATTTATACGTAAAACTGCATGAACTTACCATTTTATAAGTGCATTACCAGTTTTTTGGAAGCTATATATGAGAAAGGGCACTTGAAATCTTGAGAACGGTGATTTTATTAACAATTCTCCTGACAAAAGTTGCAGTTGTGTGATAACATCATAGTTAACCACATCTATTAAAACTTTCATAACAATGCACACCACTTGGTTAAAACCAACTCTTTCTAACATAATTTAGACCTGAAAGATTAGAAGGTTTACTATATAAAGTTCTTGTTGGTTTCTCAGCCAGACTCAGTCAAGCACAGGTAACAACACAAAACTCACATCAAAACTGCTATGACACAGGGAAAAAAAAAGTCCTTTAACATAATGATCTCCTATCAACATTAAGTAACTCTGATTCCAAAAGATGCAAGAACAGTTAGCTTCCCACGTTACTTGCTATTCATATTTGCACAGCAAATATTGTACCCAGCAGACTTGGGGAAAGAGATAGTATTTCATGTAGCTACAGATCAATTCAAAATAGTCTGCAAAAAACTTTCATACTGTTACTATAACTTCTGACCTCAACTTAATAAAAACTGTAAAAGCTACAAGAAAAAAACGTGTCCTGACTTCATGAAATTTGAATAAACAAGAACTAGCAGATGTGATCCTTCCTGAATAGTGAGATCTTTCCTTTTCACTTCTTTCTGAAACCAAATACCTGAAAACAGTTCAAGAAGCCAAAAGCGGCTGTCAGTTGTGATACAACTGGTTAAGGTGCAAGAAACTATTCTTGTCTGACTAAGTACATTTCTATCACGCAAGGTGTTTCTCCTGGACTGAAAAAATCTGTTTCATGATCAGTAGTATTTCAAACTGCTAATTTTGTAGCAATTTTTCCTCATTCTGTTCAAATGAATTTGCTTCCCGCTATGCATCTGAAGAGTTCCTTAGCAAAGAAGTGAAAATCTGCATAAAATAAACTGCAAACACTTTCCACAGCTATCAAATGTTGATTCACTTAGGAATATATGCACATGGGGATGAGAAATAAGTTTGCTGATGGAGCTGAAAGCATGGCAAAGAGTCAAAGGCAGAGTCAAGTCTCCATTAGGAAACATTTTTTTCAGCGGGAGAATGAGATGATGACTATTCAGGACAAGATGGATAAATGAGTTCACCAAAGGTAGTACAATATGTAGTTGCCATAACTACCTAACAGTGCCAAAAAACAAATGCAGATAGCAAGCATGAACTAAAGGTCAGGCTTGTGTCCTTGTGAAAGATCGCCAATGTGATTTCACAGTTACGTCCAGTATAGCCATCAGGGCAGTGACGTTGGAACGTGGTTGGTGACTGCGAGATGCAGGTACCATAGTTACAGGGCCTTTTAGCACATGCAGTGTAGACACACCGTCTACCAGAGACATTATCCATGATCATGTGTCCTGGAGGGTAACTGAAAAGATGAAGGCAAAATGAAACAATTAAACTTTGAGAAAAGTAGACACGAAAGAATATTAATTTATCATTTAAGTCTTATGAATTATCATTTAAGTCTTTAAAACAGTCTTCGATGACTCTATGTAGTTTCCAAAGTAGCTGCTATAAGTTACTTGTCTTAGAATAATTATAGGACTGTAGTCTTTTCTAAAGCAGTCATACAACAATGTGCTTCACAACTTTAAACCCTTACAGCTGGGGCTTTCAAAAGTCAGGTAGTTCTGCTGGCTTCTGCAAGATTATTCATATGAAAAAATAGTTGTATTAGGGCCACGGTCTGCAGTTCTGTTTCAGCAGGACAAGCTAAGCTATGTTCTTTGTGTTTCCACTACAGTGAATTTCCAGGGAGAAAAAAAAAAAAAATCTTCCTTTTTGTGGCTTTGTGTGGCCAGTGCCAGTCAGTAACGCTTTAGGTGTACATTTTCACTGCACAGCTATCTTGAATTATAACTGAAGTGGTTGTCCTAAACTCAGCCCCAGGCACACAGAACTCTTAGCTTAATATGGTTCTTCTAATTCAACTCAAGAGGCCTGTAAGAGAACAAAGGTCATAGCTTAAGATGGCATAAGAAGTTAGATATTAACATAAGAAAGCACATTTACATTGCACAGCACAACCTTCAATTGAGACAGGCAGAAGAAATCATTGCAGAATCAGTGGAGACACTGCTTTGCATCATCTAAGGTCACTACCTAAAAGGAGAGTGTTCTCTAAGGAACCTGATACAATGCAGACATCTAGCTCAGTGTTCTGCTGCAGTTTGACTGATTTGGTAAGATTGCCAGTGACAGCCTTCAAGTTGCACACTTCTCCAGCATCCACCCTTTCCCATCTGAATCTGGAGATATTCATTTCCACCACTTACTGGCATTCATGCATCATCCACAAATCAATACAAATAAATTCCTGGTTACAAGGGTTATTCCTGCAAGCCTCTGAAGAACAGCCTTCTTTGATGCTTTGGGCACTTAATACTGACACCAGCTCCTTTGTGTGAGTATCCAGTGGGATCCTGTAGTTATTGAATCTGACGTCTTTCATACATCCAGAGGCAAGACACAAACAGATTATTTTACAAACCCTTGTAAGCTGTAAGCCTTGACATAATTTACATTTAACAAAGGACCCAGGCTACCAAAGTTTAAATCTAGGACTGAATTTACCTAAGCTTCCATAGTATTGTCCTCCATTTATTGATCAAGATTCAAAATGTCTTCTACAAAAACCAAGTGCTGCTGCAAACCTCTATCTTCTTGTGTTCAAGACAGCAGAATATGTACCACCCCTTCACTGTGTTTTCAAAAGAGAAGTCCAATCACTGTGGAAATTTGCTACGTTCTTCAATGCGTACCAGTATAAATTCGGCTTGGTTGATTTGTAACTGTAGTTTTCAGCTTAACTTTAAAGAAGAGCAAAAAATAACAGGCTGAGACAGCTTTGCATCACTGATAGAAATCTTGTACAGATGTGTGGCGTTCATTTTTTATGTATGAAATGCCTCAGCATTAAAGTATATACCTTGATGAATTAAGTACATTTTACAAATTCAAGACCCTTAAAGTTTCATATGCTTAACAGCAGCATTAATTGTACTAATTAAAATGATCTTTGTGTAACCTCTTAACTTCTTTAATCTATTTACTTCAAAACAAATACTACTAGTCCCACAAATAAAACTTCAAAACACAGTCCCTAGTTCTCATCATAAATTACAATTATGGGAATACTTCTAGTAAAACAATAGAAAACTTTTTTTTTTTTCTAAAAAACTTGTGATATGCTTACATTGTAAGTTGTAACAATAAACCTTCATTTTCACAGGTTGATATCCTGAACAGTGAGATCATGAATTCCTTACCTTGAAAACTCTTGTTTAGATTGAATGTGTAGGTGTCAATCACAATCTCTTTGTATATTCCTGCTGCTTTCAGAATTCCTCTCTTCCCACCTCCTTCATAAAGGCGAAGAGTAAATTCATTTTCATTTCTGTCCAGAGTGATATGATGCCATTTGCCATTATCAATGTTGTAGGAAGGAAGCCTCACAGAATAGTCTCCATCACCCAGTTTATATGAGACCACTAAGAATCCCTGAACAACCTTGTGGATAATTAACAAGGTAGTAAGAAAGAAAAGAGAAGTTACCACCTAACAGTTTATGTTGATCTGTAAATGTCACATTACTTGAAATAAAATTTGTACGTAGCCATCGATCTAAAATAAAGCATTTATTTAAATTTAGGGTACATTTACACTGCACATACTGATATGACTGCAGTATAATATAAAGGTACTTCAGGTACTACTGAACTAGATAATCTAAATACTGGTAGCTGTGTACTCAGAGCAGTATGTAATTCATTCAGAGCAATTCTACCCTGCTTCTCTCTTTGACAAATTTACAGTGTTCAGATGGTTGAGAATCTGGTGCATCACTTCTACACTGACAGCCCAAGCCAACTTAGCTCAAGAGGTAACACATTCAGTGGTATATATAAAACAAACAGGATGTAATTTTCAACAACCAACAATATTAGAACTGCAACAGGCAACTTTATTGGCAGAGTCTGAACTATACAAAACCAGCCAATTCTGGCCATGGCTGAACAGGACACCAGGGCAGACAGACTACTCATAGTGTTCTGCATAGCAAATGCTACTTCAGCATCACAGGCAATAAATTCATTTTAAATCCAGCAGGATTTCATGATTGTAGAGTCAATGTCTTAAGTGAAGGATCATAATGTCTTAAGTGAAGGATCCATAAGCATCTTTAAAAAGAACTCCAAGGGCTTTTGTGCTTGGCTTAAGGTTTTTGGTTCTATTTCCAACTCTTAGACTAGTTTCTCTGGGCTAGGTATAGGCTGAGATTGATTTAACTTTATGCTGTTACTGTCTGGGATGACTTGCTCACCTGCAGGGTTATATGTTCATCCTTATTTCGAGACAACATGCTTGTGATGACACTGTCAGGCTGCCGTGTCCTAATCACAGCTTCAAACTGTGTCCTGCGGGCAGGCACGCTGATGGGAAGTTGATAGCGAATGGTACTTCCTGGCCCAAACATATATTCTTTGGCAACTAAAAAGATAGGGGATAAAGACCTTTAAACCGTTCTATAGGGAGAAGGAAATGTTATTATTTCCATTATTTTCATAACAATTAGAGTTGAAAGGAAAATAAATGATTATAGTGCAAAGCATGGAATCCATGAGACATAACTTGTACATGTCCTTTTTATCTATTTCCACAACTTCCCCACTCACTCTCCTACTTCTTCTTCCTCTGTAAAGAGGCAATTTCCTTCCTAATTTGATCCTGCTAATGATTCTCCTTACAATGTTCACAGGATGACAGCAGGAAAGCAGAAGCTCTGACCAAGACAAAAGAAGAGACTGCAGACAAAATACCTCAACCTATTTTCACAATCTGGTGTTTTTTAAGTCATCTTTTGCTGTGAACTTGGCTCCATATGGGCTAAAGACATTAAAGAAGGATGCTATACTGAAAACATAGATCCCTTAAGGCAGTAGAGTCTATTTCAGACATCATCAGAGCAGTAACTTACGATTCCAGTTGCGTACTACTTCTGCACAGTGTGTGGCACTAACACACTAGCATTTAAGTTCTAGGTTATTCTGAAAGTGTAAATAGATACGAATTCAAAAAATCGTAAACAGAACAAAGCATTTTTTTCACTGTTTCTTTGACATGCAATTTCCATTACACGGTAAATGCACAAACATCTTCAGAACTAAAGAAGTGATCTAATACCGAGAAAGTCATTATCTCACAGAATCACACAGAATCAAAGAATTGTCTAGGTTGGAAGAGGCTTCCAAGATCATCTAGTCCAACCTCTGACCTAACGCTAACCAGTCCTCCACTAAACCATATCACTAAGCTCTACATCTAAACATCTTTTAAAGACCTCCAGGGATGGTAACTGAATGACTTCCCTGGGCTGCCCATTCCAATGCCTCACAACCCTCTCAGTAAAGAAGTTTTTCCTAATATCCAACCTAACCTCCCTTGGTGCAACTTTAGCCCATTCCCCCTCATCCTGTCGCCAGGAATGTGGGAGAATAGTCCAACCCCCACCTCACTACAGCCTCCTTTATGTACCTATAGAGTGCAATAAGGTTGCCCCTGAGCCTCCTCTTCTCCAGGCTGAACAAGCCCAGCTCCCTCAGCCGCTCCTCATAGGACTTGTTCTCCAGGCCCCTCACCAGCTTCGTTGCCCTTCTCTGGACTCTCTCGAGCACCTCCATGTCCTTCTTGTAGCGAGGGGCCCAAAACTGAACACAGTACTCAAGGTGCGGCCTCACCAGAGCCAAGTACAGGGGGACAATCACCTCCCTAGCCCTGCTGGCCAGACTGCTTCTTATACAAGCCAGGATGCTGTTGGCCTTCTTGGCCACCTGAGCACACTGCTGGCTCATATTCAGCCGACTATCAACCATCACTCCCAGGTCCTTCTCTGCCTGGCAGCTTTCTAACCACTCATCTCCCAGCCTGTAGCACTGCTTGGGGTTGTGCCCCAGGTGCAGGACCTGTCACTTGGCCTTGTTGAATTTCATACAGTTGACCTCAGCCCATCAGTGCAGCCTATCCAGATCCTCCTGCAGAGCCTTCCTACCCTCAAGCAGATCGACGCACACACCTAACTTGGTGTCATCTGTGAACTTCCTGAGGGTGCACTCAATCCCCTCATCCAGATCACTGATAAAGATATTAAAGAGGACTGGCCCCAGCACTGAGCCCTGGGGGACGCCACTAGTGACCGGCCTCCAGCTGGATTTGACTCCATCTACCACAACTCTTTGGGCCCAGCCATCCAGCCAGTTTCTAACCCAATGAAGTGTACGCCAGTCCAAGCCACAAGGAGCCAGTTTCTTGAGGAGAATAATGTGGGGAACAGTGTCAAAAGCCGTACTGAATTTAAGGTAGACCACATCCACAGCCTTTCCCTCATCCACCAAGAGTGTCACTTTATCATACAAGGAGATCAGGTTCGTAAAGCAGGATCTGCCTTTCATAAACCCATGCTGACTGGGCCTGATCACCTGGTTGCCCTGCAAGCACCACGTGATGACACTCAAGATAATCTGCTCCATGAGCTTCCCTGGCACTGAGGTCAAACTGACAGGCCTATAGTTCCCCGGGTCTACCCTCCGGCCCTTCTTGTAGATGGGCGTCACGTTTGCTAGCTGCCAGTTGACTGGGACCTCCCCTGATAGCCAGGACTGCCAATAAATGATGGTAAGCGGCTTGGCCAGCTCCTCCGCCAGTTCTCTCAGTACCCTCAGGTGGGTCCCATCCGGCCCCATTGACTTGCGTACATCCAAGTACTGTAGCAGGTCACCAACCATTTCCTCATGAATAGTGAGGGCCACATCCTGCTCCCCATCCCCTTCCACTGGCTCAGGGAACTGGGTATCCAGAGAACAACTGCTCTTGCCACTAAAGACTGAGGCAAAGAAGGCATTAAGCACCTCAGCCTTTTCCTCATCTCTTGTAACTAAGTTTCCCCTCGCATCCAGTAAAGGATGGAGATTCTCCTTAGTCCTCCTTTTTGTGTTGATGTATTTATAAAAACATTTTTTGTTATTTTTAACAGCAGTAGCCAGTCTGAGCTCCAGATGAGCTTTGGCCTTTCTAATTTTGTCCCCGCACAGCCTTGCAACATCCTTATAGCCCTCCTGAGTGGCTCGCCCTCTTTTCTAAAGATTATAAACCCTCTTTTTTCTCCGAAGCTCAAGTCACAACTCTCTATTCAGCCAGGCTGGTCTTCTTTCCCTGATGGCTCGTCTTTGGGAGCTTGGGGACAGACCGCTCCTGAACCATTAAGATTTCCTTCTTGAAGAGTGCCCAGCCTTTCTGGACTCTTCTGCCCTTCAGAACAGCCTCCCAAGGGACTCTGCCAACCAGTATCCTGAACAGTTCAAAGTTAGCCCTCCAGAGGTCCAATACAGCAGTCTTACTGGTCCCTTTCCTGGCTTCTCCAGGAATGGAGAACTCTACCATTTCATAGTCACTCTGCCCAAGGCAGTTTCCAATCACCACATCTCCCACCAGTCCTTCTCTGTGAAGAGAAGGTCTAGTGGGTCACCTCGCCTTGTAGGCTCACTAACCAGCTGCGTCAGGAAGCTATCTTCCACACTCTCCAGAAACCTCCTAGACTGCTTTCTCTGGGCTGTGTTGTGCTTCCAGGATATGTCTGGGAAATTGAAGAACAAGCGCTGACGATTTCACAACTTCTGCAAGCTGCCTCTAGAATTCCTCATCCGTCTCCTCATCTGGTTCAGCAGTCTATAACAGACCCCCATCAGGATGCTTGCCTTGTTGGACTTCCAGCTGATCCTAACCCATAGGGACTCAAAGTAAGCTTTACAAAAAATTGTTAAAAATGGACAGCAACTACACTGAAACATGGCTTTACACAATTCAAACATCAGAAACCAACTCAGCAAGCATTACTTGTAAACATTTCAAGTTCTCTGCCTTGTAAAATGACCGAGCATTTCTGCATTGTAAAATGAAATGTAATTTTTATATCAGAAAAAACAGACTTCACCTTTATCACATCGATAGCCATAGTAACCAGGCAAACAGTGACAAGCAAATGAGCCCCAGGCACTCTCCAAGGCACTTCCCATGAACACCACAGGAAGACGACCCCATGGTCTCACAGCTCCCATCCGTAAGTGTAGAGCCAGGGAAGCTATTCAGGGATTCTGCAGGAGATTGAAGGTCATATACCTTCAAGAGAAAATTGTTTCACACCAAAATATTATTTTAAAAGTACTTACATTTCATTCTTAAACAGAAATAGCTGTACCACATTTGTCTGTTCTTCATTGTTTAAAACACTGTTTGCTTTTTGACAGTGAGATTTTAACTTATTTTTAGTGAAGTCCAATTTCTAAATATTAAACACCAAGACCATATTTTGCTTTGAATAAACTCAACTGACTACAAAAGCAAAAAAACACTAATATTTCCTAACAAAGCAGACAGCTGGTATAAATATACCATTATACTACTGCCATTCAGAAGTTCCCTGAATGGGCAAAGTAGCTTGAAAGACATCTGCATGAAGTAGGGAGATAAACAAAGGTAGAGTTTTTAGCTCACAAAAACACCTGTTTGTGATTAAGAAACATTTTTTCCAAGGTAGTTATTCTAATTATGACAGAAAAATCCAGAATTTCCTTGCATTTTACACTGATGCACACAGGCCTTGAGTGGATTAATGGAAGCAGTAATTTCAGGTATAATGAAAATATACTACAATTTTTAAAAATAAATGTTCTCCATTGCTAAAGCAAAACATTACACTTCTCTTACCTGAGTATCCAAGACGAAATTGCGCAAACAACCAGTAAAGTGTTTGTGTAGCAATTGTAGGTAGGAATATAACGATTCTTTTACACCATCCAGCTGAAGAACATGGTTCACATTCAAATATCTTTTAAAATGATACTCATAACAAAAATAAATGTGAATTTACCTTCAAACACAGGCATTACATAATAATACAGATAAACATCTAGAGTGCATTTCCAGTGAACAGAGGCTCTCTACAATAACAGAACTTTATCTGCTTCTTCCTCTGAAATACAATCAGTCAGTGAACAGAAACTCTGGCCCTTTAAAATTAGGGGTAATGTATTTTTCAAACATGACAGTGAAGTCTACTGGGAATTTAACCGTGGGATACTTTATTACAATTCATCTGTGTTCAAGTCAGGAAAAGCTGTAATACCCTAGAATCCATGTTCTCCTTTAACTGCCGTGTGTGCACATTCATCCTATTCTAAAGCAATACTAAAAAGAAGATGGTTTTGCATATGACAGAGGCCAGAAACCTGAAAGTTGGCTCAACTTGGTCTTAAAGGTACCATACACATGCTTATGCTCTGCAATTTCTTCCAATTACCCCTGTGAGCCAAAAAATTCCATTTATTTCAGTCCTCAGAGAGCTGCTTTTTCCCTAAGGTAGCAGCTCAATTTCCATTTTTGGTTTTCATTTGTTCTTACAGTTTTCACTTTTTTGTGTGCACCTTTCATGAACAGGAGCATTACGTGCATCTGCTGACATGGCAGATTTCAATTAATCTCAATTCTAATCAGTATACTTCCTGGGACTATCTATTCCATGCTCAAGTATTTTTATTAGTACAAAGTTTTCCCAATAACCTGAATACCCCTCACTGTAACTTAGAGCTCTGTAACTTGACCCATGTGTCCAACATGCTGGTTGTTTCTCCCAGTTTGGTGTTATCACCAAGGGCAGTAAGGATTGAATTACACTGGATCCAAACACTTGCAGAATGCAACTGAATGTTCCCTTCTGCTTTGAATGTAGTACTTGCTTTGTATGTTCAAAGGCCTTAGACTAAACTGACTTTCAGTGAATCTCCAGAAACATACCTTGCCCTTTGTGGAACATACCCAAAGACTTCACAATTTGTATAATCTTCAGTAGACAACCATTTGCCTACTCCTTCTGTCTCTGAAACAACAGCCGTACTGCAATGATTCAAAGTGAATCGAACATCCTACACCAAAACATATCGTTACTGAATGAGGAATTACTGTAAGTTTCAATAAGCGTGTGATATCGAATTCTCATCTTTTTTTTTTTTTTTCAGAGCATCATCCAAAAAGTATTGTGGTTTCTTTTTCCATGTTTTCCTCCTCACAATAAACACTAAAGCCAAAATGGAACCATTCAACAGAAAAGGCATTTACCTTTCCATTCAATTTATACCTCTGAGTAGTTTAACCACTTTTACAAAATATGTAACTGCATTTGCAAGTAAGTAATATCTGTTTTTTGTGCATAGGTAATGGATCTCAGTGTTCTTCAAATAATACCTGAGTGCACAAATTACAATTAAGCCTTTATGCACATTACACATGTGCTAGAGCTTACAAAAAAAAAAAAAAAAAAAAAAAAAGATTTCTCTGATCCCAGAAGAAGATTACAACATAGGTAGATTTGGAATAGACAATGCTGTCTTTCCAAAATTTGTATTACTCATCAAATCTACAAGTACAGTTAGAATAATACATATAATTATCCAGTCTCTTTTTTCTACCATCCTGTTGCTACATAGGCAAATGCTATTGGAAATAACCAATATTCTGAGGCAGAATAAAACCAAATAACTGACCTGACCACTGGTTCTCACTTCCAGCTGATGCCATTTTTTGTCTGTTACATTCAGGTGACTTGGAAACTGCAGTATCACAGAACCTGAGCCATGGCTCATCTTCAGCACAGGAATGCCACTGGTGGGTTGTAATGCCACATACACACACACAAAAAAAAAAAAAAAAAAAAAAACAGAAATTAAAAAATTAAATCTAGCAACAAGTATCTTTCCATTTTGGGTATTTTAGCACATTTAATGAATGTACTTATTTAATGCTCATTGCCAGTGCCATGAAGTGGGGTTCAGCATAGAAGGTTCAGTACAGAAATAACTAGAATTGTATTCTATGACTTGTATTATGCAGAAATACTAATTTAATATAGTATGTATTTTTATACTTTAGATTGTGGCACTTCTTCGTCAAAAGTAAAACACTGGAACTTATTCCTGGTAATCGATCTATATTTTTTTAATGCTCAAAATGCCCTGAGATGGGAAGAAGTTTAAGTGCATTTCCTTTCTCACTAAACTAGATGAGAATGACACGTGACTAAGACTGCATTAATCATGTAATATCTATCTTCAAACTACCTAAATTCCTTTTATAGTACTAGAGTTTTCCTGGGGGAGATTTTCTCTTTAATATACAAATCTGTCTGTTTTATTTTCCCCTGATTTCTACAACTCTGCAATGGACCAAAGCCGTAGCTGCAGGCTACAAAATACATTACATCAAAAAAGAAATACCTATTAGAGAATGTTTCAAACTATTTTCCAACATTTTCAACCCTGAAAATAAATTATCTCGTGAGATGGAAGGATAGAACTCATTGACTGCTACATTGTTCACAACCCATGCATTCCCAGAAGATGTTTTTTTCCACACACTTGCTGAAGTACCTATTGCAATGAAGTTTTCTGTACTCCCATGTTCTGGATTTGATAAAGGACCACTGTATAATAGAAGTCCATCTGGAACTGCAGTAATAAACTCTAGAGAAAGTGAGCTTTAGAAACAAGGCCTGATGGGATGAAACCATGCATAACCATTTCCATGGAAACTGTGCTTAGTCTGCTGGCAGTCTGGTCCATGAAACGAAGCAGGGCAAAGACATCTGAAAGAGCATTAACAAAAAAACTGTTAGAATTCCCAAATGTTCAACTTTTTTGTGGGGTTCTATATGTAACAAATGTAGCACTTGCCATGCTCACAAGCAGAAGTGAAACAAGGATTTTAAGTATCTCAGGTATAGTGGTGCTCAGCAATTATTAAAATACTTTATGAGTACAAAGCATTTTTATCCACCATATTATCTCTATCCAGAAAGTATTTCTGAGTTTGTGACTTAAAGAATAATGAATTATTTCACTAGGTAAGTGACATGAAACATCAAACATCAATTGGCCAGTTTATTGCAGCAAAAACTCTGGGAGGTAAATTCCTAGCTCGAGTGAACAGTTTAATTTCACCAAAGGAATACTGGTACATGCCAGATGCTATAGTAAAGCAAGTTTACTATCTAATATTTTCTAAAGTCCTTACTGCCCATTCTTCAAACTACATTTTATTCCCCTCCACCCTGCTGCTATTTAACTCCTACTGAATTAAGTGGTCTTATAATGAGAGATGTTCATAAGGCCACTGTTTTTTCCCAGGGTTTTAATTCTTACACACACATAGTATTTCCATTGATTTCCAGACTAAAATGGCGTTACCGGGCCACTGGTAAAGGCACCATTGTCATTAAGTTTACACTCCAGTATACTTGTAGGTTCTTTGTTTTTCCTTCAGTCAGCATTGCACTCATTATATTTAAAAAGATACAGGTCTAGAAAAACATTAGACATTTTAAAAACAAAAGGAAAAAAGTTAAGGTGCAATCCCAGTTTCCTTACCTGTAACCATTCAAAGTGTCAATACACATTCCGCCATTGAGACAAGGGCTTCGAGAGTAGGAAGAACAAGACTGATGAACTCAGTCCCTAGCTGAGCAAGTGCAGACTGCGCTGACGGTGGTTGTTACAGAGGCAAATGAGACACTTCCAGTATCTATCACTGTGGGGACATCGCTCACACTGAGGTAGTTCATACAACCATTGCCCTCACTACAATTTGCACTCCTACATTCATTTACATCCATCTGTGAAATACTTGCTTGTAAAGCTGACTGGACCTAAGAGAAAACACAGTTTAACAAATTACCATTCTGTTCTTAATGAATGTTTTTATGTACTGCTTCATTTCTAAAAAAAAATCTAAGTTACTGTAAAGTTAATGGAATGCTTTAGTTTTCTGATCATTAGTAACATCTCTGACTATACAAGCAAAGTGATTTCATAAATACAGGAATTATTTTAAAAAATTCATAGTAGCAATATTTCCTGAAAACTTAAATCCTTGATACAACTGATATTGAATGTGTTAAATTGGTACCGGACTACCAACATTTTTGCTGAGGACCAAAGCTGTGTGGTCTATGTCACACTTCTTGCACTCTGACAGCACCATAATTCATACCCAGTGTTTCTTAAGTAACCTTTCCCATAAGGATGCAAGCACTGGAAAATGCAGTGCTGAGCTGCATTTAATAATAACATCCACAGAAAGTGACTTGACAGGTTTGTGGCAATTTGAATTCAGCCTATTCATTCAAGTCCTTTAAGCTTCCTTTTCATGTCAACTGTCTCAAACAAAACACAATCAACCTAGTGTATGGGATATTATGTTCTATTCAACGTTAATCTTTGCTATTTCATTATTTTTATCATGAATTGGGCTTGCATCTGAAGGTCCAAATAAAGCAAAGAGCCTCACTGTATATGTGTGTACACACACATATATATACACTATATATACTACATATATATAGTTTTTGTAACACAGCAATAGTGTTCTTGCAGTTTGCAACTCCTAATCCAAAGAGGAAAAACAAACAAACAAAACTATAATAAGGCACAAGGGAAGTTAGTTGTTCACAATAACCCTGAGGAAAATAACAGAGCTGTGACTATTTCACACCTCTTGTAATTCAGCCAGTAGCCTATGCACAGGACTACAGTATCACCACATTTGTTCCCTAGTATAACACGTTTGTTCCTTTCACTTGTCTTGGGATTTTGCACAGGTGCCTATAAAGCTTCAAAATTTGATTTGTATTCAAAGATTCAAATACACTGAATGACATGCATATAGTGCCCAAACCTGAATACAAGAGGCCTCACTATGGTCTAGTCATGGGCAAGGGCGACATACAAATGTAGAACTAACAAAATGAGATCAGACCTTTCTTTGTACATTTAACAAGTATTTTTTTAAACTATAAAATGCATGACAAATATTTTAAAAGTAAGTTTTTAAAAGACCAAAACAAATGCATAACTACTAAAGATCTTTTTTTAAATTTTATTTGTACTGTCACGCCAATTTACCACTCTAAGAACTCTGACCTTTATCATCAATTGTCAATATACCCTCAAATATCATAACATATGGAAAACCATGTCCCCAAAGGCATAAAATATACTTTATAATGACATGATGCATCCTGTCAGCACTTTTTGGTGTCTGCTGCCCACAACAATCACCATTAGCAGGAAGTAAACAAACAGCTATGCAGTACAGTCACAAAAAAGCAGCATATATAAACAACATTAGCTCATTTGCACTGTTATGGAGGATTATTTTTGCCGCTAAAAATAGTTGTAGTAAAGCTGTACCACAAGGAAGTAATGCAAGCATATTATTTATTTAGCAATTCAATGAATAATTCCAGTTCTAATTACTTATTTTCTCTATTTATATATAAAAACTATTGCAGAAATTGTTCAGTTATGATTGGTTTTCAGTAGACTACCGGTGATTACTCACTAGAGCTATTAATTAAATATTGAAAGGTGATATATAATCGATACAAGCTTGACTTTTTCATTAAAATATGTGAAGCAATCCCTTCTTACCACTTTCATGAATTCACCTGCCATATCTTATGGCATAGAATATTTGAAATCTATGCAATTTTCCATAGTATTATTGCAGTAACTCTATAAATAAGCAAAAGAAGAAGTCATTTCATGAAGAACCTTCATGAATAGAATTTGCCTCTGTGTATTTCCAGCTTGGTCATTGTGTAGATTCTCACAATCCACACTATTTAAGATATTATAAGATGTGGGCATGTGGTAAGAAAGATACTTTTTGGTTCCAAGAATCATGGTATTTACACAAATGAAAAGTGCTGTTTTCTCTTCAGGAAAAATCCAGCATAAATGCCATGTATTAAATTTAAATATGCTCCTGTAGCCGCACGTAAAATGTCAAGAAGTGCCATCTTGTCCAGAGCAAGTTACTGCCAGTCAACTGAGCAGCAGCATCTTGCCTTTGTGCACAGCAGCAGCTTTTTGCCTACTCAATAGCATCTGCAGGACTTCAGCAAAGACAAAATCTGGAAGGCTGCTGAAAATAGAAGAGTGGAACCAGTACAGACTGCATATGGGTAGCTGATTTAAAGGGCATGCAGAATGTGGTAAAATAGTACAAGAGTTAAGTGTCATCAGGAAGGGAAGGAAAACATCTGATTTCAAAAACTCTTTTACCCCTATCATAGAAAAAAAAAAAAAAAAAAAAAAAAGGAGGGGGGGTGTCACATTGTATTTAAGAATTAACCTTTGGTGAGTTAAAAAAAATGGTAAAATTGGTTGTATACATCTCACTTTAACTGTTCTTCTAACCTGCATATTCCTTCCAGCAGGATTATTTCTATGGACTATCATCTCTTTGTATAGCAGAATTTCAGTTTGGGTGACATCAAGCCTGTGGTAAGTGTCTAACCACAAGCACATGATTTGGTATTTCCATCAGCATCTAAAATGTCCGAAGAGCTGTCAATTTCAACACATTATCTGTATTACAGTACCACTTTGTCTTTTATGGATGCTTCTAATATCATACTCAAAAGTCTGATAGATTATACAATGAGACACTGACTAAAGAAGACACAGGCAACTGTATTATGATTAGGAATGGAGGGACATCTTTCTGTGACTACAAGTAATTGTATCTATTGAAACTAAAATGAGTACAACTGTATGATAACAAAATGTATGGGATTAAGGAGAATGAAGACAACTTGAATTTAGCCATTGTTTGACAATTTTTTTGTCCTGAGTGAAGCAATACCTATCTGTAGGTCTTGCATATTCTTCCACTGAGGTTTGTGTGAGGTCTGGGATACATAACTTGCATCTATGTCATTTACCCAAATACTAAGTCTGCAGAACAGCCCTAGAGAACATACCTCATTTTTAAATGCTGCCATCTCAGCATGCAGTTTCTCAGGTCTGTAATACGCTGAGCCATCAAAGACCGCAAATCTTACATCTGCCTGTTTTCCATCAATGTTCATCAGACTGAAGACAATGATATCACTAAGCTGAACTGATAACATGTTTGCTAGTAATTCCTTGAACTTGACATACCTGTTTTTGCCGTGTTTATTTCTCTGTATGAACTCCTCTGCTGTGACATCTGAGTTTGGGATTCAAAAATAAACATGAAATAGTTAATTTCTCAACTGATTTCTTATTTAGCAATATGAAAACATACTGGAAAGTGCATCTGCCCCATAATGACATCTAAATCAAAATCATAAAATAATACCTACATCATGTAATCATTCAAATATACAAGCAGCTGATCTAAACTCTCAGTAGGTACTAAAACTAACCTGATAGACGCACAGTGGCTAAGTTTTGTATGTCTTCATCTTCCAACTCTTTGACATGGATTTGTACTGTAGACATAACATCAGGCCAAACTCCATCAGAAACTATAACTTTTAAACTGCGTATTCCTTCAGGAGCATTATCCACCATCATCAAAGAACCAGTCCTCTGATTTAATCTGAAAAATCTAGACATATACTTTCAATTAGGGAAACTTAATAAACCGAAACTGAGAACTTACATTAACATAACTCAAAAAGCCGTAAATGTTGCTATGAAGGTTACAGGATTAAAACTTACAGCAATCCATGAACAACCTCAACAAAGCACCAAAAATTATTTAGCTGAGAAGTGATGGTTTTCAGAGCTTATAAATAGATGTTTCTTCCACTCCCAAACCCCTATGTCTTCCCAATCCTGAATAAAAACAACCAGTCTGCAGGAGACAGTGTAACCAGGGGGTTCAACATAGCCATCATGTACAGGTCTATACAAATACAGAAAGTGACAAAAACACACAAATTCCTGATTCCCGTTTATCAGTTTGGAATAGGGTAAAGTCTGTATGAAATTTCTGATTTCATTTTTATGTGCCACCTCAAAGGGACAATAAGCAGTAATTATGGAAATATTCCATGAACACAACTGTGGAACAGTAACCTCCTAAAATGTAAACAGGCCTACTTATGATATGGACAAATACTATGTTAGTAGGAACTAAGGATCTAATTCGATACATGAATTTGCAGAAATAACTCCACTAAGTTAAAAGTTATGGCTTTCCCTTGCAATTCTAAATGTATTCATCAACAAAGATCATCAAATTAACTTCCACTTCTGATGAAATTATTATATTCTGCCCTTTTGAATTTGTGATTTGTATTGCATCAACTTTAACAGTTAGGGGGAGGCATTAAAAACTCTGCTTATTGTTAAATTGGGTCTTACAGACCCAATGTTTAAATAAATTAAGGACAAAAAATAAACATCATGGTATGACCCTGCATTGTCTAAAATAAAATAAAACAAAACAAAACAAAACAAAATTAAAATTAAAAAATAAAATTAAAAATTAAAATTAAAATAATGCATTGAAAGTTCTAGGACTTAGTTACCCAAGTTTAGAATCATAGAATCATAGAATCATAGAATATCCCAAATTGGAAGGGACCATAAGGATCATCAAGTCCAACTCCTGGCACCACACAGGTCTACCCAAAAGTTTAGACTATGTGACTAAGTGCACAGTCCAATCACTTCTTAAATTCAGACAGGCTTGATGCAGTGACTACTTCACTGGGGAGCCTGTTCCAGTATGCAACCACCCTCTCGATGAAGAACCTCGTCCTGATGTCAGCCTGTTTAAAAACAAGAAAAAGCACATGAAAAGGTACATTCCTTCATACACTCAATAATGTTGTCTTGCGTGCATCCTGAACATAGAGAAATATATGGTGAGTAAAATAATTACAGAAGCGTTAAGTATTACTAATTTTGACACAAATACAATCCTCACTTGAGCAGTTTTCCTTCAAAGAGAAATGTTTTATTGTCCCAGTCATCCTGATCTGGTGCAAACACTTCCCCAAGCACTGTTGTTGACCATTTTCCTGTTGAGATAAATTATAATAAATCTGCATTTAATTTTCTGCTTTTTGGTACACTTAATATTCCACAGCATTCATTACATTGTTTATTATTTTCAGATTGCTGCTTGATTTGGTGACGGTTATGATCCAAGATTCTTAACATGATTCACAGCTTGCCATCTGATTTCTGTCAGTTCTGGGAAAGTGAGTACACTGTGGATGGCATAGTAAGGCATAGAAGTCAAAACTGATCCAAAACAACACAAAGATGAATGCAACTCTATGTAAAATTCTCTGAACAAAAATAAATAAATAAATCACTGTATCAGGAGTTAAACCAATTGCTACTCTGCTATTTCAGACAGCACCTGCTGGAACCCAGCAACAAAGGGAAAACATCCTGTGGACTGCAGCTGGGAGAGAAGGACGTGGCCAGGAAATGGGCAAGAAGCCACTAAGCTGTGCCAGTTCTTGGCCCTTTTTTCAGGCCTCTGTGGACCATCACAAAAGTGGAACATCCACTAAAAATAGCGAAATAGTTCTAAAATAGCAAAAGGAGCATCCTATAGGGAACTACTCCAGGGAAGGAGACCTTAGAACAATACAGCAACATATGAAATTCTCAAGGTTCATATGTGGAGCCAAACCACCCTAGAAAATTCATTCTCTCACTTCTATGGTAGGATCTCATCACATCTTTTTCTAATTCAGGTGTTCTGAATTCAGCAAAAAATAACTCAATGAAAAAATATCTTCTGTAGATTAATATAACACTTGTCTGAAATTCTACCACTGCAATGATAACTGAGAATAGCCAAGTTTATCTGGAACAGAGTATCTGGGAAGAGGCTTAACAAACCGTACTTATAAAGGCCACCAAGGCTTTATTTACAGTCAAATTTTACACAGATAATTTCAGGAAACAAACAGTAATAGAAATTCAAGACAAATGTTAGAAAATATTATTCAACTGCTTACACATTGCTAAACCACTCCGATGAGAAAACGTTAAGAGTTCACTTAATGGACGCATTTGCTCTGTTCTTTCCCACTACAAGGTGAAACTCTTAGTATTGTGGTTGCTGTCACAGAGCAGATCTCCTGATAGTATTTCTTGAACTAGGTACTGCGCACCACTCAAGAAAACATCCAGAATAGCATCTTTTGTTTGTCAGTCCAAAGGCTCCATGTTCTAGAAAGTAGTTACTTACTGCATCTCAAAGATTATTTTTCACTTTTTTTTTTTTTTTTTTCTAAAAAGGCACTGACCCAGCTTTCTCTCAGATCCTTTCTTGCCAGCTAAAACCTCCCTCCTCCAGATTTATATCTTGCTCATCCACACAGTAGGTGTGGCATCATAGGTCTACAATTTCTGACTCAAATACGAATCTCTGCTATTTCTCAAAATTGCTTCAGTTCCAGCATTCTCATCTCCACATCACTCTACGTCAGATACTTTTTGAATCCCGTGTACACATAAAAGTTTTCCTCTGGAGAGGCAAAAATTAATGAATGGAAAACAGATTTTATTGATTTATAAAAATACTGCATTTTCTGTACATGCAATATGTATTTGTTCATAGCTAACAGTCTTTTGGTAGATTATCTTTACACATCAGGGTTTGAACTTTGGAACTTATACTCTACTCTGATTTATTTTGTAGTTTACAGAATTGGAGCTTTAGTTTAAAAATACGTAAGCCATTAAAAAATAGAATTTAGAACTGTTAGAACCGTAAAATTGTTATATCAATATACCTGATGTAATATCCAGACATTACTTACCATTGTTATTGTACACATAAATCTGGCCACAAGGAAATCTATGGCAGTTGTCATTTTCATCACCAATTGTTATAGTTAGGGTGTTTGCAGAGCTAATAGCTGGAATCCCACTATCTGCTATAGCTATTGGCAGATGAAAAACCTTGTGCTTTTCTCTGTCAAAGGACCTCAAAGCAGTTACGGTTGCCATGTTATTTCTGTTGTCAGGAAGAGAAAAATCCAAAGAATTCTGGTAATCTGGTGGCAGTGAAAATGTAAAAGGTGGCCCATTTTCCTCACTGTCTGGATCAAATGCATGAAGCAGCTTTGAGGTATGGTTCATATGCACTATTTCAGGCCTCAACGCATTTTCCCAAACTACAGGCAGGTATGGTACCTCAAACTTTGATCCATTGTCATTAACATCAAGCAAGTTAATCAAAACTGTAACACTTCCAGTTTGGGTGGGCATCCCTTGATCTGAAGCTTGCACAATTAAACTGTATTTCTGCATGACCTCACGATCTAGTTTATTTGCCACAATCATGTGACCATGTTTGTCAACTGCAAACAATCTCGTAGGATCTGAATTTGACTTTATAGAATATATAATGATCCCATTCAAACCAGAATCTTTGTCTGTAGCTCTCACTGTCATTACTGTAGTACCTATAGGCTTATTTTCAAAAAAAGGTTTTGTCTGAATAAATTGAAAAGGGAAGACTGGGCTGTGGTCATTTGAGTTTTCAACTTCAATCAGGCAAACAGCAGTACCAGAAAAATCAAGATCTTCCACTTTAATAATAAGATTAAACTGCCTTTCATGTGCTTTCTCAAAATCCTTTTTTTTTTCAGTCGGATAGTGGCACATTGCCATTCTTTGTCACTCTTAATAAAAAACTTCTGATCCAGGTCTCCCCCGATGATACTGAATGTTAAGCAAGCATTTTCCCCAGCATCTGCATCTACTGCAGACACTTGCAGAACTTCTGAGTCGATGGCACTGTTTTCAGGAATTGTTGCCTGCCACAACTTTTTTGTGAATCTAGGTACATGGTCATTGACATCTGCAATCCAGATAGTGGCAGTGCCAGTTCCTGTTAGCCCTCCCCATCTCTTGCTTCAACAGTAAGAAAGTAATTTGCAGTCCTTTCTCTATCAAGCACTCCCCCCACTACATGGATTGTACCAGTATTGGGATTGATACTAAACATGTCAGTACCAAACTCATTTTTTACATTCCCTGTAATTCTGTAAGTCAGAACAGCATTAAGACCTACATTTGGATCATCTCGGTCAACTGCATTCATTTCCATGACTAATGTATCTGCAGGAGAATTTTCAAAGGCACTTCCATTGCAATCATCAGGCATGCACATGAAGAAAGGTGTGTTGTCATTTATATCCCACACATTAATAATCACATCAGGAATACATTATATTACTACAATCATCTTTTATATTTTTTCTATTTATAGAATTAATTTAACTATACTATTCTGATAGCTACTTTAAAATATTAATGATCTGCATTTTAGGATCACAAATGATCTATTCTGCTTATCCTGCTTAATATCTTCACAATTATGCTTCCTTAAAAGTCAATTTCTCTTCTTCAACTGACAAAAATACTCAGTAAAATTAAATTACAATAATATATCTGTGCTGGATTATTATTCATGTAATTTTACCAGAGTAATCTGTGCTCTTTCATTAAAATATTATAATCTCTGAATGTGCACGAAAATATACTACCTAAAGTACAAAGACTGGTAACCCATCCAGTTCCTCAATTATACTTCCATAGTATTCATTGATAGAGAAAACTGGAGACTCATCATTTTTACTCATGACATTGATGATGGTAACTGCATAATCTTCCCATTTCCCATCAGAAGCCAACAAGTGTATCTCATGTATTTTTGTTTCTTCATAATCCAGTGGCTGGGCAACAAAAATAGTTCCTGTTTCTGCTTCTGTATCAAGCTCTCCTCCTGTGCTTCCAGCAGTGATCTGATAACGTAATTTAGCATTTGTTCCTGTCAATTACCAACAGTGTCAGAAAACACACAATTTCTTAAGTACACAAAAACATGGGATGTTAAGATGAAGTACAAATCATAACTGATTTTTGATATTATGGTTTGTTAGTCTGTTAAAATCTGCAGCTATGTTAGATTACTGATCAGTATTTTCAATTTTGCTATGCCCAGTTACAGCTTGTGTCTAGTTATGAAATGTACCTTTGCAATTGTTGAGGGATTTTTTCAAACAGCAAAAATCCCATGGCTTGCTGTAGCTGAGCAAACCAAGCTACCAGGGCAACTATGAGAAGTTCCCATGACAGTGTTCCCACATGACCCAACTGAGGAATTCAGAAAAATATTGTTACCAGTAGTTGGCTTCAAGGACAAGGTCTACGTGACTGCTAATCACAAGGGGGTTGTTTTCTTGCAGGTGGGGTTGTTTTCTTGTAGTTGTTTGTCTGAGTGCTTTTGACCAATAATCTTGTGTGAGACACTATCCGCCCCTATTAAGTTCACTATAAAAGTTAGGCTATTTGGGCAATAAAATGGAGCGTGATCTGACTCTACTGATGTCTGTCATGCTTTCGGCTGTGCTTCCTGCAACATGCAATGAAGTATTAATTTTGCTTTTACTTATGATCCTTTCAATTCACTTAGTAATCAGTATGAATGGCCAAGACTATGGTATCAAAAAGACAAATTGGTATTTGCTAACACCCAGCATGTAAGAATCACAGAATCACAGAATTTCTAGGTTGGAAGAGACCTCAAGATCATCTAGTCCAACATCTGACCTAACGCTAACAATCCCCACTAAACCATATCCCTAAGCTCTACATCTAAACGTCTTTTAAAGACTTCCAGGGATGGTGACTCCACCACTTCCCTGGGCAGCCTGTTCCAATGCCTAACAACCCTTTCGGTAAAGAAGGAGTTATCATAAAATACTTCATAAAATAGAACCATTCATTTATTTATGCATAGATTTTACCAAAGAGGATAATTATGATCTTCTCCTCTGGCTTAATACTGAACAGAAGTTCACAAAAATTCAGACGCAATCCCAATTTGCCAATGGTTTCAGACCAAGTAAAGATATAGAGCCTTTCATTCTGAAAGCTCTACCTTGAAGTTACCATTCTTCTCTCCTTCTTTCATAGCTATACCTTTAATCATTTACATTATTAAGAAGACAGAAATGAAGGGTGGTATTTCTGTAATATCAGAACCCTGATCCAACATTATAGAGTATATTTGCAGGCAGCGTAAGTAATAAACTAAGAGTTCCTGGTGCAAGTAAAACCTTCAGTAGAGCTTAGCCACAACTGCCTCAATCTCCTTGAATGGAGGAGGCATTAAATGTATTCAGGATGTACTTGCACATTACAGATGTGCTGACAGAAAAACCCTCTGGGACCTGTGCAACAACACATATGGTTTCACCATATAGCAAAGTCAAATTAGTAGTGCACAATGGACAAAAGAGGGAAGCCTGCACTTTCCCCTCTCTAATTTATGAGCACTGGCTATGTACTTGTTTATACATGACTTACTGCTGAATTCCTGACTGATCTGTAAATCAACATGGCTAAGACTCAACATATGTCCTTAGAAAGTCTCATTTCCAATATGACAGCAGGTGCCAAAAAAATAAAGAATCTTACAACTGCACAGTCTGGAGACAAAGTAAACAAATCTCACTGAATATAAGTCTGATATATTCTAGTTAACCAGGACATTTTTATTGGTGCTTATTTGGGGGAGAGAAAAAAAAAAAAGATATGATCTAAAATAAATTTGTATTTGCTGGCACATAAATTATTTCTCAACATCCCACATTGCTTCATGTAAGTCCTTTCACTTATGTGTCACAGCTTCATTATCAACTAACATTCATGCGTGAATGCACAATCAGTTCACACTTAAAGAAGTTTTAAAATCTAGAGACAAGAAGACATTTTCCTTCCTAACCCCAACAAAAATATGTCTTGGGGTGTTGAAATTAACTCATTAATATTTTAAACATAGGTATGTGGAATTCCACTACTTTACCTTCGTCTTCATACTTAGCACTGACTGTAATGATAGGTGAGACCACGTCCTGATCTTCATCCACATTTACCTCATAGACATGCTGAGAGAAGACAGGCTTGTTATCATTCACACCGTGATAAAAATGCATACATAGGCCGTGTCTAGAGACAAGAAACGAGATTAAAATACTCATCTGTGCCACTGGTGTCAGCTACAATTCCTTAAACTGTCTAGCTGCACATTAAATGAAGACGAATATGAAGACAATACAGGAACAAACCCTTAGGGTTGTGGACAATATATATACCAACATTACTCTGAAGCATCTGGATATCAAACAAATGTCACATCCAATTTGTTTAAGTAGATAGTATGTGAATACTTGATGCCTAATATGGCAATAGTATAGTTTTAAGTCATAACTTTTTGTCCTGAAACCACAAAAGCCAAACTTTTTTATTTAAGCACAACTGTCAATTGAGAATAGGATTTTCTGTCTTGAACATTCATACTTCATAATTACTCTTGAATTAATACAGTAGCATATGTAGTGCTTTGAGAAACTCCTCCACTACCTAAACAAGGTCTGTATTCTATGGATAATGGGTACATCTTTGCCAGGTAGGAAATGCTCCCTGAACTCTGACTATGACTCTCCAGTTTTCTTTCAATTTCAGAACAAACAGCTTGCCTGATTGTCATAAAAAACATCTCTCTCAGCTCTGACACAACTGTTGTGGACAACAAATTTTTAAACAAACATATACTTTTACAAGTACAATTGAAAAAATACATATATTTTTGATTTCAGAGCTGCTGTTTTCAGATACCAACCCAGGTAAAATCATGCTTGTCACAGATATCTGTTTTTTACCAGAGTTTGGCCTCCCATGTTTTCCAGGTCGAGCTGATTCAGAGCCATCTACTGACTTGACTTCTAAGAGATAGGACCTCTTCTTCTCTCTATCAGATATCGAGGTAGTATATATTGAGCCTGTCTGTGAGTCCAAGCGAAAACATGTGTAGTCTCTGCTACGGTCATGTAACAGCAAATAAATTATCTAAAGAATTAAAAACAAGATGTTAATCTGTACTTTTCTTTCATTAGATACCTCATAACTAAAGTAGTACTTAAAGAGAAGAACAGTGTCGTGGTTGAGAATTTGACGAGATCCAAGAAAACTAGGTAAAAATGCAAGTTTGATCAGTCTCTAGTTTTAAGTCATTTAACTTCCTTCTACTTCGCCCATCTGTAAATATTTCTTCTTGTTTTCTATCTCATACCTACCAGTTTTAGTTGCATTCTTCAAGTGACAGGGCAGAGAAACCTGTAATTAACTACTTTATTTCACCTCATGTCTTCCTAGTAGCCATCCCTTTTCTATGCTGAAGACTCCTAGTCTATCTAGTCATTATTTACACAGAAGGTATTCCATTGTACAGAAGATGTAGGTACACACTTGCTTACCTCACCATTCTGACCAAGGTCAAGGTCGGTGGCAGAGACCTTAATGACAAATGTCCCAACATCAGTTCCCTCCGCCACTGAGGATTCATAAACAGATGAAGTGAAGAATGGGACATTGTCATTGACATCTAAAACATCAGAACAAGCACATAAACAAGTATAAAACAGAAATAATAAGAATAAAAAATATGCACTATGGTTATATGCTCACTGAACAGCTTACACACCCGTTACATTAATACAGACCATAGTGAATGCTGCCAAGGGAACTGCAGCAACATTCTGTGCTCAAACTCTCAGCAGAAAGCTCTTTGTAGTTTCATAATCCAATGGCTCAGCTACCAGGATTGAAGCAGAACCATCACCTCTGTTTGGAGTCAAGTAGAAATGAACTGGCATGTTGGTTTCCAGAACAAGTCCCTCTTCTAGGTTATAAGTTATGTGGGGATCACCAAGGGGAGAAGTTGCTTTGATTGTCTGTACAGTTCAAAGAGTTTGTGTAATTAACAGGTTTCTAAGTAGAGCAACATTTCCAAAAGTTTCAGTGTACCAACTCTCTCAGATCTCCATCTCTCAACTGAAAACAGTAGGACAAGTATTTCTGGCTATCAAATTGTAACCCTACTCGATACATCCCCAAGCCACAAACAGCTGTAGCCAAAGTTTAACAGTTACTACAGGATTGGTTACTCACTGTTTTACTCTACAAACATTTATTTTGGAATTACTTTGTAAAGCTGTTCTGTTTACTTGTTCTGAGCCAAACCAATCAAGTCCAAGTATTTTAAATCTAATAATTACCACAGGTAAGATGGCAGCATTCAAAAAATTTGAATATCCAAGTGGGAAGGAAATTAAATAGTGGTTGCACTCACATAAATTAAAGCAAAAAATGCTGGTTATTGTTAGCATTTTTGAAATAAAACTAATATCAAATCACTGGCCACTGCAATACACAAAATTATACAGCTCACTATATTTAAGCAAATAAGCATATTCAGATATTCTAGAGCCTCAAAAATAATCAAGTCTGTGCTAAACTTACCAAAATTGACGTATTCTGTGTAGTATTCTCTGGAATAACAACTTCATAGCTGTCCCTTTCCCACTGTGGAGGTTGGCTTTTTGCACTTGTAATAGTTACCACAAGTTCAACTTTACTGCTCCTATTACCTCCATCTGTAGCAATAATCTCGTGAATTATAAATGAAGAGCAAAAGAGTGCTCATTACAGAGGGTTTTGATCAGGGCTCAGATGAGTTTTTTAGCAAAATAATGAAAACATGAGTTAAAGGCATACTTAAGAAAATCTGCATGAAAGGAAAACATCCATGAATGGAGAAGACTAAACTCAGAATACGAAGTAGGTGCAAGGTTGCTGAATAATCTGCTCTTTTTCTTTATTAATGATTGCTGGTAAACACTGACATTTGTCTCAAAAAATTAGAAAATTTTATACATCCTAAATTTAAAATAAACTATCAACAACAACAAAATCTTTGTCAAATCCCTAAGTTCTTAAGTTCACCTATCAACCGTTTTTGTTACTAGGTCTGTAGTGTTCTTAGAGTCAATACTTTCAAGCTACTTTCAAGCTGAAAGCAGGGCTTGCTTGCATGCAATTCACAGTCAAGGAGCTCATCAGCTAAAAGCCTGAGACTCAGGTTTAATTTGAACAGAACATACTAATCCTTTAAAATGAAGGGGTAACATGTCAATGAGAACAATGTCATGACTTCCATGCCTCTTATGATATATTGAGATGGCCAGTTCAAAAGGAAAATAAGCACCATACCTGAGATATGGGTTGGTTGACAAACATCCAGCCTGTAGTAGGGTTAATCTGTAAATAATCTGGTTCTTCATTCGCTATGGAGTATTTGAGCCGTAGTCATCATCATGGGCTGCAACTCAAAGAAAGCTGGTCCCAACTATTGTGTGTTCCCTTAGGAAATCTAACGTAAGGGAAGGTTATTTCAAGCTGATCATTAATTCACTAAAGTACCATGAACATCTTACTAAGAAATATGAAGAAATACTAAAGTAAAAATGTATGGAAGATATCACTTTTTCCCCCTTGGAACAACGCCCATAAAATCAAATGATGTTTTCAAGAGCTGTTATGATTACCAGTTGTTTCAAGAGCTGTTACTATTACCAGTGCAAAAAGCCAACCTCCACAGTGGGAAAGGGACAGCTATGAAGTTGTTATTCCAGAGAATACTACACAGAATACGTCAATTTTGGTAAGTTTAGCACAGACACAGATTATTTTTGAGGCTCTAGAATATCTGAGCTATGGATCACATTTAAATTTGTATTATCACATTCATAAACTGGAATTCTTATTCAGTCTATTACTTTTTCCAGTTTTCTGGTTTTGCTTTTTTTTTTTTTTTAAACTAAAGGACTAATTGCTTTGTATGAAATATAAGCAAATGGAATTTTAGCTTATTGCACAAAATCAGAAACTACTTTCTTGGATTTGTATATTATAACTAACTGAGAAATACCAGGTTTTTAATGAATATTATACATGCAATTCTGCAATTAACTAAGATAAGTGCACCTCTGGCTTCAATCACTCAATTAGTCACAGAATTTACTGCTATGAAAGACAAAAATCCAATAATTTTAGACATCAGTTAAGCTCACACTCAAGGCACTGAAATTCTATCCAATGACTCTCAATTACGTTTATAGTGGGTGTTTTCAAATCTGGGATCATTGTCATTTTGGTCCAGAATGATAACATTTATCTGACATATTCCTGTGAGTGGTTCTGCTGCCTGGTCTGTTACCGTCAGAGTGATAGAATATTCCCTCTGTTTTTCTCTATCAAATACTTGTATAGTTGTCAGAACTCCTGAAAACAAATTAAATACCAGAATTAAAATACTACGCATTTAACAATACTGTATTTAGATGTTTATTTGATTGTCGATACATTGAGATATAAGCCAATAGGCTAAATATACATATAATGCAAATTCTAGGTTCAAGGCTTCAGTCACAAGATTTAACAATTTCAAGAACTTAAACTGTACTGCTCAGGCAGACACAATCTTCATAAACACTCATATCTATATACAATTGATTTTAGTTCAGAAAGATAATACCAAACTAACTTTAAGAGACAAATTTCCATGTCCTTTATCCTCTAAAAATTCTGCCTGCATTTAGTTTTGCCCTTCCAAACATTTTAGTCTCTTGGTCATTTGTAAGACTACTCTGTCATATGGATAAATCATTTATATACCATTAACAATGCTACCAGATAATGTGCACCTAAAATATGTATTTTTAAAATCTACTTACAGATACACAGAAGTTATTTCACAATGCAGAATTTCCACGTTTCAGGGAAAATATCAAATCTAGTTCTAGTTCTACTGGACATGTATGAAGTTAAAAGCAGAATGTTCATGCAGTTAATACATCTTATATTTTGTCTGCTATCAAAAAACCTCAATGCAAAGCACAAAGTCTGATCATATTTAAGCTTGTTTTCCATCAGCCTAATGAAGTGGTTTCTATGTGCCAGTATCAGTAACAGAATCACAGAATCAAAGAATTTCTAGGTTGGAAGAGACCTCAAGATCATCGAGTCCAATCTCTACCTAACGCTAACAGTCCCCACTAAACCATATCACTAAGCTCTACATCTAAACGTCTTTTAAAGACTTCCAGGGATGGTGACTCCACCACTTCCCTGGGCAGCCTGTTCCAGTGTCCAACAACCCTTTCGGTAAAGAAGTTCTTCCTAACATATAACCTAAAACTCCCCTGGTGCAACTTTAGCCCATTCCCCCTCATCCTGTCACCAGGCATGTGGGAGAACAGGCCAACCCCCACCTCGCTATAGCCTCCTTTGAGGTATCTGTAGAGAGCAATAAGGTTGCCCCTGAGCCTCCTCTTCTCCAGGCTGAACAAGCCCAGCTCCCTCAGCCGCTCCTCGTAGGACTTGTTCTCCAGGCCCCTCACCAGCTTCGTCGCCCTTCTCTGCACCCGCTCAAGCACCTCGATGTCCTTCTTGTAGCGAGGGGCCCAAAACTGAACACAGTACTCGAGGTGCGGCCTCACCAGAGCCGAGTACAGGGGGACGATCACCTCCCTAGCCCTGCTGGTCACACTGTTTCTGATACAAGCCAGGATGCCGTTGGCCTTCTTGGCCACCTGAGCACACTGCTGGCTCATATTCAGCCGACTATCCACCATCACACCCAGGTCCTTCTCTGCCTGGCAGCTCTCCAACCATTCCTCTCCCAGCCTGTAGCTCTGCTTGGGGTTATTGCGCCCCAGGTGCAGGACCCGGCACTTGGCCTTGTTAAACTTCATGCAGTTGACCTCAGTCCATCGGTCCAGCCTATCCAGATCCTCCTGCAGAGCTTTCCTACCCTCGAGCAGATCGACACACGCGCATAGCTTGGTGTCATCTGCAAACTTACTGAGGGTGCACTCAATGCCCTCGTCCAGATCATCAATGAAGATATTAAAGAGGACTGGCCCCAGCACCGAGCCCTGGGGGACACCACTAGTGACTGCCCTCCAACTGGATTTGACTCCATTCACCACGACTCTTTGGGCCCAGCTATCCAGCCAGTTTCTAACCCAACGAAGCGTGCGCCAGTCCAAGCCAAGAGCAGCCAGTTTCTTGAGGAGAATGCTGTGGGGGATGGTGTCAAAAGCCTTGCCGAAGTCAAGGCAGACCACATCCACAGCCTTTCCCTCATCCACCCAGCGCGTCACTTTGTCATAGAAGGAGATCAGGTTCGTCAAGCAGGACCTGCCTTTCATAAACCCATGCTGACTGGGCCTGATCGCCTGATTGCCCTGCAAGTGCTGCATGATGACTCTCAGGAGGATCTGCTCCATGAGCTTCCCTGGTACTGAGGTCAAACTGACAGGCCTGTAGTTTCCCGGGTCTACCCTCCGGCCCTTCTTGTAGATGGGCGTCACGTTTGCTAGCTGCCAGTCAACTGGGACCTCCCCCGATAGCCAGGACTGCTGATAAATGATGGATAGTGGCTTGGCCAGCTCCTCTGCCAGTTCACTCAGTACCCTTGGGTAGATCCCATCCGGCCCCATCGACTTGCACACATCCAAGTGCCGTAGCAGGTCACCAACCAGTTCTTCGTGGATGGTGAGGGCCACATCCTGCTCCCCATCCCCTTCCACCAGCTCAGGGTACTGGGTATCCAGAGAACAACTGCTCTTGCCACTAAAGACTGAGGCAAAGAAGGCATTGAGCACCTCCGCCTTTTCCTCATCTCTTGTAACTAAGTTTCCCCCCGCATCCAGTAAAGGATGGAGATTCTCCTTAGTCCTCCTTTTTGTGTTGATGTATTTATAGAAACGTTTTTTGTTATCTTTAACGGCAGTAGCCAGATTGAGCTCCAGATGAGCTTTGGCCTTTCTAATTTTGTCCCTGCACAGCCTCGCTACATTCTTATAGTCCTCCCTAGTGGCCTGCCCACTTTTCCAAAGATTATAAACCCTCTTTTTTCTCCTAAGCTCAAGCCACAATTGAGCCAGGCTGGTCTTCTTCCCCGCCAGCTCGTCTTTGGGCACGTGGGGACAGACCGCTCCTGAACCATTAAGATTTCCCTCTTGACGAGCGCCCAGCCTTCCTGGACCCCTCTGCCCTTCAGAACCGCCTCCCAAGGGACTCCACCAACTAGTGTCCTGAGCAGCTCAAAGTCAGCCCTCCGAAAGTCCAATACAGAGGTTTTACTGGTCCCCTTCCTGGCCTCGCCAAGAATAGTGAACTCCACCATTTCGTGGTCACTCTGCCCAAGACAGCTCCCGACAATCACATCCTCCACCAGTCCTTCTCTGTTTGTGAAGAGAAAGTCTAGCGGGGCACCACCCCTGGTAGGTTCACTAACCAGCTGAGTCAGGAAGCTATCTTCCACGCTCTCCAGAAACCTCCTAGACTGCTTTCTCTGGGCTGTGTTGTGCTTCCAGGATATGTCAGGGAAGTTGAAGTCCCCCACGAGAACAAGCGCCAACGATTTCACAACTTCTGTCAGCTGCGTGTAGAACTCCTCATCCGTCTCCTCATCCTGGTTCGTCGGTCTATAACAGACCCCGACCAGGACACTAGCCTTGTTGGCCCCGCCGATCCTAACCCAAAGGGTTAGGATCCTTGTCATTCCCAGCCTTGAGTTCTACAACATCGAAAGACTCTCTAATATAGAGAGCCACACCACCACCCCTTCTGTGCTGCCTGTCCCTTCTGAAGAGCTTATAGCCAGGCATTGCAGCACTCCAGTCATGAGACTGGTCCCACCACATCTCCGTGATGGCAACCAAGTTGTAGCCTGCCTGCTGCACGATGGCTTCCAGCTCCTCCTGTTTGTTACCCATGCTGCGTGCATTGGTGTAGATGCACTTCAGCTGGGCCATTGCCTTATCCCCCGGCCTTGCTATTGTTCCCCCTGGCACAGCTCCAACAATCCTAGCTTCAGCCCAATCCCCCTTCTTACCTAGTTTAAAGCCCTCTCAACAAGCCCTGCCAGCTCCTGGCCCACGATCCTTTTTCCCCTAAAAGATAGGGACCCGTCTGAGGCCATCAGGCCAGGTGCTGAGTAAAGTGCCCCATGATCGAAAAAAACAAGATTTCTGCGTTGGCACCAGCCCCGGAGCCACGTGTTTAACAGGTGGGCTTTCCGTGTCCTCTCTGTACCCCTCCCTGCCACCGTAGGGATGGATGAAAACACCACCTGCACTCCTGCTCCATCCACTAACCGACCCAGCCCCCTTAAGTCTTGTTTGATAACGAGTTATGATATTCCATTTACCTGTGTCTGGATGAATACTAAATGCTGGTAGGATACCATCTCTGTGCATCAAGCCATATTTCACTATACCATTGGCTCCTTCATCAGCATCAGTGGCTTCAACTTGCAGTACAACTGTCTCTGAAGGCTGGTTTTCCAATACGGAAGCATGTTCCCGATAATACTGACACTGAGAGGGGATACAAACAAAACCAAAAACAATCAAGCATGTAACTTGCCATATGATTTAATAATACATTAGAGGGAAAAAAAAGAAAAAAGAAAAAAAAAAAACACACTATTTAGCCACACTGCCATTCAGATATGCTGATGTTTTTATCTGTATCATGATTAACTTAAGCACTTTACTTGCTATTTTGTGGTTATATGAAAACTATGCAACTCCAACTAATTAAAATATTTGGACATATACCAGCTTTCTATTCAAAGTAAGTTTGTCAAGAACAGATTAATGATAATTTGCAAGACTTAATTAAGCAGTCATGGACTTTTTAAAACGTGCAACATTATTCATCAACATATTAGCCATTAGCATCAAACTTGAAATTTTTTGACAACAGAATGTTAAATACAAGTGAACATTCTGAAAACACATTCAAGCATTTATTTTTACAGTACTTTACAATTCAAGATAAAATACCTTCAATCTTTTCTTTCATCAATTCCAGACTTATAATCATCACAAGAAGACAATGAAATTTAGGGAGGTGTTTTGGAACACTTTGGAACAAGTCCACTGGATAGATACACCTATTGATCCCTCCTCATGCGTCATAATGAAACACCAAAAGTTATTCACCCAACCTAATCTTTTCTAAAATGACAGATGAGCTGGGGTTCAGGAAAAAGTCTGCTTACAGGAGCTGCTCTGCCACAAGAGAACAAACCATATAAGGCTCAGGAGAGGGACGGGAAAGATGGAGAAGACAGTGGTATCAAGAGGAGAAAAAGAAAGTGGATCACGTCTTGAATAACTTATCTGCTGCACCACTTGCAGTGGCAACAGTCTTAAACATGCACCACACAATCTAATGTATATCATCTAGCCTCATGTATTCACCTTCTGAAAGACACGTTTGTTGTTGTTGACATCATCAATTTTCACAATAACCTGAGCAGTACTTGTAAGAAAACAGGTCCCTCCGGAGGCATTATCATCAGTAGCTATGACATTAAGTATGTACTCTGTCCCATGCAACTTTGGAAATGGACTTGAATGAAGTCTAACTAGCCCTGAAAAACAACAGGTTTTAGCTTTTCTTATTTTTTAGTACATTAACCAATCACTGTTATTCTTCCAACCTTTCTAACTATTCACAAGACTGCTACATTTTAATTATTATGGTATTTTCTACTGCAGTCTGATAATAAAATGAAGACAGCACAACAGGTCTGCACATATGACTACACAGCTGAAAGAGACAACAGCTACAGCTCAGCTGACCTGCACATTATCTTCATCTGCTGCAGAAGATAACAAAAATAAAAATAAAAATCCAGAAACATTGTGGCAAACTTCTGTTTAACCTGTTTCAGCCCTACCAGGGAGCATGGGTACATTCCTTTATTATTGCAATGAAGTCTGTCTCCTTTGTGCTGCAGTCTTTCGTGTTAGCTCAACTGAAATTAGCAAAAGTTTTCCTCCTGCAACACAATCACCACAGCATTAGGCTGTTTAGACATACCCTCAGAAACATGCATTTTGCTACTCTTCCAAGTCTGAGACCATGTAGAAAGAAGCTGTCATTCATCCACTTCATCATCCATCAATCACCACCTCACTTATTCATCAGGGATAACAGCAATTGTCATTACAACAGAGTATTGTCACAGCATCAATGTCACTCAATTTGCTTGCAGATGTACTGTTTTAGCTGCTTCACTTATTGTTGACATATTTCCACTTCTCCTTGCCATTTCTGTGACAAGGGAGTAAAGACTATTCTTCTGATATCATTTGTGAAATTAAACTGCTGCAAGTCACTACATAAACTTTTATTGGCTTACAAAAGCAACAAAAGCCAAAAAATGTTTTGAAAAAAAAAAAGTTAATTTTTCTGAATTAAGCTTGGTAGACTGTAAAAATTAACTGCTAAAAGGTTTAAGTTTACTTATACACAGTCATCTATATAAAAAACAATGGATCATAACATAAGAGATGGTATCCAATCAACATTCGTCTCTTAAGTTACCCATTATTAATAACAATGCTCTCTATTAAATTACTGACTGAATTTTTGTCTGAATTATTATATATTCATAATTTGTCTGAATTATTATTTTGTCTGAATTATTGTCTGAAATCAGACAATAAATAAACAAAATAAACAAATAAGAGTTGTCAATTATACAGGGGTTTTAGGAAAATGATACAATTTTTTAATGTTATGAGAGAGTCTAGAACACTTGCACCTTTCTCCTGCATTTTTTTATTACATTAGCACTAGCTCCAAAAATTGTATATGCTATTCAGTTTTTATAAATGTTGTCTAATAAAAAACAATCTTAATGTGCATCACAACAGAATCAACATTATGGCTCTGTAGCAGCAAAGAGCTAATACAGTATTACCTTTCTTAGGGTCAATAACAAAATTTCCTTTTTGACTCCCAGATAGAATATCATAGTTCACACCATCTCCATCAGGGTCAACAGCATTAACTGTAGCAACCAGTGTATTTGGGCCTGCATCTTCAGAAACAAAACTCCTGTAACTGTTAAATGAAATTATGACAACATACTTACAAATTTAGACAGAAAACAATATATACATAGAGGAATATTTTACAACTGATTTTACTGATTACCTATACAAAGGGTACTGCAGAGATCTGTAATTTATTAATGCAATTACACTGTTAAGATGCTACTTCATAAACCAAGGAAATTATAGTATAGATGACTTATCCAACCATCTTTCCGTTGCTCCCTCCCATAAATTTCCACTGTAAACTTTCAGCAGTGTTGATGCTTTCAAGCTGATCTTCATGACAACAATTACACTAAATGTAGAATTCTTTTTTTTTCAATTTACAAGATTCACAGAATTAAAGTAAACATTTAAAAACATTGTTTGTTATAATGTACTTTCTGACACAAGTTGTCAAATGCTTTCAGTGTACTCTTTGCACCAGCATGACTAAGATGAGAATCAGATCCAGAGGATATGTGCGTAACTCCAGTTTTACAAAAAATCTCTTCTCAGGACCAGACACATCACTGACACTGTAAGCTCTTAAGCAGCATTATCAGCCTAAGCTTAATGCTCTCAGGAGTAGAAATTCCTCTGCCTTAGTAAAGTCCCAAATATTTATTATTTTATCTGACTAGATCAGGCATAGGCCAGGCTAAGCATATGACAGTAGTAGATATGCCAAACCTCAGCCATAGCAAGGAATTACAGCTGGCTCTATCCAACAATACACATGGGTATCACTGGGCTCAGAGTACCTCAGTCTGCTCATGGGCCCACTTTTCATATTTCATTGCAAATACAACCCCAGTGACTGCAGCTGTTACATGAAGTCAATTACTATCACACCTCATTGTCATTATGCTGAGAAATGCATAAATATCAAAGCAAAAGAACATGGGTGCAGAGAAAATCTCTCCCTTAGCTTTTGCTGTCTAGATATCCATTTTCACCAAAACCTTTGTAGTGACAGCTTTTTTTTTCTCCCTCAATTTAATATGCAATGAAGTAGGAGAAGTAGATTATTCTGGTTTAGCTCAGTCACAAACCTCAGGACACTGTTTTAACTCTGAATCTGGAATGCAAATGAACAGCAGTTCTGATAATTGTGAACATGAAATTTAGGGACAGAGGAGCTCAAGTCATCAGAAGAGGTTTCTTAAAAAGCAGAAAGTGGAAACCGACAAAATGAAAGAGCGATAGTCTTAGGCATTTCATAATTGAGACACAGGATAAGTGATGAAAAAAAGCTCATGGCAAGGAATCTAGAGTTTATACCGGACTATAAATCTATTTAAACAAAGGATTAGAAGGACGTCATCATCATCTGGATTTGTATTAGCCTTGCAAATTAGTCTCTCAACAGGGGCCAATTTATGGGTGTTCATGATGATTTATCTCACAGAAAACTTCATCTAAGTTATGTTTGAAATTTATCTTTTGAAATTTTTTTCATTACCTGAAAGATAAAGTAAAATTAAATCCTGGTTAACATGGTTAAGCAAACACTTGAAACAATTTGAACTGCAAGAGCTGAATTAACTTCCAACACCCATCTATATAGATATAACTTGTACTGCATAGGGAACAGAAAAGGTTCTTATTTATGTTTGGCAATTTAAAATAATATTCATTTTAATCATGTTCTTCAGTAAGCTTTAAATATGAGCTGGTGGGTTTTTGTTTGTTTGCTTTGTTTGTTTAACTATGAACTCTGCTTCCAATATGTTATGGAGATGTTTACAGCATCTTTATGCTATCTCTCATTTCTGATTAAAAAATCGGGAATAGATACAGGACTTGGCATTCAATCACCTTGAATATTAATACAAATGAATAAATGAAAAGTAGGCATCATCTGAAGAGTGATAAACTTAATCTGTTTTAGTATTTGAAAATATTTGGATATCCACTAACTATTTACAAAAGATCATTTTTTTCTAAGCCGTATCTCCTAAGCAACATTTAGGAACAAAAGGAAGACATAAGATTTTGAAGCCCGAGGTTACTTTTACATAAAATGACTGTCAGCTTTGACATTTTGTTCAACTAAATCACACTGTTGAAATCTCTTCCAAGGTTTTGTTCTGAGCCTTTCTACTCTAGAAGGCCAATGCAGAAGTTCACAATGAATTTCATTACTAAGATAACAACCTGAATGCAAATTTACAGCGTTTCTGGCATTGCTTCAGATACCTCTGGGTCCCAAATACAGAATAAAAATCATTACTGAGGTTTACGGAAAAAAAAAGGAAACAAAATATCATTTAACAATAGTCTATTGTATCTCCCATAGAGTAGCAGGAATAGTGGCTTCCCACTGCTAACCTTCCCAAGCATCCACACGGTGAATAGCAATGTAAGCCATCCATCTGATGTGCACGAAAAAACTACTTAAAACACAGCAAAAACTGGAATATACTGTTTACATATTTATGTATTTAAACTGACAAGATCTTCCAATCAAACATCTTGACTTTAGCAAAGTAAGTGAATGGAAGATCATTAATTGGTAGGCTACTAATGGAATTTCATTTCTAATTAATCTAAGATTAATTGGAAGAACATATTGGAAAAACAGAAACACAAGATCTGCCAAAAGAGACTGTCTATATACCACCCCTTTCTATGCACAATTTCAATGTCTAAACCTTACAATTAACCAAATTTAAAGCCTTAAAAAAAAAAAAAACTGTTAGTAACAAGATCTCAGAGCCAAAAGATCATCCTGCTTTAGTCAGACTAACTGAAATTTGATTGAACACAAACCAGTTAGCCGCCTATAATGATCAGCCTTCTGACCAGGATAAAAAACGCAACAGTAAAAGACAGTAAAAGATAACAGAATTTTAAGAATATGCATTTACATTGTCTGGGAAAACTCAAGTGCTTCATCATTTACATTTGAAATATGAATCCTAACAGTTGCTGTCCCAGTCTTCATCTCTTCCCCTTTATCCACAGCCATAATTGTGAACTCATACAGATGGTTAGGTCGCTCATAGTCCAATTTTGTTGCTGGAAATATAGTACCATGAGAAGTAATAGTAAAGTCTGGACTCAAAGAGTAATATAGTATTTCGGCATTCTCTTTTGAATCACAGTCAGTGGCTGTCACTGTTAAAAGAGAAGATAAAAACACTGCATAGATCAAAGTCTATAAATTGGAACATTAAGTGCTTTAACAAAAGAATTAGTGCATAGCATAAAACTGTAATAGTATTTCTCTTGGCATATAGTGCTTGAAATAATTTATAAAACAGGTGAAGTCCTGTTACCTCAAAATCATATGAAGATTTGTTTACTTCAGTTCTCATCCTCCAAAATTATATTATATTTACAATATAATATATATAATTATATATAATTATTATATAATTAAAATTATATAATAAATATATATATATATATATTATATGGCCGAGGCAATAGTAAGTAATTATGACTTTTGACACCGTCTCCCACAGCATTCTCCTCAAGAAACTGGCTGCTCGTGGCTTGGACTGGCGCACGCTTCGTTGGGTTAGAAACTGGCTGGATAGCTGGGCCCAAAGAGTCGTGGTAGATGGAGCCAAGTCCAGTTGGAGGGCAGTCACTAGTGGCGTCCCCCAGGGCTCGGTGCTGGGGCCGGTCCTCTTTAATATCTTCATCGATGATCTGGACGAGGGCATCGAGTGCACCCTCAGTAAGTTTGCAGATGACACCAAGCTATGCGCGTGTGTCGATCTGCTCGAGGGTAGGAAAGCTCTGCAGGAGGATCTGGATAGGCTGGACCGATGGACTGAGGTCAACTGCATGAAGTTTAACAAGGCCAAGTGCCGGGTCCTGCACCTGGGGCGCAATAACCCCAAGCAGAGCTACAGGCTGGGAGAGGAATGGTTGGAGAGCTGCCAGGCAGAGAAGGACCTGGGTGTGATGGTGGATAGTCGGCTGAATATGAGCCAGCAGTGTGCTCAGGTGGCCAAGAAGGCCAACGGCATCCTGGCTTGTATCAGAAACAGTGTGACCAGCAGGGCTAGGGAGGTGATCGTCCCCCTGTACTCGGCTCTGGTGAGGCCACAACTCAAGTACTGTGTTCAGTTTTGGGCCCCTCGCTACAAGAAGGACATGGAGGTGCTCGAGAGAGTCCAGAGAAGGGCGACGAAGCTGGTGAGGGGCCTGGAGAACAAGTCCTACGAGGAGCGGCTGAGGGAGCTGGGCTTGTTCAGCCTGGAGAAGAGGAGGCTCAGGGGCGACCTTATCGCTCTCTATAGGTACCTCAAGGGAGGCTGTAGCGAGGTGGGGGTTGGTCTGTTCTCCCACGTGCCTGGTGACAGGACGACGGGGAATGGGCTTAAGTTGTGCCAGGGGAGTTTTAGGTTGGATCTTAGGAAGAACTTCTTCACTGAAAGGGTTTGAGGCATTGGAACAGGCTGCCCAGGGAAGTGGTGGAGTCACCATCCCTGGAAGTCTTCAAAAGACGTTTAAATGTAGAGCTTAGGGATATGGTTTAGTTGGGACTGCTAGCATTAGGTCAGAGGTTGGACTCGATGATCTTGAGGTCTCTTCCAACCTAGAAATTCTGTGATTCTGTGATTCTGTGATTCTGTGATATGATCCAATTCTACAAGATGCCAATTGCCTTCAGAGAGTTGTGGCTACCCCTTCTTGGGGCAGGATTTTGCCTTCTTAATTGAAATCTAATTAGTGGGGAGAGATTTGTTACTCCTGAAGAGTATAACAAATGGTTTTAAAAGTACCAACCTTGTAGAAGTGCAGTTGTCATAGTAACTGTTTCAGGAACACTAACTTTGCTGTAGATCGACTGATGAAATTCTGGGGAACAATCATTCACATCTGTGATTACAACTGAAACCTGAACAGAAATCAAGAGAGTGTTAAGTGGCATCAAAGTGAATCAAGGCAATGACTTCATTGCTCTAGAAATAGTGAATAGAAGAATTTGTAAAACAAAACAAAACAAAACAAAACATTATTGTTGAGGTCTTTGGAAGCTGTAGCATGTAGGAAAAAAAAAAAAAAAAACCTTAGGTTGTTCTTTTCCTGCTGAGAATTGCTTAAATATTAAATTCCAAAACATGTGGAATTGTCAGGCTACATACATCAACATTTTCTATTTTTCTTTCACCTCCTTTGATTATTTCCTATGATTAATTTAAAGAGAAATGGACTGTCTGCTTTCAAAGCATTCTTTTGCCATTATCTTATCTTCCCACACTTCTGTTATTTTTCATACTAAAAATTCTACTGCCAAGCATATCACTTTCTAGCAGTACAAATCTCCAAGACAAAGTTCGGAATTCAATTGCAGCAGTGTAAATCAGTGTCCTGGTTTCAGTTAGAACAGAAGTTTCAGATAGAACAGAATTAATTTTCTTCCTAGTAGCTGGTGGAATGCTGTGTTTTGGCTTAGGATGAGAAGAGTGCTGATAACACCCCGATGTTTTAATTGTTGCAGAGCAGTGCTTATACCAAGCCAAGGACATCTCAGCCTTTTGCTCTGTCCTGCCAACAGGCAGGCTGGGGGTGCAGTAAGAGCTGGGAGGGGACAGACCCAGGACAGGTGACCCAAACTAGCCAAAGGGGTATTCCATAGCATCTGACGTCAGGCTAAACAATACATAGGGGTGGCTAGCCAGGGGGAGGGGGCCAGACTGCTCAGTTAGGCTGGGCATCGGTCAGCGGGTGGTGAGCAATTGCATTGTGCATCACTTGTTTGTACATATTATTATTATTATTTTCCTATTATCACCATTGTATTATTATTATTATTATTATTGTTATTATTACTTTTGTTATTATTATTTTCCTGTCTTATTAAACTGTCTTTATCTCAACTCACGGGCTTCACTTTCCATTTCTCCCCCCCGTCCCAGAGAGGGAGGGGGAGGGGGAGCAAACGGCTGCGTGGTGTTTAGCTGCCGGCCGGGTTAAACCACGACAATCAGAAGTAGATAAAAGTATCTGTTCATGTTAAGACAAGTAAGAAATACAACTCTGCTTCTAACACCATTAAAAATGTTTTCTTATTTCTGTGTCAAATGAGAGCCCACTGTTGCACCGTTGACAATCCAAGCAGTAAGGAGTGTGTTAAATTAGCCTTTACAGCAGTTCATACTGCCACAGTTCATGCTGAAGTCTGAAGCTGGCTCACAATGCAATAGGTAGCCTTATACTCACTCTACTCTTACTTATGTTAGTACAAAATGAAAGTTGCCCTCTCATGACTGCTGAAGTTCTATTGGTGTAAAGCATATAAAACTACATTTAGGCCAAATGTATTTATACAATCATCTTAGAATCCTCTTTCAAGTCTTATTCTGTCATTCTTCATCTTGTGGTACCTAAAAGGGACAACAGAAATTATCAATCTCTGGTGTGCTACAGCCACTGTTTTTAACACTGTTGTACTCTGTCCTCTCACCTGTTCCTCTACCTCCCATTCCTTCTACCGCGTACATCTTATTTCCCACAGCAGGAACAAACTGTTATATTACATGCATTTCCAAGCTTGGCAAATCTTTGAATTCACACAACTGTAATAGCTTTATTTAGAAATATTTTCTCCTGTCAAACAGCTTTCTAAAATACCATGAACTATCATCTTTCAACACCTATGACTTACTACCTCCTGTCTTTACAAGTTCAGTTTGTGTTCTTGAAACGAAACTAGCAATTGTCTTTGTGTTTTCTGTTTTGCCTTTGTTTTAAATTGGAGTAATCACAAATATGCATCATTTATGAAGGCTGAGAGTAAAACAAAACCGCATGTTAGCCATGGCTGCATCTACTCCCATCTTTTTGGATAAAGACGTTGGCCCTATGATGGGATGGTATTATCGATCCCTAAGCAACAGCTTTTTCAGGATCAGCAAAAATGAGCTCTACCCAATAGTACCTAAACCAGCCCTCCTAGTCTATAGAGTTAAAAAAGACTTTTAAAATTAACAACAGAATATATAGCATGAGCTGGAGAAATGACAGCTCCTCATGAATCTGTGCAGATATTTGTGAAGACTCAAGAAAAATGCAAATACATACCGAATGGCAGAAGTGAACACCTACCTCAGCTGCGCTACTGAGCTGTTCCTCGTTTTCCTCTGCTCTGACCAACAGAAGATACTGGTGTTGGTCAGTCTCATAATCCACATTCCGAGTTAAGCTGATATCCCCTGTTGACTGACCAATGCTGAACAGACCACTCGGATTAGTTAGCAAACTGTAGTTCAGGGATTTGTTTTGATATGATATAGCAGTGACTCGAAGAAAGCTGCATAAAAATTAAGTAATATAAAAAAAAAGGTCTCAAGCATGTAATACAACATAATAAAAAATAAGGCAAAAAATGCTACACAACAGAGCTGAAGGTGCAAGCCTGTAGGTCTGATTAGAGCAGTACACACCGAAGTCAATGATAGCTATACTAAACTCCAAATTCAAATATTTTTTTTATACTGTATTTTTATCATCTTGAAGTTAAACAGAAAAAGATTTTTGGAAGCAGAACACAGAAATAGAAGATTTATTTTTTGTTGCAACTGAATTTGCTTACTCTAATTTTCTTTTAAGGTGGTGATGATTTTCAGGAAGGAAACTAAAAGATAAAATAAACTACAAAAGATTCCTTTTACTAACAGCATAATACAGTTCAGCATACTGTTCTAAAGTTTCAGATACCTGCAAAAGGAAAAAAGCCAGTCACTAGCAGTGTGCATGTAACAGCATATACCAGGACATATTATATTTTTTTTTAGCTCAGCTGGCACTTTTTTCCCATGAAAGTGCTTCAAGTAGGAAAAGCATTTGCAGAATGAAGTAAAAGTTATAAATATAAGAGTTATAAAACAATAATTTTAAGGGTTTAAAACAGAATACGAATTCCTCTAATGTTTGTTGTCTTATCATGAAGATTTCTTAGGAGAAAAGACTCCACTTCCCAGGAGAACCCAACACCACCTAAGATCCAGTGACAACTGCATTCAAAAAGACAAAACTCAGTTTGTCTGAACACTTCTTTTCCTTTTATTATTTTCATGCTGCTGTCTTCTAGCTTCCCTCAGGTGCAACACTGAAAAAAAAATACTGCAAAAGGTTGCTGTAGGTCATTATCTTGCTTTATTCTTTTTCCTTATTTTTCTGTGATATGATCTCACAGTCAGTTTAAGCCAGCACAAGTCAGTGTTCCTGCCAACAGGAAATACTTTGCCTTCTTTCTAACTCCCTACCCCAGCTGCAAGTTCATGCCAACTCTCCTCTCCTTCTGTCACCACGAACAATCACGAGGCCCTCCTGTGAACACATTTAACAACTCAACTGAATTTATTTTTTTTTTTTGCTTTGTCTTTCATTGGATCAGCCTGCCAACGCAGCTAGCATGCTAGAGCCAATGCCAGATGAAAGGAAAAGAAAGACTTGGTAACACTTCTTGTCAGCAGCAGTTTTAAATCTACCTACAATTGTGAAATCCTTACCCCAGAAATCCAGCGACTGTTTTCCTGCAACTGGTCTAATATAAATATCAGAATTTCAGGATTCTCCATTAATTTTCAGGACCACACACAGGTTAACACACAACAGTAAATCACTTTTGCTGGGCACATTGTTTATATTCAAGCCTCTTATGGCATAGTAACAACCGTATGAAATATTTAATTCCTTTTGGATATTACCATGTAACTTGACAAACTGATTAATCTACTATCACCGTAATTGTGCAAACATATTTTAAATAGTGACAAAAAAATTTACAAAGAATTCCACTATTTTTCTTCCTAAACATTATTGAATCCAATATAGCAATACCAGTTAGGTATTGTAGCATTCCACGGTTCTTTAATTTCTTTTATACCTGTGCTAAATAAGTTCATTGTAGTTTTAAAGAAAAAAAAAAGAAAAACCAACAAACAAACAAACTTATTTGCTATTAACAGCTGCTGATTTTTTTTTTATCTTAACAAACCTCAGACACTGTAAAATTGTTTGTTGTAGACTCAGCAGTAAAACAGAATACTACAGATAACATAGCATTAAATAACAGTTGAAAGGCCACACAAGGAAGACATTTCTGGACAAAAGTATTGTTGTTTCATGGAAAAGGAAATGTCTGCCCTAAAACCAAAACAATTTGTGAAAGACAGAACTGAGTATTCAGGTAGACCTATGTTACTAACGTTTTCCGTGATATTTAGATCCACATGGTTAGACAAAGGATGGAAAAGTAAAATGACAACTTTTGCGTCATCTTCATTTTTGCTCAGTTGGTCACTGTGATTAACGAAGACAGCAAAGACAGTCTCCCCTCTTCCCCCTACCCCAATATTCACTTGGTGGAGAAGGCACTTTTTAAATGTTGACACAGAGAACTCATACATGCGTTTACACAAGGTATCTTTCTTTATGATGTAATGGTTCTGATTTGTATTTTCTTTGAAAATTAGGACACAATCATCATCAGATAATACTTTTGGTATCATTTAAAAAGCATGAAATTATAATTATTCATTACCACTTTTCTTTATAAAAAAAGAAGGAATACATTATATATTACAATATACTAAGAATGCATCAATCAAATTATATTTATCACTTCAATTAAGATATCTAAATTGCTATTTACGATTCATAAACAATACTGAGGCTTTGGAGAGATCAAAAAGAAGTTAAACTAAGAACACAATCCCACTGCATTATTTGTTACTGTTACTTACGATTTTCCTTGTGGCATACTTTCAGGAACGTGAACAAAGTATGACATGTTGCTGAACTGCGGTGGTCGAAATCCAGCAATTATAGAAACAGAGGCTGGAGACCCTTTGTTTCCAAGTTTATCTGCTGCCAGTACAGTCAGTAAATACTCCTTGCTCCTCACCAATGGCAAACCTGTTGTTTTAATCCAGCCTGTGTTCCTCTCGACTTCAAATCTGGCTTCTCCACCTAAGAAGACAGATCCACAAACTGCTGTCAGCAAGAACACTTTTACTTAAGTAAAACAGAGAAGAAAATAGGGTATCAATTCCTGAAGTGGTTTTCTTTTAGAATTGACAAGCACACAAAAATATCAAGAGTTTGTTTTGAACTCACTAACTACATCAGTGATTACATTTCTAATCTCATTTTACTTTCCTGGGCAATTATTATTCTTCTTCATCCTCCAATACTTTGCTGTTATTTGACCCCTAACTGTCCCTTAGCAGAAAACTCTGTTAGGGTCCTGGTCAAGAAGAACAGATTCACCTTTGGAGTACATCACCACTCCCTTTCTGCTTAGACAGTTTTGAATTATTATTGAAGTTTATTTTAAGAGCCTCAACAAAGAAAATCATCAGCAAGTCAACAAGTAGCTGTGCAAAAATAAGACATAAACCATACCCTTACAGATTTGTTTGGAATGATCCAGAAGCACAACTCCTGCAAAGGAGAAGGAACATTAGCTTCTTCCACCCAACAAACTCTGCTTCAGGTAGCGTCTTCTCCAATAAAGAGTCAGTGCAGCAGAAAGGTGCTGATGATGGCTCCCATTGCCATCCCCTCGCAAAGCCCTGCAGCCCAGTACCACTACAGTCGCCACTACCCCTGTGGGCAATAATCTGAGCAGGAACCCAACTTTACAGAGAGAACTCACTTCCAATCTGGCCAATCTGTCCATACGCTCACTAGAAGTTTATTTTTTTCACACACAAAGCCAAAGGCTTATGAATCTTTTTGAGAAGCAAAGGAAGATTTTCCACTAAAGAAACTGAGGATAAGAGACAAAAAAAAAAAAAAAAAAAAAAGTTTAGTGAAGCTAATAGTGAAGTTTCATACCACTGTAACAAAGAGATTTAAGTTTACCTTCCAAGAGAAAGTATTCTACAGTTCCATGGATCCCTTCATCTGCATCCACCGCAAGCAGCTTGTATACTTGAGTACCTTCGGCAGCTTGAGGAGAAACCACGGCTAAGAACGGGAAGGGCTCCATGGCCCATTCAGGTACATTGTCGTTTGCATCTGCCACAGTAAGTGCAACTAAGTGCAGCAAGTACTGATCTTTTCCTAATAGTAAGAAAAATGAATAAATATTTAGCTATTTAATGGTACTCAAAGTAGCAAACACATATCAACTCCTGAGGGTGTACTGTCTGCAATATGGTTGGCATTTAATTCAGAAAGACTTCTTTGGCTCTTCTCCTACAACCAACAGCATCCAGATACAATGGAAAAAAATAAAATAAAATAACCAGCACAAGTACTGCCAAACTGCAACACCAGGGCCACCCCATACTACTTCCTACCAATGTCTCTTTTTAGGAAAGATCACACATTCTTAAATTTTCAAAGGCTAAATACATGTTTCCTGAAAGCACTTTGCTGGAAGAAAAAAAAATATTGTTTTGTATATTCAATGATTACAACAATTCTGAACATTGAAAGTAATTAAATTTTTGCTGTCAAAAAGATTCTAACCAATCTACCCTAAGTAATGAATTTCCTAGATGGAAAGTTCACTTAAGTCTTAATATGGTTTTCACTTCTATTAAAAATTAAATGCTGTTTAAAAAAAAATCCATCAGAAAATGGAACTATTCAATTATCCAGAAATCAGAAACAGAATATCCTTAAAAATTAATGGAAAAGTACTTGTTATGCTGCTTGCATTATTAAACCAACCAGTGAGGGCAGCAGAGCTGAACAAGTAATAAATAAAGGCAGGTATCATTGAAAAAGTAACAAAAAGGAAAAATGTCAGATCAAAGAAAACGTTCTGATGTCTCCAAGCATTAAGTTAAAGGAGGAAAAAGTAGAAACAAACCCTGGTTGAAAAATGAGACTTCACCCTGGGTGAAAAATGTTTCTAAATAAAAGACAAAAGCATTGACTAAAATCTTCAGTGTCAAAGAAAGCAAAATGCTGCTGCAGACAGAAAGCCTTTTTGTCTCTGCACTCCTTAATCAGCTCGTATATGCTTCCAACTGGTAAATATTTCTTCCAAATACACACAGCTAGCTCAGATTCTGAAGCAACTTCCTGGGAAGACATAAAACTATGAAACTATGATAAGACTATAACAAAGACTTAAAGACTTTTTTTTTTTTTTTTAATGTAACTGATGACATTTTATTTACCAGTAAGACCAAAGAGCACAGTATAAAGAGATGTAGGCCTTTTGGCCAGTTTGGCTGCAAGTGGACTGGCACCGTACATGTAGAAAGCCACATTACAGAGGCCAACTTGAGTGTTCCTGCCATCCATGTTTATAAGAGAAGACTCAGCTTGGAAGACTCAGCTTTTCATAATTAGTAACCTGTCTGATAGCAAGTGGCATATTTAGCACACCTTATCATAATCTGCAGTCTATAAACAACCAGTAAGTGGATTGTCGTAAAGAAAACTCCTTGGTGCAGTGATTAACAATGTCAAATACAAGTTTCTTAGTTCGGCTTCCACAAACTTAATCCATCATGACCTCTGAGAACTTTCTGTTCTTACCAAGAAAACTGTCTTAGTATAAAAATCAGCACTCACCCAAGACAATCACAGAAGTTCTTCTCCATTACACTTGTAAAACTGCATTCATTCATCTAAATTCTAGCATAGAAACTGAATTGATGGTAACTTGTTAAATTCAACTGAATTTCTTTATGATTATATCCTGTACTCAGAATCTAATGTTACAGCGAATTAATGTTAGTTTAAGATGACACGTATATAAAAGCAGAGGCTACAGCAAAAACAAGCTTCTGAATTAAGGAACAGTAAGTCACCGAAACAAACAGTTTCCTGAAAGAGAACCTGAAATATTTCTTGCATCACCATAGGCTATGAATACATACAACTCCCCTTTTTACGTTTTCACAAAAAAAAAAAAAAAAATCCAGTTACAATGTGCAGCCAAGTCTTACACATCTTCTAGACTCTGAAATAAACTGCAGCCAAAAGTGTTGAAAGTCCTGGTGTAAGGATGAGCAGCTTGACTTCTCTAGCATATAACATTGCACATGAAGCCCACATTTCCAAAGATATGCTGAGATTATCTCATCACAAAAAGAGACTGACCATGAGGTGAGCCTACTGTACTGACATCACAGGGTACCCAGATATGTCTCTTCAACGTTTATAAAGACTCAATGAAAGCAGTTGCATACTTCCTCCTCTGCTTGCAGATGCTGCTGAAATGTTTATCATACAAGAAGCCAGAAGGAACATAAAAAAGGATTGGATTCAAAAATGAGGATGTAAAATGCAGCAGTACGGATATTCCTTCTGACTACCCTAGTAAATAAAACCAGATGTGTTTCAAAGAGACATGTTTCAGAAGGTGCTTTCCATCAATCCCATGACAAGCAGTCTGAGAAATCTAAAGAAAACGCAAAGGTGAAAATTTGTTCTTCGTTGATCTGCGTCTGAGGGTGAAATATACCACAACAACTCAGAACGAGAAGAGTTCAATATAAGAAGTACCAAATCAGAAGCAGATCAATGTCTGCTTGAATGTTCTGAAGACTTTAATGAACAGGTTTTCCAAAAAGACTTAAGTGTAAAGGGGAGAAGTGAGTGTCAAAATTGTCTGACTTTTCTCAAAAGAACAGGTCTTAAAGAAGCTGTCACATGTTTATCAACATCCACTATTGGCTTGGTTTGCCAGGGCATACTGCAGGTTTATGATAGCAAGCACTAAATTAGAAACTGAGTTAAGAACCTCTGAAAATGTGCCTCCAAAACAGAAAGACCTACTGAGGATTTGAATGCCACCTTGGCAACATAATCAGGAGTAGAAAGGCTACCAATTTTTGTCTTTCTGGAGTGGTTGCTGTTATAAGTTGCCCCCTTAATTAATTTTCAGAGAGCATTGCATTAATAATAGAAAGGAATTTATTGAGTAAGCAACAGCAAGCAAAACAGCGCTGGGCGGCCGGGGAGTCTCGGCTCCACCAACGGCGCGCACCTCACCCCCCCAGGGTCCCTTTTTATATCTTGGTAATTCCGGGATTACGCAGCACATCCTGGTATATTCTGCGACTGCGCGCACTGTTGCTAGGGGGTCGTCTCTGTCCCTCTGGTGGTCGTGAAGATGAAGGCCGTAGTCTTCCTCCGCGTTGTGGTTCAACTTCTTTTTTTTATTTGGTCATGTTGGCCCAGCGTGAGACAGGAATGCAGGATGTTGATACACTAGTTTAGCAACTTATCAGGAGATGGTTACATGAACTTTGCAGCAGTGTCTTTGAACAAAAGAGGCTACTGAGATGCAGAAGGAGAGAAGGGGAGGGGGTTCTCGATTTTGTTACATTAAGCAAAAGAATTTTCATAGTGTCTAGCAAAGCATTATACAGCTCCTTACTTCAGCAGGGAGTTTTCACAACTCCCGTTCCTCAAACAGAACTCCTTGTTTTTATAATACAAAAGACAATGAACAAACATTTATTGTGTATTACAGTTGCCACATCACTGAACATTAATAAGCTGGTTCTTAGTACCTAATTATAACTGGGAAATACCTCTTGCAATACTGTGGAAATACCGTGTAAAACTGCATCAAGACTGAGATTAATCCTCTAATGAACTAATAAGCTTTATTAATCAGAAACTGAAAGGACTTGGAAAAGTTCCTCCAAGTACCTGTGTTTGAATAGTTAAGAGACCTTCATGTAATTTGACATCTTGGCAAGATCAAAGCTTTCAGCAATGTGTTGGCTACTTCTGAAACATCTGAATATTCTTAAGAATCTCGTTAGGATAGTGCATGAACCACCATGCACACCATCAGACAGACGGGCATAATTGCCTCTCTTGACCAGTATAAGTATCCACTGCATATGACCTTGCAGGTCTTACTGGTATGTTATTTTCCTCCATCAATCATAGGCAATCTGATTCTCAAGCAAAAATACTAAATAAATCATCAAGATTAGACATGATTTCACTTTCAGATAAAGGCAGACCAGAGGAAAATGACTATATGTAAGTGTTCCCTTGACTGCATACCATATATTAAAGCAAGAACTGTAACAGAACTGCACAGGACTGTTCTTTTCTGCAGAGAGACCTACAAATGCAACCTGACATCTTCTAGAAACAACATCAGGGTGTCCAATGAAGCATGATCAGACAAGGACTTACCAGAGGACAACAAATGTGATGAAGAGACTGACATGACCAATAATGTGTAATGTAAGTATTTCAAGGAGTACAAAACATTAAGAATTCCAAAGTATAAGTATGTGAATGTGATTTGTTTCAAGGATAACTTCAGACTCTTAATGACTACAGCATTTCATTTGTTATAATTGTCATGAAATATACATTACAAAATGCAGTGTCTTGTAACTGTCATCTTTTTTAACTAACAGACATTTTCCCACAAAATAGTTGATTTTCTACAGAATGGAGCTTAAAACAGACCTTTAACTATTTTTAATATGGTACATGAAATTCATTTTCTCCCATTTTATGGTTAGACACTATCCTTTATGAACACTATTTGTGCTTCAAAGATAGTGGAAGGAAGAGAATTTTCAAACAGTACCTCACTTGATAGTTTAAGGTGTCTCGATGCTGCCTTCCATCAAAACACGTATCACCATCCCCAATATTTACCCAGCACCTATACTAATTATACATGTACATTAGCATATTAACAGTAGTACTAAATTATTGTATTACATCTGCACTAGAATATTATGGTTAATAGTAATTTATTGGTAGTACTACACTATGGGGGACATAATAAGCTACAATTCCACTCAAAATCTTAGCAGAAACAGCTTAAAACTGGTAATCCTCTGGGTTAAGTCCTACAAGCACACAAACAGGTTCTACTTAAATTATCAGTTCAGAATACCAGGCCCTGACAGCAAGTATGCAAACCTACAACCACATTCAGCAGTGTAAGTCCCGCTACAGTGAGATCCAACCCACTACTCCAACCCACTACTGAGATCCCCATGAGGAATCTGACAAAGGCCTAATTATCCATAAAAGATTTGTCAAACTGTTCTGTAACACACTGACAATAAGAACTTCTCAATATTAAATACAGGATACTTGATTTTCAAGCCAGGCACGCTGAAGATATCTTACACAATTTCATTCTTTCAAAGAATCCTCCTTTAGTTCTGCTGATTATATTGGCACACAAGCAGATTTTGCATTTGACAGGTTTTTTTCCCTAGCTTCAGAATACAGAAAAAAAAAAAATTGCTTCTTCATATAATGAGCAACAAGAGATAAAATTCGAGGTGCCTCCTGCTGCAAATGATGACAATTACATAACACTGTAACACTTAAAATTTTTTAGAAGTTATACTGAAAATATTGCTTCATATTCAAAATGATAAAATCACCTTTTTATCTGATCAAAAATATTTTTCCCTCTATTTTTCTTCCCTACTGAAACTAATGAAAACAGGTTATGCGAGCAGATTGCTTTTTCAACACATTTGCAAACACCACTTATTGGCCCTTTTGCAATATCAAAACTCAGCAATATAATAAAAAACTTTGCAATATCATAAACTCTTTTGAGTTTATGTATTAAAATAAATAAAACCCAAAACAGTAAAATTATAATCCAGAATCCAGAGGCTTCTCATGCTTTAGCTGATTAATTCCCTATTAGAGTCACTTTGTCATTCTCACAATATTTCTTCATGTAAATTATCTGCTGACTTCAAATTTGGGAAGATACATTTCCAGAAAAATTCTTAGTGTCCTAAGCCTCTAGCTGCAATCAGGAGAAATCTCTGTTCCCATTTTCATGCCACACCATGAGATAAAAGCTACTGGTTATTGTACCCAATCATACCATACAGTATGATTGAAAAAAAAAAAAAAAAAAAAGAGAGCAATAATGTAGAAACATTTCTCTACTGTCATTTTGGAAAATTCATGAAGTATATGACAGGCCACTTTTAAGTACAGTAGCTTGCTCATTTATAAAATATAAACCTTCTAAACAGATAACTTTGATGGGCTCAAGCTGTGGACAGCCCACATTCCCTTCTAATATGCCTCATCTTTTTGGTAGATTGCATAATGACAGTCTGTCATGTCCTTATCCTCATCTGGCTTTCAACATAGAAGTTAAAGCATAAAAAAATGAACCAGAAAACAAAAGTAAAGAAAAAGTCAGAGCTACATGATCATGGCAGGGTGGATCTTAACATAAATTACCAGTTAAAAGAGAGTAAAATGATAACCATTTTATCAGGGACATCCCAATGCGGTATCCCTCTGCTGACAGCAGCAGGCAGAAAAACCAAGCATGCCCAGATGTGAAAGAAATTATAATCACAACAGACATCCTTAGATAACAAATCATGTGTCTTAATTAATGGTGACTGATTACCAAAAAGCATTATAATGAGAGGACTTTGCTTAACAGGTAACAGCTACTGGACTAGTAAACAGGAAGATCTCTTGAAGTTTTGTTTAAATTTTGGGGAAAATATCTGGCTTGGTTCTTTGAAGCCCAACATGTGCAAGAAAAAAAATGCCACTGAAATCAGCAGCCTCACAAGCCCAGTTGCTGTACTTCTGCATCACAGAAAATCATTTGAACTAGCATTACCTGATCTGCAAACCTAAATACATGAAAGCAGGAAAACTTGATTAATTTAAACTTTCAAGAAAAAATAATAATAAAAAAGAGAAAGATTATCATAGCATATCCTGTATCAAAATTTACATGTATCATAAGTAAACCGAGTCAATTCATACCACTGATGTGAAAACTCCTCTCACTAGAGCTAAGGAAGTGCAACAAAGTGATAATTTCTCAGTGCACTGTTATTCCAGGGAGAAAGGATACTTCACTGTGAGACTTCACAAACATTTATTGGCATCACAGAAGAAAGACTGAAGAATCTCAGGTTCCATTACAAGCTATGGTGGGGAGTAAGCGGTCACATATACAAAGCCTTCCGATCTCTTTCAACTCTCTTCGGCTCTACCACCCCCAACTGTCCTTATCCCAAAGCTGGCCCTTCCTTAACACTTATTCCAGTTCCCTCCATCTGCCCTCCACTCTGTTCCCCCAGATTTCCTGCTCTGTTCTCAGGTTCCCTCATAGCCCTGACCATCCATTCCCAGTACCACTTTTCTACACCCAAAACCCCTCACCTGATCAGCACCCGTTCTTTCTTATCTGGTCTGTCATCCAGTCCAGCTCTCTCCTGGACAGCCTTCAGGTGGACTCTTCACCACAGCCTCCACCACCACAGTCACATACACCTTCTTCCACCAGCCATTTTTCCAAATTCTTAGCCTTGAAAATGGGCTAGGAATGAGTTGGCTCATCACGCAGGTGTGCATCTTCAGGAAACCCTGCAACTCTAAAAAAACGGCAGCAAACCTAAAACTGTGAAATACCTCCATAGCATAATGTATTAATAGCTACTGTTACACCCTGTATGGAAGTGTTGTAGGCCACACTATGTATCTTCAAATATCTTCAGATAGTCAAACCAAATAGAACAGCTTTCTCAAATCTAATATTTTCATATGCAATTCCCATCTAAAGGTGTAGAATTTCTTTATATGCATAAGATTAACCATCTAATTCCTAGTAAGGAATTATGACCTCTTATCAGAATAAGGAAAAAAAAAAAGTGGAGTACATGCCTGAATACTGTATATTATTAAGTGAACCAAAAGACTTCCTAACACTGAATTTGTTTCCTGTTTACAGCCAAACATTTGGAAGTCAAAGGAAAATTTACTATGTGTACTGGGTCTGGCTGGGATGTTAGCTTTCCCTGCAGCAGCCCATACAGCGCTGTGCTCTGCACTTGTGGCTAGAACAGCAGTGTTATCACACCAGTGTTGTGTCTGCTGCTGAGCAATGCTGGCACAGCATCAGGACTCTCTAACCCTCCTAGGGGGTGGGCAAAAAAATAGAAAGAAACATCACCAGGGCAGCTGACCTAAACCAACCAAAGGGGTATTCCATATCATATGATGTCACACTCAGCACTAAAAGGTGAAAAAAGGAAGAAGAGAGGAGGGGTGGGCTCTCGTTGTGAAAACGCCTGTCCTCCTGAACACTGGCTATGTGCGTTGAGGCCCTGCTGCAAGGACGTGGTCAAGCATCACTCATTTGTGGGAAGCAGAGAGTAATTTCTTTCCTCTGTACTTCCACATAGCCTTTACTTGTTTTGTTTTGTTTTTTTTTTTCCCTTTCCCCCTCTCTTTTTCCCTTTCCCCCTCTCTTTTTCCCTTTCCCTTTTTTCCCTTTAGTTAAATAAATTGTTTAATTAATAATAATCTTTCCTTAATATTTTTTCCCTTTAATTAAATTATCCTTATCTCAGACTATGAGTTGTTCTTTGCTTTACTTCCCTTCATCTTCTAAGAAGGGGGACTGAGAGAACAGTTGTGGTGTTCAGCTGGCTAGCACAGTAAAACCACCACACTATGAGATAAGTCTCAGCCTTTTTTATTCTAAAATCTAAACTTAACTATACTAAAAAAGTTTTGAGATAATCTTTTTACAAATTTGGGGTATCACTTCTGAGACTAACTGTAAAAGGAAAGGTCAGCAAAAACTGAATTAAAACTATTTCATAATCAAATAAAGTGTAACATAATTGCTACGTCAGTCATGGAATCAATATCCAGTATGTTATGCTAGAAACCAGCTTTAAGAAAGATCCTTTTCATATGCTCTATAATTTACTGCTTCCCTCAGATTAACATATTTGTGTAACTGGAATTCAGTTAGATCTTTAAAAAAAAAAAAAAAAAAGCTTATTACTTTTGTAGAAACTAAATGTTTGAGATGATAAACAGAACAGCCAGAAGAGCTAAACAGCTTCAGTGCTCAAATCCCAGTAGTCTCATAAAGATATTTTTAATCTGACTGCTTGCCATAAGAAGGTATATAGCTTCAAAATGTTCAGACTGAATAAACATCAAAATGGTGCTTTGAAGCTTCCTGAGATATTCCGTTCTACCACAAATGAGTAACATTCCAAAACTGTAAACACCCACAGTTGTGCCAAATGCAGACAGAACATACATTTTCTTTCAACTTCAAAGCATGAAACCTGTTGTGGGTTAAAGAAACGCATCTGCCAGATGATAGACAATAATTTCAGCTTAAGCCCTGCTTGATGTATAACTGTCAAAATAATTCATAAAAGAAAAGGTAGTAAGAATCGTAGAAGAAAAAGATCCACCAGGAGTTACTTAGTACTTAGGGATGATTCAGAGAATTGATACTGCTAGTAAGGGAATAAGGCTGCAGATAAAATTAAAACAGACCATCCTCAGTTTCCAAACATGAAAACCTTCAAGGTTTAAAATATACTCATCACTTAAATTGTTGGTACCTCCACTCTGTATGTTGATTTAAATGGGACAAATATAAGTGACCGCTGTTAACTACTGGGAAGGCATGCCAAACATCACCCTCAGTAAATCCTCTGGTAAGAAAAAATGAATGACAGGGGATTACATGGCTAATGCCTGTGGATGAAGCAAGGTCAAAGGAGCTTGAGATGACAGATGATTAGAGAGATGAGATCTTTCATGCACTTCCCCCAAGCATTAATGAAATAAAAATGGCTCCTTCTCAAATTAGATGTTAACTCAATGTTAAAATATTAATGTGCATAACAATCTAAGGTATTATACCTTCTATCTACCGAGTAAAAACTTAAAACAGTATTATGCTTCGGTGAAGACTAAATAAATTATTTGTGCCCTAATAATTGATATGGGATAAAAAATGAAATGCTCCAGAAAACATGAGCATAACCATCACTTCTTCCAGGAAAGGTTAACTGAAGAACATGGCTCAGAGATGGATGAGCAGTGGGGTCAACAAGAGGAATGTCCTCATCAAGGACCACATACCAAAAAAATTGCTCAGGAAGTCAAGCCCTGAAATTTAGGAATTCTGTTTAGCATCTGGTTGCGCAAACTTATGTACAAGTTTTCCTGGTGTTTCTCTTTGGTTTTGTTTGTATTTTAACAACATATTTGTAAGGTATGGAAAATGTAAATACTGTTGGTTCATATTTTAATTTCAGATTAGTGGCTTCAGCTCTCCTAAGATTACATTCCCATTCCTGTCCAGCATCTATACAAAGCAATTTAAGCTCTCAAGGCAGAGAAAATATTTCTTAAGGTAGAGAAAATATTTTATGTAACTGTATGTACGCTGCTGCTGAAGTTGCAGAATTCAACTGCTAAGGAGCAGCAAGGACAGGCTGCTCTGCCTGTTGAAGGTGAATCAGGAGTACAGAGTGACAGCAAGTCAGGCACGGACCTCAATGTCACTGAGCAAGAAGAGCCAAACAGGTCCTGTGATGTGAATCTGCTTCACCCAGCAGTTCAGCCATCACCAGACAAGTGTGCAGCGATGAGGTGCATCCGAGGCCAAGCTGGAAAGCCAGTCAGCAAGGCAGCATCAGGGTCAGCAAGGTACACGGCCAGGTATAGCACACCGTGTCCTGGTGCAGCAGGGGAAGGGAACCCTGCTGCTTAAACACAGCTCCTGAGATGTGGGGCAGAAGCCACGAACTATGAAATCTATCAGGCTTGACTGATCTGTGATTATTTATTCCCTAACCTCTGCAAGATTTTAAGCCTGTCTTCTAAGAGTTCACATAAGGAACTCACCTGAAGTTGAACTACACAACAAGATGGTATCTCCTCCTCTGCAAGTACAGCAGAACTCATATAGAAAATTGGCACTTCACACAATAGGTCCAAATTTCCTGTTGCTGCTTGATATGGTACGGTATATTGCTTTGGTATATTGCTTCCAAAAAAGACATAAACTATGTTAAAAACTAAGTCTACAAAATATCAAGTATCCATGAAGAGATATGCAGTGAAGTCACCCTGAAAATTCACTTCTGTACTTCTGTAAACACTTTTTTTTTTTCTTCTCCTGGAGCTTTTGCAATCTTGTACACGGTCCTTATTTCAGTTTAATTGAAACTTCTAGTTCTGCTAGTCATCTTTCAGGAAAGAGGCAGAGCATTCTGAATCCGTTTCAAATATCTATGTATTGTAACTCCTATAAAATGAGAAAGCAAGCATTCTGCAACTTGAGTTTTAAAGGTGTTAAATCATTGTTAACCATTATCTGAACAAAAAAAATATTATTAATGATGTCATATTTTTCAGTTTAGGCTCCTTTAAAGAAACTTACAATCACTAGCATCTAAAGAACACCATATTTATGCTGTGTACAATTAATTGCTCTCTACCTAGTCTCTCATTTCTACATATTCTGTAAAGATTATTTATATAGTTGGTCCTACCAGCAGTAATACATCAGGATAGTGGAAAACACAAGCTATTTACTAGAACTTCAAGACAGAGGGAAAAAAAATCCCTAAAACTAAGTTAAAGTTTATTGGTCCTTTTTTTTTTTTTTTTTTTTTAACTGGGTTAGCAAACCTTGCTTCAGAAAACACATCTCTGGCATGACAGTGTGAAAAGCCTTGTTCCAGGCAATCTCAGACTTCAATATTCAGACTAGATGAGAGCGAAAACGGTCACAAAGGTGAGACTTGTCATAACCTGGGGCAAGGTTAGCTACCACTTTTGTAACAACATCTTGATCCTGACAGAGGGAGCTGTGGCATCAACAAAGGGCTGAAACTTGAGCTATATGACAGAGAAGGAGAAAAGCCCAGAAGCATGCTCAGATTGACCCGATAGATATTGTCACTGCCTCTGAGTAATGACAGTCCCATTGGCGTACAGCGTTGCTCAGGATTGAATAGCAAAGACAGAACATAGCAAGCATCTGTATTCTGGAAATTAGTCCATCAGCCTCCTGGTTAGCAGCCAAAGCTCAAGCCAGAGCACTGTGCAAGCACAGTACAAAGGACTGACATCCATATGCTACGGTGATAGGCATAACAAAAGTCAAACATGAACAAGAGCAAGATCTGAGAGCTGTTGCTCAGGACCTGTGAGTGAAACAAGTTGGTGATCTTGCCCCGCTTCACAAGGAGATACATCCGTGTCACAGAAAACTGCCAGCGCTAATTAGAATCCCTGCAGGCATCCTCTGGGATTTAATAGGCACCAAGGAATGAACTGTCTCTCGCTCCTATGGCTTGCCCCTCAGTTAGAAAACCAAAAAAGATAAGGGAAAGGAGTACTGAGGGAAGCTTTCCACCTCTCCTGCCTGTGCGGCTCTGTGATTAACAAGAGTTGCGGTTACACAAAACAACAAAAAGACCTGAAAGGATAGAGATATTCACCATCCAATGAACTGAAAGTAAGCTTAAACTAAGCTGCATTTTGATAGGTGGAAAATATTAACCAAGACAATGCATTTTTTTTTCTAAAAAGAAGTTTTAAAAATAACAAATGTAATCAGTCAGAGACAAATCAAATCAGCTATCCTATTTAACTTGAGTAAGCTCCTGCGAATGCTGATGGCATTTAAATCAGAAGCATGACATTTCAATGGTACACATGGGACTTGTCTGATATTTTGTTTTAAAAGAGCTGCCATATAAATACAAAGGCACTAATGTTGCAAAAACTCACATTGTACCTGTGAGTAAGACATGCCTAACTTCAGCACCGACTCAAATCTCAACTTCAGCTGCGTGCTTCCAGTCAAACGTACACAGGGTTGGGAAGGATTTTAGTGGAAGCCACTCGGGTGTAAACAGCAGGGCATGCTTCACCTCAGCACGTGTATGACACAAATAACACTCTGGTATTTAACTGTCTATAAATTTGCTGTATGCTGCTCATGAACGACAAAGAACTTCAAGAGCTGAAACAGCTAATTTCTGCTAACTGCCACGACACAGTTGCGGGTCCCTGCTCCTCAAACTGCGGTCCTGGGCACCTTTAGCGCTACCGGCAGGCGGACCACGAGGCTGATGACCAGGAGAGGGGCTGACTGCAGAGACGGGGGCCGCGGGGACGGGGGCCCGGCACCCACCTTGCCGCTCCAGGACGCGCCCCAGGCGCTCTCCACCGGCCGTCCCGGGGCCGTGCACGCGGGCAGCCGGCCGCGCCACGCCGCTCTCCGTCTCCACAGGCAGCGCCGACTCCTCGATGGCCGGGGCCGCCGGCTCAAAGCGGCCCGGGGGACGGCCGGGGCGGGCGTTCTCGGGCAACGGCGATGACAGCGACAACGGCGGGGTCCGGCGGCGGCGCTGAGGGCCGTCGGCGGGGCCGGGCGCCGGGGGCAGACGCTTGGCCTGCGGCAGCACCTCGAGCTCGAGCGGGGCGCTGAGCAGCGCCGGGCGGCCGCGGTCCCGCGCGTAGAGGCGCAGCGGGATGGGGGCGCGCAGGTGGAGCAGGGAGCGGACGAGCAGCACGCTCCCGCTACGCGGCACCACGAAGAAGTGCTCGCTGGGCGGGCGGGCGAAGTAGCGCAGCTCGGCGTTGGCGTCCGCGTCCGCGTCCTCGGCGCGCGCCCGCCACACGGCGGAGCCGAGCGGCAGCGTCTCGTCCAGGCGGAGTCGCGCGGGACGGGCGCCGACGAAGCGCGGGGCGTTGTCGTTGGCGTCCAGCACGCGGACGGTGAGGGCGGCCAGCGGCTCGGCGGGCGCGGCGGAGCGGCGGGCGCAGCGCAAGGCCAGGCGGAGGGAGTAGAGCGGGCGCGCCTCCCGGTCCAGCGGGCGGCGGGTGCGCAGCCAGACGCGGGCGGTGCGGGCCTGCAGCGCCGCCTGGAAGTGCGCGTGGCCTTCACCCAGGAGCTGCAGGCGCCAGCGGCGGCCCCGCACCTGGGCGCACCACGGCAGGGCGCCCAGGCGCGTCAGGGGGACGCTGAGCCCCTCCACGCGCGTGCCCGCCGGGCGGTTCTCCGCCACGCGGCCGCCGAACGACGGCGTCCTCGGCAGGGCGGCGCGAGCAGAGCCCAGCGGCAGAGCGCAGCACAGCAGCAGCAGGCAGCGGGCCGCGTGCCGGGTCATGCCGGCGGCCAGACGGGCGCTGAGGCGCTGCGAGGTTCTGCCGGCAGCCGCGCGGGGACTGAGGTAGGAGGGAGGGCGGCCCCGCATTCGATCGCCGCGCCCTCGGGGCCGGGCCGGCCGAGAGGCAGCGCCGCGGGATGGGGTTGGGGGTGGGGCCGGCACCGTGCGGCGCCCTCCTGCGGGCACGGCCCCGCAGGGGGTCCGGCAGGGAGCTGCACGCTAGCCACAGCTCCCCCGAGCCCAGCTTGTCACGCCTGCATCCTTATTGAAGCGTATTTGGGCAGCCTGAATCTGAAGTTTAGTATGAATAAAAGTCCATAAGAAAGGACAGTAGGACAGTACAGTCAATATTTTTCAATCAAGCCAACAAATAAGCGATTCATCTTGCAGAAATTTTACAATACCTCCAATACTATTATGAAAGAACATGATGATATGATTACAATTCAAAAAGTTGAAAAAGAAGTTGTAGTCCTCCCCTCACTTCATGTATGTGCTGATAATGCAGCGTTTTATTGGTTTTGCTGTGCTCCAGCTCATTAAACACTGCTGACTCATATGAGCACAGACACTTTACCCAGAAAGAGAATGAACAATCTAAGGTACAAGCCTTTGGCCAAAACCCAAAGCATTTATGCTTTAAACTCATGATAATGAAAAAATATATAATGTTTAAAAAAATAACCCATCAAAGATAGCTTCTTAAAAGTCACATGAATGACTTCAGCCAAGTTCCAGAAACTATTGGCACTTCTGTAGCATAGCAAATGCAAGGGTGAGAATCCTAAAGTAAAGAAATACTGCAAAAGGCTGAAAGTCAGGCATGAACTCAAGCACTTTACAGATGTTGGACTTAAGCCCTGATTCACTTCCTACTGAATTCTCTAGGACACTCTCAAGGATTTTACAGGCTTCAGCATCAAACAATTATATGCATAATATAAGAAGTTTCAGTGTGCTCTGCAGATTTGATGTCACCATATGGATTATATTCCTTCAAAACATTTGCTGTATATTGTTTCAGGAATGCCAGAGCTGGAAAAAAAAAAAAAAGTAATAAAAAAAAAATCTAACATAAACATAATGAATAATGTTTTTCCTTTCTTTTATTCCTGCCTTTTATAGTCTGAGATTGCACATCTCTGACTCACATGTCCACATCATTCAATTTCCAGGACTATTCTCTTGTACTTTTATATTTTTGCATAAATATCTTTGTAAACCTGTGACCTCAACAGGGCACAATGTTTCTCAAGACTGGATTTATTGATTTAGACTCCACTCCTCAACTGCCTGTTCAGATTGCTGAGTTGCAAGTAATTCTTATTAGCCTTAATGTGCTTATAGAATGTGAGTTAAAAGAAAGATTTTCTATGGCTTTCCTTTGGAATGGGCATGATGTGATCACACACATAACAACTAATTAGATAGTTAAAATTTAGTTCAGAAATGACTAAACAAGGAATTATAGTTTATCTCCCAATCAGAACTACTACACAGATTTTGCAGTGTTGTCATACCTGTAGATATTTGATTTGATTTACAATTGCTTGAGGAAAGAGAATGTTTTGTTTATTATCTTACTCATTTGTTGCCATTCATTTGATACTATTATACGGTGTAATTTTTAAGGATAATTATAAAGCTAATGTAAGCATTACTGAAAGAGAAGTATTTATTGAGATCAAAACCTTGTGAAAAAAAAAATATATGTTTCTTGGGCCCTCCAGTGTCTGAAATAAAGTCTTGCCTTCTGACGACGTGAATTTGAACTCCATAGAATTTGCTGATATTCATTTATATCTGTGAAATTTGACCTGATATTTCAGGTAGGACAAAATAGTAGCCACACAAAGTGGTTTAAAATTTAACTACCACAACAGAATCCTGTTTTTCATCTTTTAAGCCCTCATTGTCCAAGCAATAAAGCATAAATTTTCAACAATTTATTTAGTTTAGAAGCATTCAATAGTCCAGTTATCACTGGAAAATTATGTCTCTTAAAATAACTCAAAACAGTACATACCCAAAGAAATCCCTAAAATCTTTTTCTTTAATTATATACAAAATACTTGTAGCTCCAAATATATTTATATTGTATAGAGAGATTATATGTAGTATGTATAGCATATCTAATCTATATGTTATAGTACATAATTACAGCAATATGTGATTATATAGATTATATATAGTAGTTAGCTATCTGTAACATTTATATTCTACACAGTATGTTTTATATCTAGTGGCACTTACATACAATTTAAAATAACTCGGCCAGTTTTGAAAAACCTGTATTTATTCCTTTATACTTCCACATATGCAACTGTTCAGCTTACAGAAGAGGTATTGATATATAATCTCCAAGCTGATGAAAAAGAAACTAGGCAGCTGACTAGACAAAAATGAAATACAACTCAAAGCACTGGGTTGCATTTGCCTCCAATTTTTTTAAATGCCTCCAGATTTTAAAGCAAACCGTACCTTCCTTTTTTGATTCCTGAAACTCATATTGTAATTGACAATAACTACAATGATACCTTCTCAGAACATAAAAACTCATCAACTGCCAGCTCACGCTAATAAACCCATTTAAAACAACTTCTTAAGACATAACCTTTAAGCGTTTTTGCTTTATAGCATAATGCAACAAATACTCTTGTGTAGAACTAGGGCTCCCTCTGCTGTTAATATGGAAGTAAAAACCAAGACCTAACTACCCACATGCTCCTGAAACAGACCCTGATTTTAAATTTAGCAATAGCAAGGTATAAAGGCATGATGGAAAGACTGCTATTTGGATAGATGCAAGGTTTTAAGGTAGGACTGACAGGCTCATGTTACCCACATCGAACATGTGACTTGCAGAAAACTGACTCCACAATCAGTAAGATTGTAAAGTAGGTATTCAGCGCTGGGCAGCACGGGGGTAGTCCCACCAAAGTCGTGCGCCCCTGACGCAGCAACTTGCCTTGGTTATATGCAGTAAAGAGTTACATATGCATGAAGTTTCACAATACGCCTATACATATTCATAACCTGTCCATGTTTCATATTAAGATTAGTTCCACGGAGTCATTTCCATAAACTTCTCCCATCTGCACTTCCGCAGTACCTTGTGGTGGTGGGCGCTGAGGGTTGTGGGGATGAAGTAAGATGTCTTCATCAGGGTTGAACTTTTCACCTCATCTCTTTGCACATGCTCTATGAGGCCTTGGTCACAATCTGGGCCATAAGGTTGGTTTGGTCTGGTTCTCGGGGTCATAGGGGCTCCTGTTATCTCGAGGCCTTGTATGTTTGACATTCTTTATCTTGTTCTTTTGTGAACAGTCCTCCTTATCTCTGAGCCCTTGGTCAAAGTCTGAACCATGAGGTTGGTTTGATCTGGTTCTTGGGGTCCGAGGGGCTCCTGTTATCTGGAGGCCTAAGCGCAGCACAGGCACAGTACATTGCAAATATAGCACATATTCATTCTTAATCAATCGCTCCCTAATTTCTAATCCCATATTTCAGTCCCCCCTTTTCTGGAAAATCTAGTAAATTCTTTAACTTAATACACCCAATCTCTAAGATATGTGTCCCTCAATGCCTTGCCATGTACTTTCATCAAGGAAGCTAATATCGCCATTCGTTGTAACATTTTCCAATTCCAAACAAGTATTACAAAAGATAATATTAAACTTATACCAACTAATATAAATAAAACAATAATTGGGTGACATAATGTGTTCAAAATCCCAGTTGTAGTTGATGACCATCCAAAGAGTGTGTCCCAGCAGTTGTGATTTGTGTCTTGTTTTACTCCTTAAGTAACTTGTGATACATTGTGTTGTTAGGCTTCATCAACTGGTGGGATACCACTGGTGCCAAATAGAGAAAGTCACACCTGACAATTCTAAAAAAGTTACAAATACAAAAGTTAGAATGATTTATTGATTTGTTTATTTTTTGCTAGAGAGTTATGTTTTCCTTATCTACTTCTACAAAAGCACAAGCAGTTCTTAAACATACACAGCCTTGACCAAAATATACAAGCAGTCTTTTGACTAGTATTTGGATGAATTTCAAAGTGGCAAACACCTTGCTCAGTGTCAAGACATATATCCTGAGCATCAATTGTATTGCTTTCACACAAATCCTTGTTGTTCCCGGGTAACACATGATTCTAGATTTACAGACTGCCATTTCCCATTCACCATCCGTGCACATGTTCTGTGCTCTGAAGGATAGAGCCACTAGGATTAAACCACTGTCTCATGGTTTAATCCTAGTGCAATGATGGGGTGGATAACATAAACTGTAGCATTACATATAGTAAGTACAAAGGCAGTAGCCATGTTAACAACAGGATCATAAGTAAAATTCACCAGGGTCTACCAAGACTGGAACTTCTTCTCAAAATCATTGGCATTGTCCCAGTCGCTGGAAAAATGCTTCCACTTCCTTCCCTAATGATCAAGGCAGCCGTTACCTGCAACCATAACTGTGCTTGCATACAACTAAGAGCCAAAGATACATTATCTTGAACCATACTAAGTGCATCTATTATTAGTTTGTAGTCTTGGTCTTCAGCCTTTTCCCATCTTGGTAACACCTTTGAAACTTGCCATTGGCTAGTTCCCAATGCCAATAAGGATGACTGTAGGGGCTGTTAATTATCTGGCACTCTATTTTAATTTCATCCCCTATGGTTCTTTAGTGTGTTCATTCTTCTCCTAATTTTTGCCATTCTGTTAATGTATATAAATGGCCACCATTTGTTCACCACATAACCACAACTGCTGACTTTCCATTAATTCTCTTATCCTCCGTTGTTACGGCTTCAGACCAAGGCCACTCACCATCCTCTATTATCATAGAGGCACCTTCCAATTCTTGAATCACAATTACGACTATAAGCCACAAAAATAAAACAATTCTGTTAACGACATTTTCTGCAAGTTATATTACTAAATACTCCTGACCATGATGTCCTCATTTTGCTCAAGTGAGCTTTAGTTTCAACTCACCGTTACCCAGGTGAATCCAGGCACTCTGTTCCTTGATCTTAATTGCGGTGAAGGTAGTAAGAAGCACCTGGTATAGTCCTTCCCGCTGTGTTTTCAAAGTTTTTTTCTACAAGAGACTTAGTTACCTCTCGGGCTTTGGCAGTCCTAGTGGGGAAAGCCTCTGGCCATCCTGAAAAGGTATCTGTTAACACCAGTAAATATCGACACCCCCCTTTTCTTGGAAGTTCAGAAAAGTCAATTTGCCACCGTTGACCGGGCCCATGGCCTTTTCCAATTTGACCCAGTTTTGTTTTGGAGGTGTTTTTGGGGTTAGTCTGGAGACAAAGATCACATTGTTAAGTTATCTGAGTAATGGTAGCATATAAATTCCTGGCAATAATTTTTCCAATTAGATAGTTATACAAAGCGTGTATTCCCCAATGTGTTTTCCACTGTTCTGCCTTTACCAGTGACCACAATAAATTGGAAATGACTTCCCCTTCCCTTCTTTGGTAACAGCCCATCCCTCTTGGTTATATTTTCCCTTCTGACTTTTGATTAATTTTCTATCCTTTTTGTTATATACAAGCTTACCTTCAAGAGGAATTTGCCTGTCTGGAATCAGGGCTCCCTCAGTAGCCACCTCACCTTCTGCTGCTTCTTTTGCCTCTCTGTCTGACAGATCATTTCCTTCCTCCAATTCTGAGCTCACCTTTTGGTGTGCCTTAATGTGCATGATTGCTACCTTTTCAGGCAGCTGAACTGCTTCCAATAAACTCATTATTGAGTCTGTATAGATGTTTATTTTCCAGATTCTATTACATCTTTGCAAGTGGTAACTGCATACCCAGCATGTCATTTTCCGCTGATGATGTAGCTGCTCCCATATTTCCACATCATCAAAAGGAGTGTCCTTCAGATCTGGACAGTTGGAGTAGGTAGGTAGCTCCTGGTGGTCTCCAGGCAGTCATGGTGTACTGGCTCCCCTTGGTTTCTGCTGATTTCAGGAACCTTTGTGGGGAAAGCCAGTGACCTCCTTTCACTTCCAGCACTGTGGACACTGTGAGACACTAGCACAGTTATTTTCTGTCCCAAGGTGAACTTGCATGCTTCCTGGATATTTAGCACCACTGCTGCAACAGCTCTGAGGCATCCCAGCCATCCCTTGGCAGCAGCATCCAGCTGCTTAGTAAAATAAGCAACTGCCCTTCGATATGGGCCCAGGTCCTGTGCTAATATTCCCAAGGCTATCCCATTTCTCTTGGGAGAAGAGGAAGAATGATTTATTTACATCTGGAAGTCCCAGAGCTGGAGCTGACATGAGAGCTTTCTATAGTTGATCAAAGGCTCGCGTGGCCTCCTTTGTCCATTTGTGCCATTTGCAATGAGCACATACAGCAGTTTTACAAGCAATCCATAATTATAGATCCACAATCTGCACCACCCCATCATTCCCAAAAAAGTTCACAGTTCTTTTATTGTCTTGGGTTTCAGGGTTTGACATATAGCTTCTTTACGATCTTGCCCCAAGGCCCATTGTCCAGCACTAACCTCATAACCCAGGTAGGTCACCTTCTGCTTTACCACCTGAGCCTTCTTCTTCGATACCCTGTACTCCCAGAAAGTTTAGGAGGCTTACCGTCCAGGCCACACATGCTTCTTCTGTCTGGGTAGCTATTAGGAGGTCATCTACGTACTGCAACAGCCTTCCTTCTCCTGATGGGGCTTCTTAGGTCTCCAAGTCCTTTGCAAGTTGCTCTCTGAACAAGGTGGGTGAATTCTTAAAGCCCTGAGGCAACCGTGTCCATGTGAGCTGTGTTTTGCACCCACTCTTAGGGCTTTTCCAATCAAATGCAAAGATTTTCTGTCTGGCTTCATGGAGAGGGAGGCAAAAGAAGGCATCCTTCAGGTCTAAAAGGGTAAACAAAGTTAGCTCTGGTGTTGAGCCAATTATCAATTATCAGGCTAATTCCTTCTCTATCTTCCATTTCCAAGAGGTACTGTCTGTTATAAATGAAGATACAACTCAATCTGAATTTAGTAATATTTATAAAAGGCAATTAAACAGCGCTGGGTGCATGGGGAGTCTACGCTCTGGTTTCACATGCAAGCATGGAAAGCTCCACTCAAGGAAAATTAATCCCACTCTATTAACTGTCTCTGCATTAGCTGCAGCAGGTCTTAATTAAAAGTAGTAATGAAACAGGCCCTTGATACTTTTTGTTATTTTTTAAAACTAGACTAGAAATACTTGGTAATGTATTTCTATAGAAACCTCTATTTTTAGAAAATTGTGGCTTACCTATAAAAAAGCAGCTTTTGGTGTTTAGCTTGTTTCTTTAGTTAAGTAAAATCTTTAAGTATGACTAAAAAAAATACAGCCTTTAAAAAGAATGCGTGAATGATCAACATAAAAAGGCACAATCTCAAATATCAAAGTTGAACTCAGTGATCCAACTCAGGTCATTCTCCAATTCTATGATTCCATGACAGTTACCCATTTGATGTGATGGAAGCTGTCGAGGGAGTGTGTCTCTGAGAGAAGGCTGAAAGAATTTTAGTAGATAAGATAGGCTAATGGGCATGTAAAATGAAGCCTGTAATACACAATAAATGTTTGTTCATTGTCTTTTGTATTATAAAAACAAGGAGTTCTGTTTGAGGAACGGGAGTTGTGAAAACTCCCTGCTGAAGTAAGGAGCTGTATAATGCTTGGCTAGACACTATGAAAATTCTTTTGCTTAATGTAACAAAAAGAGAACCCCCTCCCCTTCTCTCCTTCTGCATCTCAGTTGCCTCTTTTGTTCAAAGACACTGCTGCAAAGCTCATGTAACCATCTCCTGATAAATTGCTAAACTAGTGTATCAACATACATGCCTTCCTGTCTCACGCTGGGCCAACATGACCAAATAGAAAAAGAAGTTGAACCACAACGCCGAGGAAGACTACGGCCTTCATCTTCACGACCACCAGAGGGGCAGAGACGACCCCCTAGCAACAGTGCGCGCAGTCGCAGAATATACCAGGATGTGCTGCGTAATCCTGGAATTACCAAGATATAAAAAGGGACCCTGGCGGGGGTGAGGTGCGCGCCGTTGGCGGAGCCGAGACTCCCCAGCCGCCCAGCGCTGTTTTGCTTGCTGTTGCTTACTCAATAAATTCCTTTCTATTATTAATGCAATGCTCTCTGAAAATTAATTAAGGGGGCAACTTATAACAAAGCCCAAAGAAGTTTAGTAAATAAGACAGGTAAGGGACATGTACTATATCTTCTGCTCCCTATTGTGCAAAGAAACTGAGGCAGAAAATTCTGGGATTCCTCGTGAACAACAGTTCCTCATAGAAAACAGGAAACACATTTCAAGTACCAACTGAAACCTAATCTGCAGTTTAAGTAGAAGCTGAGAAGCTTATAAATCTGCACTGAGATGAGAGGTCAACCAGCGGTGATGAGAAAGACTCACTAATCTTCATCCCCACGACCCCTGGCGACCACTACCAGAAAACATTGTGCAAGAGTGAATAGGAGGAATCTATGAAAATGACTGCCTGGAACTAATTTTAATACAAAGCTGGGATAGGTCATTCATATATATAGGCATCTCGAGAAACTTCATGCATATGTAACTCTTCACCACATATAACCAAGGCAAGTGCCGCATTGGGGTGTACACGACTTCGGTGGGAAAGTATGCCTCCATGCTGCCCAGCACTGAATAAACATACCTACTTTACAGTCTTACTGACTGTGGAGTTTGCTTTCCACACATCACCTGCAACAGCCACTTTGACTAGATACTAGAGTGACTTTGTACCAAAATGAATGTACCAGTCTGATGAAGGCTGGCTCCTTTTGTCAATTTCCTACACCTTTGGTTTCTTTCCTGAGAGGGCCAGACCTCATGACAGAGGGGCAGGAAGCAGTATCATTTCATTCTTTTTTAGTCCTAATTGCCAACCACAGATTGAACTGGAAAGGTGTGGTAAAAGCATGGCAAGTTATTCTTTGGGGAGTCACAGCTGAACAGATTGTGGAAATAAGTCAAGGAAGCATGTGTGGGAATGAGAGAGGGAGTTTTGTGAAACTTCATACATATGTAACTCTTTACTGCATAAAACCAAGGCAAGTTGCCGTGTCAGGTGTGCATGACTTTGGCGGGACTACCCCCCCGTGCTGTCCAGCGCTGAATAAACATACCTACTTTACAATCTTACTGATTGTGGAGTCCATTTTCTGCAAGTCAGGAAGCATAACCAAAGCACTGCCTCCTCCACTACCCCCCCTCCTTTTTTTTTTTTTTTTTTGAAAACAGATGAAGGCGCTGCTGAAGCACTATGATATTATTATCAAGATACAATTATGGCAAGCTGCACCAATAAAGACAAACGGGCACACCAAAGCAAAACTCTTTCTACTGGCCCAGTAGCAGCTTACCTGGTGTAAGGTAAGCACCCTTCAAGGAAGAGGAGCCACAGGGAAGGCTGGCCTGGTCTAGCCTGATTTGGGCTCCCTGAGCATCGATCAGGTGTTCTCGAAAAGGGAGCTGTAATTCCCCACATGCTCTTCTCAGACCACCACCACTGCTACAGCTGCAGTCATGTTACAGAAGCTGAACTGCATGCGGGTTCACCAGCCAGACAGGTCTCAAGGAGATAAGCTCACTGACCAAGAGCTCGGGCAACGCTGCCCACGGCAACCTGCTGAAGAACCATCCCGCTGCGCAGCGGGAAGTTTTTTTTCCCCGTGAGCTGCTCTGTCCAGCACGGAGCCTTCAATATCGGGGCAAAGAACCATTTCGACGTTTGGGGGAGCGACGGGGAGCAACCCCCTGAAAGAAAAAGACCCCAGTGAGGGAACACAGCCCCCTCCACTATCACTCTTGCCGGGGCCGGGCGGCCTCCGGGGCAGCCTCCGAGGTGGCCTCCGGTGTGCCCCACACGGCTCCCCGAACCCCCTCTGCGAAGCCCCGCGTTCGGCCGTGCATTGGCAGCGTTGGCGCAGGCGCAGCGCCTGGCGCCCGCCCTCAGCCATGGCGGACGAGGAGCTGGAAGCGCTCCGGCGGCAGCGGCTGGCCGAGCTGCAGGCCAAGCACGGGGTAAGGCGCGGCTGGGGAACCCCGCTCCCTGCCGCCGTGGGGTCTGTCCCGCCGCAGCCCTCACCAAGGCGGGGACGGGCGCGATGTTCCCCTAAGTGAAGGCTCCGGGCACAGGCCGGGTCAGGCGGCAGCGGCCTGGCGGTCCCTGCGCTGCGGCCTCGAGGTGCTGGCGGGGGGCCCCTGGTGCTGCTGCAGCGGGAGCAGGAGGTCCCTGAGGGGCGTTGCCTGCCCCGCCAGGCCCCGCACGCAGTCTTTGCCCGCCTTTGTCCCCGCCACCCGCAGCGGTGCGGGTCCCTGCCACCCATCCTTTCAGTCACATCTGTTTTGTGAGTGTCTCAGATTTCCCGTTCTGCTCTCACACTTTGAAGTGTCACCTGTAAAATTTGAGGTGTAGATGCAACGTTAGGTTCAGTGGAATCTCGTTATTACTTCTGAATAGTTACCTGCCAATTTAGTCCTGAAATTCTCTGATAGGATTGTGTTTTCTTCTGCATTGATAAATGCAAAGCATTGCATTGCATTTCTTGCTTTAAAGGATTTAATATCTTTGTTTTCTTGGCTTCAGGGAAGTTTATTGTCTTAGATCTAAACGTGAGGCTTTTTAATGTCCAAACCTAGAACAATCTGTGGCTAGATCCAGTAGCAGCAGTCACCAGACTAGTTTGCATTACTGCTTTGTGAGGAAAGAAACAACTAGCATGGCATGTGTATTTGCTAGGGCAGTAGATTTTTATTTCTAGGATCTAGTTTGTGGTCAGGCAGGTTTGGCTGACAATGATTTCTACTAAAATACTTAAAGTTGTCCTGTGTCGAATGTTCTTGAATTATAGTATTTTATTCTGATCTCATTCTTTAGGATTCTTCTGCTGATCCGTCGCAACAGGAAGCAAAACAGAGGTATAAATGGGAACTGTTGACTTTCGGTAGTGTCTTAAATCTAATAGTTTTGAATCTTTTCTTAACTTCTTTCTTAATATTGTGTTTCTTTGGAATACTCATCTGATTTTTTTGATCTTGGAAAAACACCAACAAAGAAACAGAAATATGAGAGATTTAAGAAGGGAAAAAAAAAAAGTAAATTTTAATTTTTCCAAAGTAAAATCATATGTTTGAAGAGCCAGACTTCTGTGAGAGGTTGAGATGAGAGCACACAGTTGGGGCTTGTATTAACTGAAATACTGAAAATAAAACAAGTAAAATTCCGTTTTTGTGAACACCTAGGCAAGTAAGTACATGAAGACTTACTGAAAACTGCTAAATAAATGATGAGGTTTAGTTCTGTCTTGGAGTTGCACAGACTGTTCGTTATTCATGCTCTAAAAAACTCCCTTAGGTGAAATTCTAGATGGAAATGAATTGAGAATCTTTACGGGGGTAGCATGGCTTCCGTTTTTCTATCAGGATGTAATAATCAACTTTAATAAGGGGTAAGTAGTAAACTCCATCTCAATTTCTTGCAAGATGCTGTCAGCTATATAGTAACTTTATTGCTGATGTATGTACAGCTCTCCATGACAGAAAATGCTATAGAAGAAACCATATAAATGTAGGGTTTGAAGGGACTTCAGAACGTCACTTAAATGAATGGAAAGTCTTCTGTAAATTTTATTGTATTGCACGTATTATTTTAGGTGTTTGAAATCCCACTTTTAATGTGTAGCTAATTTTTTGTTACAGGGAAGCAGAAATAAGAAATACTATTTTAGCTCAAGTTCTCGATCAAGCAGCACGTGCGAGATGTAAGTATCCAGTAACTTTCTAATAGAGACTTCTCACCTAGTGTACTCAGTGCTGCTCAAATCAAGAACATATGCCTGTATAGAGGCTAGAATAGAAAACGTTGAGGTGGAAACCACTACAGCTTTTCGATTGGTGATACCAATGAGGGGGGTGGTTAACTTATGTCTGAATGACATTAATCCAACTTTTTTGAACTAATAGTAGGAGCTGTAGTGATTCAAAATTAGTTAAGAACAAGCATTTAAAGAAAGAAATATGTAAAAAATACAGCTTTTTTTTTTTTTTTTATATATGTCTTACATTGAAGAAGGGATTTTGATTTATATTTCACTACCCTGGCATGAAGTCAGTTTGATAAGGACTTTTGTCACTTTTTAGTTACTAGTGAAGCTATTCAGGTATGCATGAATAGAGCCTGTTTTTATTGCAGTGAGCAATCTGGCACTTGTGAAACCAGACAAAGCAAAAGCAGTAGAGAATTACCTTATACAGATGGCAAGATATGGACAGCTACCTGGAAAGGTGAGTTATGGCATATTTTTTTTTAATTTTCTCACATACATCCATTTTCAAACCTAATTCCTTCAAAAATATTGAATGTATTTAATGTTTGCAAATTAACTGAAAAAATGCAATTAAGAACTTCTGAAGGCTATTACAAAATTCTATCAAACACCTTTTATAAGAAGAGAAAGTGAATTCATTTTTTTGTTATTAAACATCTCTCAGAATGTATTACTTCTTTCCTAGATAACAGAACAAGTTTTGATAGAAATACTTGAGAAAGCAAGTCAGCAAACAGAAAAGACAACAACAGTAAAGGTAAGCTTCATTTCCTAAATACATATTTTTAAATAGTTAAAAAGAGAGCAGAAAAACTGCATGTAGTGTACCACTTCGGTTCAGCATAGAAGTGAACTTCTTATTTACCATCACTGCTACACACACTGATAAGTATTGGGATTGTATTATAGAAGTCCTTCTCAATAGTCTAATTTGCAGATATTAGCACTGGGATATTGGTGTTTTGTTGTGAGACAGACTGCTGTGCTTTTGTACTGTACCATTATGCCAGGTGGGGACTGGAAGGTTGTGATGGGGTGACTCTTCTGTTCCCTTGTAATATATTAATAGTTAAGTGGGCAGAGTTTGAAAGGCTTGTTCTATGTTGGGCTTACTGTGCCCCTTGTGTTTTCATTTTGTATATTTCATTTTAGTTCAACAGAAGGAAAGTATTGGATTCTGATGAAGAGGATGATTATTAAATACTACTGTTAGACTGTCTGCCAAGTAAATGGCCTGGAAAAGGGCAACAGTTGTCAGGCAGAATGGAAAACCTGAAAATGTTTACGTTTCTTTACTTTTTTTTAATATAGATATATATAAAGGCCAAACAAATGAACTTGTCTTGTAAAATGGCGTGAGAAAGGGGATTTTATAACTTAAACTTTTGTAGTATAAGAAGCCTGAGCAGCGTGGAGTTCCCCACTGCTTCATTAGCATGAGCGTTTTGTTGCCCCTTACTCAGTGCGTAAGCTATGCTTTCAGCACCTGCACACCCTTAACTTACTGTTATTGGACAAACCTTAACATGAAGACAAGTTAAGTGTAAGGCTTGGAACAGCCAGTCCCTCTAGGAGTTTAAAAGACTTAGCTCCAGAGTCTATAAATTACAAACTGTTAGAAACAAGATTTTCTGAGCCCCTGAAGGAAGCCTCTCCAGCAACTGACTCTAAAGTCTTCACTGGAAATTTATAAAATAAAGTGAAAGTTTCAAAGTGGTGATGATTGGTGTGTGGATCAGAGGGCGTCTTCTCAGGCAGTCTGTGTAAAATTGTTACCAACCATAACTGAACTGTTTCCCTATAAAATAATCAAGCTATCTCAAAAAAAGCAAGTTAAAATTAACTGTGTAATATAGCACTGTTCAGACACTTGTTGTATATTCTTAAAACTACCTCCATTTTGTGAAATGGCTGGAGGGTTTCCTATCTTTAAAAAAAAAAAAAAAGGCAGTTTTCCTAAATTTTCTGCAACTCTGCATGCATGAAGTAAAACTTGTGCTGTACATTTGTTCAAAAATATGGTTATGGAAAGATGATAAATACTGTAATGTTGTGCTGATAAACATTCTATTACCACAAAGCCTTTTTCTGACATTATTTAATAGAAACATGTATGATCTCAACTGCAGTGCTTTTTTTTTCTGGAATGGAATAAAATTTTTTCAAGTGAGCATTAATGTGTGTGTTCTTCATCTAGTGCAAATGTGGTTAAAAAGTATTTAAACAATTATTTTTGTCTGGTTTGGAGTAGACTAGTTGTTTTTCGTTTGTGTTTGTTTACAACGAGGTTTCCTTAACTTCAGTAATTTCATGGGAGTATGCTAAATTACTTAGACTTTAAAATGACCATTTATTAGTGAAGATTTTCACAGATTGTTGAAAGGTTTTCTCTTTGGGTGTATCTTAAGTATCCATGTTTCATGTTCCTTTTCCCAAGTTCATTACATTCTACTTCATTAAGTTTTATTGCCTTGCTGTTCTTCTAAAAAGGCTGGTCTGGAATCTCAGTTACCAAAAACAGAAATAAACTGGACTGTACAGTAACATGCTTTGCAGACAAATCATAACAAGGTTATGAAGTTGATTTTAGCATGTTTATACTACAAATTGATGGGTAAAGCTTCCAGGGGTGCTCCCTTCTAATCCTATTCCAGTTTAGCCTTTGGTCATCATATCTCTGAATGTTGTTTAACTGATAAGCTTGTTTAAGCATGTCAAAGGAATGTTGTGAACTATTTCATTTACCTGAATCAGTTGTTAGGCATTATCTGGAACTGGTCAGTAAGCAATCCTTTTTTATTCATAAACTATATGTCCAAAATGCTTGGAAATAAGCTTTATCCTAGACTGAACATTGAAGTAAAAGTGAGGCAATTGCCTGGTCACTTAAATAGGTGTGGGTTCAACAGGACAACTGTTTTGATACAGTAACAACAGAAAACACAAATTAATTCCTGTGAATTTGAACTTTTTCTACAAAACTCTAAAGAAAAAATGTATTTGCATGTTTGCTATATTACAGTACAGATTTTGTTAAAAGCTACTGTAGGCAATAAGCACCAAGTTAGCATTAAGTTGCATTAGTAAGCGAGTGTTGGTATGTGTGTAAATTTATTTCGTTTGAGGGAATAAAAGTTTTTCAAAGGTAAGTACTAGTTTAACATGTGGCCAGTTCCTGTAAAATATATCAGAAGTACTTTTCCTATTTAACCCATTTCCTTATATTGGTATAGTTTTTGGCTTAATATTTTACACTTGTGTGTAAACTTGTGTGTAAGTGTGCCACTTTCAGTGGCATCTGTACTACCCACAAATGTAATAGTATTAAGTTGACATGGAGATTTGTGGCACTTTGGAACATCGGTGTTCCTACATTCATGCTCAGTGACTGCTTATTGTGGATTATCTCTCTATTGTGTTTAGCTCCATACAAAAGCGAGTTTAAGATGACTAGAACCTTAGGTCTTCCTCAGGTAGGCAGTTGCAGGAGTATCCCTGTATAGCAGGTACATGCATACTTGTCTAATCAGACTAAATTTTAAGAGTAAAATCAAATAATTATATAGTCATTCATATCAAGCTATTGCAGCTATTTCATTGCTTGCACAGAGTACACAAAACATCTTATGCTTCAAAGATAAGAATAATTTAACATCTAGCTTTCCATAATCTATTGCAGTTAAAAGTTGTTTTTAATAGAAGGAAAAAAAAAATCAGAGTTCACATCCTCTGATACTTACCTCTAACACTTTTCAAAGGTATTTAATAACCTATCTCACAAGTCATTCAAAAGCTCCTCAACTAGACTACCATTATTAGGGAATAAGTAAACAGACTTGACACTGAATTTACTGTCACTGTGCTGACTCGTAGTTAGGGCAGTATAATCTGTACGTAGTAGCATACTGTACGTAGTAGCATAGTCTCACTGGTATTAAAAAGCTATTAAGCTGATTTTTCTTATCTCTATTGCCAGGGAATCTTGATACAAGAATCATTTAGTTAAAAGATTATACAATTAAGATAAACTAATTTCTCAATATTTAGTTTGGAAATTAGATCTATAAAAGTTTAAGTAAAATTTAGAAGTAGTACCTAGGCATTTCAAAAATAGCATTGCCTGGCTTTAAGGTAATAATTCTTGTTTTTATTGTAGGTAAGTATAAGTGACTTATTCTAAGACATAAGGAAGAAAAATCTCTTTTTGGTTCAATCTCTTTTTCCTCTTGCTCTTTTGGCTTGCGATAGCTGAACATCAATCCTACCATTTTCTTTTTGTTAATGGGAAGGTGGAGCAGGAGAAGAAAGTTTTAAGTGAAAATGTTCAGTTTTACTAACAATTCTGTATTGTGCACCTCTATGCCTTAAATCCAAAACCATACAGCCTTGTAGCAGCAGTAACTATATATCCATTAACTAGTTGTAATACTATTATCTACTAGAAATCTATGAATGTAGGGCAGAAGAGGGAAGAAAGTACTATTGAACTTGAGAGTAAATTCCAACAGATTCCTCAATTTACAGAGATGTGAGGTGAACTCTTTAACTGTCCACAAAAACAAATGGAAGTAAATCTCCATAAAAGATTCAATGCTTTAAATAAGCACTCAAAGAAAACAGTGTTTTTAAGTATTATTTTACTAGCTTTTTCTTCCCATCTTTTGGCACAAATCCAAGGCACATTAGAAAAATCAGATAAATTCATAAATTATTAGAAATATAAACACATGACCTTCAACTACAAGTGTCTGTATGTGCTCTTAATGCACGTTTTATCTCTTCAATTAAAAAGTTACTTGAAAAAAATCACCAGTATGTCCTCCAGCTTTGTACTTTGCCAGGCAGTTTACAGATATTGCAGCTAAAAGGAACAGAATTATTCATACAAATATTTTATGAAATAAAATGCAAGCTGGATGTGATGAGCCAAGAATGAAGAATACTGCACTTAAAACTGCACTTAGAACTTAGAACTGCACTTGTACAATTTACACATTCTCCTCCCATAATCAAACAGTAGAAAATGAAGTCCAAATCTAAGCAGTCAATTCAGTTATGAGCTTTCGATTCTTCAGTCATCGCACCTAGGAATGGTGTAATACCTGACATATTCCAACAAGTGCATACTGATATGAGAGGTACCTTTCAAAAATGGAAGTCTACCTGTTTAAGAAACAGTCCATAACAGGTTTTTAAGCAGCAGTTTTGTCTGCAGATGTTACCCAGGTTCAGAATCATGAATATTTGTGCATTAGAGGAAGAAAAAAAAATGTGTGTCCTTATACATGCTTGTTTCTGCACATTTTCTAATTAGGCTGTGAACAGTGAATCCAAAGTTCAGGTTCACAAGAGTTCTCTACTTTTCTCTGCTGTCTTGGCTCTTAAAAAGAACTTCATCTTTAATTTAATGCACGTTTTATCTCTTCAATTGAAAAGTTATTTGAAAAAAAATCAAGATCCAACACAGGTGAGCATTACAAAGAAATTAGCAAGGATTAGTTCCCTTCACATTAATAGCATGTATAAATGTCTAACATGGTGTCACAGATGTTACAGACTACTGTTTTCCCAGCTACTAAAATATACAGAAATATATATGCTATAATGGTTTGTAATATTACAATAAAAATAGAAACATTTCATTTACCTCTGGCAATAAATAGTTTGTTATCCAATATATCTTTATATATATAAATACATATATATATTTATATATATTTATCCAATGTAGTGGTAAAACCTGAAAATGCAAAAATTATTCAAAGACTTCTAAAAACAAAGGGGGTGACTAAAAAATACAATACAAGATTTGGTTTGGTTTACTCTTACATGCAGTTTTTTTAGTAAGTGCTAAGTAGAATAGGAAAGTAATTTTGCTGTCTACCTCTCAGTACTTCCCTGTTGAGATCAGAAATGATTTGTTTGTGTAGTTACCTCCAACATTAACAGTCTTTGAAAGTGCTAGGAACATTCTGTTTTTGTTGAAGAGTCATCCTTGTGTTCTGTTCTGAAGGCATAGCTTGCAATCGTCACTGAATTCTTTGATACGCAGCAAAGGAATATAGAAATTAACACCACCTAGTTCCTCAGCTTTTGACATCAAGTTTGCACTTCCTTGTCAGTGTTTGGAAAGCAAGTCATCACAGCAGTCTCTTGATTGTGAAATACGTGGATTTCTAGGGCCAGATAAACTATTGTCACTGACATTCTCTGCTGAAAGCTGTACGTTAACAGTGTGTCTTCGGTGCATTAATTTACTCCTTTGAGGAGCTTCTAGCATGTCATCATGTTTCACAAACCCACCAAACCATCCAGTGTCAGTCATTTTAACTTTGCTCTGGTCCAGTGTTTCAACAGATTTTAACTTGTTTTTGTCAAAGCTTTTAATAGCTAACTGTGAGGACAGAAAAATGGTACATTAAAAGCATTGTCTAGTTTCTTCATTACAAAAATGTAAATGAACGTAGTGTTTCTTGAATATAATTACCACATTAATTTAATGGTATTCTCAACACTGAGAACACAGCCAAGGATTAGAAATAGCATACTTTGTAGGACAGATATTATCTTCAGTCTAGATGTGAGGAAACGAGAAGAGACCAACCTGCCCCAGGCTACATATAAATCAGTACCAGAACTGAAATTGAAGCATTTCACTGCATTATGCCAGTATGATCCCTAACTCTTCTGAATAGCTTTTATAATACAGGTCTCAAGGTACCGTAACAACCATTTCTCTTAATGTTAAGAAATAAGTAAGCAGCAATAGACAGGACAGTGCAGAACTATGTCCAAAAGCCAAACTGTCTGCTTCCAGATCCTCTCTGTCACGGAAGACACCCCTCTACTGCCTCTTAAAGACTCTTTTTGGTTATTACAACTATTCTCATCTTCCATTTCTGTAATTGCTCCTAATCTTTCCTTTTTAAAGATGACAGCCTTCCTTCATTACTGGTCACTTTGCAAATGTTAAGTGAGATTTAAAAAAAAAAAAAACAGTAAGAGGCTAAGTATGCTAATGACAGATTTTCTAAGATAAGAATTAAAGGCAGAAATCATGATAGCCTTTTACTGAAATAATAACAACAATTTTGAAAAAGTTTCAGAAGGACATTACGTATGACTAAAACCACTAACAATTCAGACCTGTATGGCTCGTAAATTCAGAGAGCCGTGACAATCACACATATTAAAAGTGCTACACATCAGTTGCTTTTTGACACCTGCTATATTTGCATGACATACTGCCTTCAGTGATCCACAACTATAAAATTTAAATGCCATGTTTAATTAAGTAGTGGGATGTTATTAATACTAGAAAGAACAAGTAAAATATTCAATTTTTATAACATTAATTTGGCATTCCTAGGGTTCTTCGCAAATGTTAAATCTCATAAGGGATCCATGAAATAGAACAGTATTCTATTTCATAGATAGAGATGAAAGGCAAAGACCTGTAAAGAGGAAGTACATGGTCAAGGGCAGCATCCAGCAGTTACTCCACCCAACCATAGATTAATTAATCACATGATATATTTGTGATACAGCTGACATTGCAACATGTAGCTTGCTATTTCCCTTGCAAACACTCTCCGCCTAGAAGTAGATTTATCATACAAACCCCAGTTTTAATTAACTGAGTTTTCTGCCCTGCCAAGAGCACCTCTGCTTGGCTACAGCTGTTCTCAAAAGATGCAGTTTTTCAAGCATTGGTATATCCTAGATTTTGCTGGACAAGAAAGAGAAAACAAGACAGAGATGAAGCGCGCAATAAGATACTTAAGAGGTTTAAAAGGAAGAGTAAGAAGCTTCAAATGGTATAGAAGCACTGCTGAAGTTCAGACAAGGATAGAACATCATATTTTTAGCAAACAGGACAGAACTTTCAGAACTCTCTGACCACCAGTAAAGTTATACGTATCTACATTAATAGCAGATAAAACAAGTATTAAACAAATAATTCAAGTAAGTGTTTCCTCTTACCTGATGCAATAATTCATAGTCAAAATTTGGGACACTTTTATCTCTTGTTATTGTTCTCCATAAATGGTTCCCTCTAAAACATATTAAAAAAATAAATTTATCTTCGTAAAGAAACATACTTCGAAGTCTTTTCGCAAGTCTTGATCACTGAAAATCCACAAGGTGGCGCTGTCTCAACATAGAAGGGCTACAATATTTTTTTCCTGGAAAATATCAGCCTTCTACTATTCCCTGTATTTTAATCGCAGAATATACATTGAAGTTTAAAAAGATCATAGCAAAACCCAACCTCTGAGTGAAGCACTGAAAATATTTTTAACAGTCTGGCTCAGAAATTCCTGATTTATAGTACACCAAGTACCAATGCAAAAACAATTTTAAATATGTTTGCAAGTACTCCTTCACGGGCCAGGTTTTCCCCTCCCTCAAGTACAATAAATGTATTTCCGAGGAAGTTTCTATACTTACTTGTTAAATCTGTTAATTGATTGGACCAGTTGATGTTGTCTGCTTAAGGGATCATTGGCTTTCTCACATGGCTTAGAATTCACTAGGGATTGAAAAGAACAAGTAGATAAAATTACAGGCACACTTAAGTTTTTTTTAAAAAATCAGTTCTGAATGAAAAGTGATATCTCCTGACATTGGATTTAAACTTTTACAGTAAAACTGTAATAGTAGTAACTTGAATCAGTCATCATTTCTCTTTGGAAACTTCGAAGCATTTTAAGTTCTGTGACAAAGCATTCTTGATCAGATTATCATGACTGGCCAAGCCTTTGTAGACACTATATAATTCTGGACTTTGAGAATCTTAATTCCAGTTTTTACAAACCTGAACTAACATACATGTGCTATTCCACCTCCTCATTAATATTACTTACTCATGTTTTCTACTGGTCTTTTTAAAACTATTCCTACACTACTTAAAAGGACTGTCTCAGTCTTTGGCATCAGTATACAGTGATAAATTTTAACAAAATATTTACATTCTTTCTTCAGGAAGCAGACAACAGTTATTATGAAAAGTCTAACTAAAATGTGTGTATGCCAAAATGAGCACTACTTCTCCTTATTTTCCCTACTTCCTGGTCACACAGCCTCATTCCCTTCTTTCCACAGTTGTGGTGGCAACAGACCCTTTGCTATGCTGAGTTATCTAGCTCAGCTCAAAACTTGTTACATCTCTTTCCCCACGTTAGTGAACTATATCAGCTGGGAAATCATCTGAGAAACTTCTGAGGCAGCATAAGGAAGCAGTGGATAAGGAGAACCAGAAGCTGAGGGAGGAGGTGGTGATGGACCAGGAGTAACACCATTTCTTCTAAGCGAGCCATTGCATCAGCTCGGCTGTGCTGTCAAACTGGTAACCATGTTTCTCAACATATTTGCTTAGACTGTACTATATATGCTGCCATTTATAGAAATACCTTCTGCAAATCTTGCTTGTTGGCTTAGAAAGCTTTGTAGCTCTTAATTTCTGTCGTATAACCTGAGAGACAGTAACAAATTGAAGTATCGCTCCCTTATCTGTTTTAGGGCAACGTAAATGATAACTACAGGTGATTTAATCTGTTTTACTTTGCACTGAGATGGACAAAATTACATGGTTAATTATATCATCTCAAATGTGCCATGTTTTTTAACGTGAAATGCTTTTGCCTGTAAAATTCCACCCACCATGCACCAAACAAGTGAGAATTGAGTTTGTGGAAGAAAGTCTGCTGAGTTTAGTTATAGTATTTTAGGTGTTCCAGTAATAAACATGAAAAATAGTTTGTTGTTCTTTAATGATATGTAAATCATATCACCACATATTAATTCCTAAATCTTGTTATTCATACCAGTGGAAATTAGACATGTACCTTTTTTTCTTATATTGATAGTAGCATGCTGCTCATACTCCTTTTCTCTTTCTGCTGATGTAGGTACATAGCTTGGTGCTGTTTCCAGCAACTTAATGATATTTGAATTCTTAATTTGAAAATTTTCACCAGTATTAAAAAAAAGAAAAAAGGAAAGAAAAAAAAAGTATAAATTAGAATTCTAGTCTATTCAAAGCATGTTAACTGCCAAAATGAATTTAACAAACACAAAAGTACCTCTTTATAAATACAAACTTTAAACTGTATCAGTCTGACTAGGGACAAAACCAGTGTTCTCTCAGCTGCATTGTGCCAGAATGCTTTTGTAGTCCTGGATTACTATTTTAAATTACACTATTTACAACTAAGCTATTTATGATTAAATTATAATACACATACTGAAATTGATGCAATACAGAATTCCATGGCCATTATGCTACATCTCAGAAGCTACTTAATGTATAAAGGTAGGGACCATTCATCAAGTCGATTCAGAAGTCTTCGCTAATGATGGGCTGAAAATGTTGTAACAGTTACATTTGTTTTCCTTCTTACATTATGTTTATGGAACATGAAAAAATCTAACCTTGGAAACAAACTTTCTGCACTCACCGGCTCAGCACAGTCTGCAGGGGTACGGTTCCTTTCGTTCCTTATGTGTGTCATGGCACCATTCTGAAGCAGCAAGTCTACCAGGGCTTCGTTCTTCCCTATCACAGCCTCATGCAGTGCTGTATTTCCTTTGGCATTAGAAAGGTTAACAGAAGCTCCATGCTGGACAGCAAAATAAAATAGAAGTTACAGAGAAAGAGCAGCATAAAATGGAGATAGCACATTATTATTCTGTTTCTCTCCCCTTTCATTTTCCATGTATCAATGAGAACAATACAACAGCAGCCTTGTGGCTGTATGCAAAAACAAAGCATATGCTAGCAATCACCAGTTCAACAATAAGCCACCTGGCCATATTATTTCCTACTCTCTCACAGCCACAATTTCATGGATAAGCTCATTTCTTTTTTTGCATGTATCTAGTATATATTCCAAGTTTAAAAGAGATCAAAAAAAATCACACAGAATGCAAAAAACCCTATGCAACAGAATCCTAAGCAAGAAAACCTGCCATCTGCCACAGAGAAGTTCCATAAAAACAATAAGCTGTACAATAGCAAAGTAATATTTATCTAATCAAAAGCTATGAATGGAGAGGGTTGACAGAAGTGCGAGAACAAATACTCTCCATTTTTTTCTGAGTAGTTTTGATGGAGAAATGCTTAAAGATATACTAATCCCGAGTACAACATATCACAGATATGTTGTATGTGATAGCACAGATATCACATACAAAAATTCTATTCTGAACATTGTTTTCAGTGATCCTTCTCACCTGTAACAACAAGGCACTAGTCTCGTACTGACCATTCAAGCATGCATAAATTAAAGGAGTATTTCCATATATATCCCTTTTATTTTGTTTAGCATTGTAATCCATCAGACGCTTTACCACCTGTTGGAAGAAGTAACAACTTTTTAATTTAATCTAACCACGATCACACAATGGAAGTCCTTCCCACTTGTCTTATAATATAGTTATTTTTTAACTTAGAATGAAAAAAGAGATGGAAAAAAAAAAAAAGATTAGAGAAAAATCTCACCAAACAGATGGTAAATATAAGCATCTACTACTATCATACCAGTTTTCACATTTTAGCTCACACTTAAAAAAAAAAAAAAAAAGGCAACTTGAAGAAAGGCTAGAAAATAATAAATAAAAAATACAATGAATATTCATTAACCTAAAAGTTTGTGTTGTATTCTTGTTTCCTTCTTGCTTCTGTAATGTTTTGTCTCCCCATTACCTTCATGATTCTCACAATTTTTACTCCTTGCATTTCTCAGCTCCTTACTCTTAAGCCACCTTTTCTGCATTTTCCTACTTCCAGTCTCCTATCTGCACCTGCTTTTTCCTGGTTGGTATTCTTCCTGTCTCATGCACTTGCTGTCTTGTACTAATATCCTATTCTCAATAGCTCATGCTTCTGCTTCATTGCTATTGCCTCCCTGACCTCAAGTTAGAGATGAGGTTATCAGCTACCCTAAGAGCTCACTTGTCCCATAATCTACTAAAATGAGTTACATTATTGAAAATATAGTAAATATTTAACGGTGTGGCAAACTGAAATTGCCAAGTCTATAGCATCAACAGATGCATACATACCGTCCTTGAAGAGGAAGAAGGGAGGAAGGCAAAGAGAAAACATACAGAAAGATTAAGCTGCACAATGTATGTTTAAATGTTTGATGTAAGATGGTACCATTACTGGCAGCACCTTCATCAAAACGGTATTTTATACCATTAAGATAAAATGGTTGCCTACTGAAACTGCTTCATTGGAAAGAGACTGACAGAAGATTTTAGAAATGGACAAGAAAAAGCAAACATTAAAATTCATTTAACTGTTACTGGTTTAGTCTCATTGCTAATCTCACAAAACAGCTTTTTGCTGGTGGTTAAGTGTTAAATAGCTTGTATTTAAAGAAGAGGCTTAAATACCTGGAAGTGACCCTTCTGGCAGGCTAAGTGAAGAGGAACTGCATGTTGAGCATTCTTGGCACTGACACTGGCTCCATGTTTCAACAAGAGAGAGACAAGTTCAGAGTGTCCATGCAGTGCAGCCATGTGCAGTGGTGTAAAACCATCTTGGTTTGAAACATTTACGCCAAGTCCATTAGTAGGGATCCTTGCAAATTTCTGTTGAGGAAAATATACAACAAAACTATATAATTAATCATGTTACTTTCTATTGACCAAAGAAACAATCAAAATCCTACTAAGTACACATCAAATGGGCAGACAAACATTACAAAAACTTCTGCTACAGAACTTAATTTGAGACCTTCAGGAAAACAGATGGTAAACCAAAGCAGCTCAGTAGTACTTCTCAAGAGAATAATGAGTTTTAGAATAATGAGTTTTATTTTTCTCTCTTTTCTTCCAACACCGTAGCTTCTTATATAGAAATTCCAGAAATTCTGTTTCAGAACCACTGAAAAGATGTTGGCCAAATCTCTGTCTCCCACACCTCAGGTATTTATACACATTGATGAGATCCCCTCTCAGTCTTCTTTTCTCCAGACTGAAGAGACCCAGGTCTCTCAGCCTTTCCTCATAAGAAAGATGCTCCAGGCCCCATATCATCTTTGTGGCCCTCTGTTGGACTCTTTCCAGGAGATCCCTGTCTTTTTTTTATTATTGGGGAGCCCAGAACTGGACACAGTACTCCAGGTGAGGCCTGAACAGGGCACAGTAGAGGGGGAGGATCACCTCCCTTGATCTCCTGGCCACACTCCTTTTAATGCATGCCCGGATCCCATTGGCTCTCTTGGCCACTAGGGCACACTGCTGGCTCATGGTCAACCTGTCATCTACCAGGACCCCCAGGTCCTTCTCCTCAGAGCTCCTCTCCAGCAGGTCATCCCCCAGCCTGTACTGATGCACGTGGTTGTTCCTTCCCAGGTGCAAGACTCTACACTTGTTCTTACTAAACCTCATTAGGTTTCTTCCTGCCCATCTCTCCAGCCTGTCCAGGTCTCGCTGAATGGCAGCACAGCCTTCTGGCATGTCAGCCACCCCTCGCAGCTTTGTGTCATCAGCATACTTGCTGAGGGCAGACACTATTCCCTCATCAAGGTGAAGATGTTGAACAAGACCAGACCCAGCACTGACCCCTGGGGAATACCCCCAGTCACAGATCTCCAGCCAGACTCTGCGCCGCCGATCACCACCCTCTGAGCTCAGCCAGTCAGCCAGTTCTCAACCCACCTTACCGTCCACTGTTCTATCCTACACTTCCTCAGTTTTGCTATCAGGATGTCATGGGAGACAGTATCAAAAGCCTTGCTAAAGTCAAGGTAGATGACATCCACTGTTCTCCCCTCATCTACCCAGCTGGTGGTATCATCATAGAAGGCAACAAGGTTGGTCAAGCATGACTTCCCCTTGGTGAATCCATGCTGATTACTCCTCATAACCTTATCCTCTTCCAATTGCTTGGAGATGGCATCCAGAACAAGCTGTTCCAACACCTTTCCAGGGACAGAGGTTTTTCACTCCATTATCAAGTAAGCCTTTGAACACTTAATCCTGTGCCCAAAATTTTCTACAGTTTAGTTAAAAAGAAATAATTTAATATCATCAGGTGAGCTCTGTTATGGTCTGTACATATTTTATTACTTTTTGGATAGAGATACAGAAGTGTTGGGCAATATGAATGCTATTTCTCTAGAGCTAGAAGTTGAATTACGTGAACACAAATTATTCTTTTTATAGAATGAATATTCCAACCTTTTGTGCTGGCCCACATTTTGAGCACTGGCATAATGGATGGCAGAATTCTGGTTTTGATGTACCGACTGTGTCATCTTCATCTTCCAAATCTTCTTCCATCCACTCTAATAGATAACGTACCTGGTATAAAAAGCAAGTCTTTCTTTATAGAGCCCAAGGGCTCCATAGCCTGATAAATCTGCATATCAGCATCTTACACAAGCAAGATTTACAAACATACACTTGTGAATAACTCAGAAAGACTATATATCTATTTCCTGTTATCATCTCCCCAAAGCCAAATTACAAAAGTCAAATGTTATTGTTGACAAAGCAGCTAGAAAGTTCACCAAGTATAGCAGTGAAGTAAATTATAAATGACTTCCTGCTGCCTAATCAAGACTTCAGTGTTCACCTCTGCTCAAACCCTCCAAATCCTTTTAGCTGAGATGATGATTAGACCAAGATTTGTGTCAGCTCACGTCAACATGAATTTTGTTTCATCTTTTGCTTTAACTAACATGAGAAGTGACATGGATAATGATATTTAATGAATATCCAAACATTGCAGGGACACTGACTTTTCTTAGGCCTGTAACTTCACAGGAGCTTAACAGTTTTACTTCTTCCTCAACATATAATGCCTCCTTTTTGTGAGAGAGGCCCTTCAGTGAAGCTAGTTTTAGGATTCAGAGCATTCATTCCTATGCTATCTTCCAGCAGTGATGCTTACTGCATTTCATTCTGACCTTAAATTCTATGCAACAACAACAAAAAATTAAGAAATACATTTTTACACTGAAATTCATTAATCCACGTAAACTAAAGACATCTCAGAATTACTAGTGACTGTATTAAGACCCCATTTATTGCACCATCTGACCATGTTATGCCCGACACCTATCGTGTATCATTCTGGGTTTGTACTACGCTCCGTGAGGCAAGACTCTTCAATAGCCACTTTCCCCCTCCTGTCACAACTCAGTACTGGTACTCTCATTATCCAAATGCACATCTCTCAATATATCAGAGTCTCGCCAAAAATCTGAACATGCTAATCCCATGCATTATCTCTATCATAACAGTGGAATTGCCCTTTTTTTTTTTTTTTCATTTTTGGTAAAAACATTGAACGTACACACACTGAAGTATCTCAGGAAATCATTCATAATCTCATTTTGCCAGTTAACTTTATCATCTAACACCTCCTCTATATTTCAAAATAACAATTTCAGGAATATATAGCAGAGCTAAATTGTACCCCATGTGCCAGACTTTTAGCTGTTCCACAGGAGTTCTTTTATAGAGGAGACTTTTCTTTCTCTTTTTTTTTTTCCCCCACAGTGTACAGCTGACCACCAAATCCAATCATTACAAATGAAAGACCAAAAATTGATGTTAAGCAGTATTGACTACTACTACACAATACTAACTTTTAGAGTCATATAAAGCTTTCTTACAAGCAACATACAGTGGGCTAAGGCAATTCTTAACAATCTCCACCCATAACGGATCTATAATCATCTACCAATTCAGCAGCCACTAAACATATAAAATGTATAGCTTGAGAACCTCCTCCCAAAAAACTGCTACATAACTCTGAAACACATTTTGAGAATAAAGCTTAGCATATTCTAGGTAGATCCTCCCTCCATGCTGTCCTCGTATACTTTTTTCCCCACTAAAGACACAGAAAATTTATCAAAGCAAGCTAAATTTTATATTCAAAATGCAGAATTGTTTGTCATTGGGTCAGCTAATTAAGCTAACAGCCACTGATTAACATCATTATCCCCAGTCTAAAGTATTAAGTGCTTTTGAAGTTCGCAGGTGCTATGATGATGACACAGTTTATTTTTTTGGGCTTCCTGAACAATCACAGCATATTTTTTTTATTTTTTTAATCTTCTGGTTCCATAGCACTTTTTTAAATGCCTCCTCATCTGGCTGTCACAGTGGAAATCTACAACAGCACTAATGACACTTCTGATGCTTCTGTTCCTATGAAGACAGACCTCAGGCCATCAGAACAAGATAAGAATTTTTAAATAACCCTTTTTTTAATAGATATGCAAGCCGTAACCACGCCATCCAATAGGACAGTCCTCATTATAATGAACAGTTTTACATGAACTTGAGTAATGTGGAAAGTACTGTAGGTAAAATGACTTGGGGATATGGAGTGAAAATTCTTGGTAGAAAATGAGCTCTACGTGATTGTTTCTGAAGGAAGATACTTAGCAAAGCGTCCTTCGTTTACTATTATTTACAAACAGCTTCCTCAATTTGAATGACTTAAATTTGAATATTCAACAGCCATTCTAAGACTCACCATTTCCAGATCTCCATCAGCAACTGCTCTGAGGAGTTTTTCCACCTATGTATGAAGAAAACAATTTATTTGCTTTGTTAATATTCATATTAAGCTGTACATGGAAAATCCTGTGTCCTTTATTAACCCTCTAAGCTCAAGTAGTAAGATTAGTGCTGGCCCATTTCATATTTGTTAATAAAGTTTTAAAGAAAAAACCTTCTTCCTTTATGAAATACAAAAGATGTGAATATGCAGCCATTTGATGATCTCTTGACTTGCTCAGTTAAACAGCATTTACCCAAACAGAAGACATGTAAGCTAACATACATTATTATTCTGCTTCAGCAGGAACTGACCATACATTTCTGTTGTGAACCTGTAAAAAAATCTGCTCAGGACAAACTCCTACACTGATGAACACTACTACTGTCTGGGCTCTTGCATTGATATGCTACCAAAATCACAAAGGATGACAAGTTGTTTTATTTTACTAGATAACAAAGAACAGTTTAAGATCAAAAAGATGCTTTCCAGTTGCCCACTTCACATCTACAGATTATTGGTTTATTCCTATGTTAAAAACAAGCATTTATAAACCTGGCTTGATTGTAAGGAATAAATTTGTTTTCTTACTTAAAATGTTTGATAATTAAATATCAAAGGGTATGTTCGCACCAGCAAAAGCCAAACCTCTTCTTCAGGAATGGCACAGTTGCCAGTGAAAAGTCATGGAGACTCCATTAAAATTATCACTAGGCAACTTGTTCAGCATCTGCAGAGTGTTGAAGGATCATTCAATAAGCTTTTGGAAAGACTGATTCATCATTATAGCAAATTATTCTAGTACTGTGCCATTATCACCAAAGATGCTGCTGTGTGAGCAAAGTTGTTTCAATATTAAGGAACACCGTGCAAGCTGAAGATGTCATGGAGCTAGTCACACTTCAATCTTTCTCTGGAAATGACTGCTTTGTTCATTACAGCTGCATCTCAACATGCTTGTATTATCAAGTGTTCTGTATACAGTACAGAAAGATATAATTGAGAGCAATAAAATATTTTTACCTCCCACTGTTCCAGAAAGCATGCTACTATTCTTGGAGCTGTCCTTTTAGATAGCACATGTGACAGTATCACTCAGAGGAGGCATTATTATTCACAGAATAGAAATAAATGGACACTCCTTGAGAGTTCATAGCTCTACTTACGTTACTAATTGCAACTTGTACATCAGTAACACTGAGCTTGTGTTTCACCATTACAGAACTTCAAGCAGTCTTCACTTTTCTGGAAGGGTGGGGAGGAAGGGAATTGCTTATTTTTAACTAAGTTGAACGTAGTTCACTTTAGTACAAACTAGTTATTCACATTATTCACATTATAACTCTAGCATATCCTGTGACTCAGAAATATTTATCAGACAGCTGATGGCAAAAAAAATATTGTTTTTAACTTTTTGAAAGGCATGAATGGACAAATTATTTATGATAAACTCTACATTTTGTGTAGAAACTATCAGCTTCTTTCTACAGCATTTCTGTAAAGAATTATATCATTTATTACTTTAATGTCAGGTTACAAATACCAATGATATTAAGTATATTTAATAATGTTACATTTGGATAAACAGAGTGGTTAAGTAGGCCAGATAACAGCTAACAGATGCAGAGCAGCCAACTCTGCAAGAACAGAAAGTGACTTTTAAGGGAATTTAAGAATCTGTCTGCAACTATGCAGAGTAGAAAGGGGATCTCAGAGGATCTAAATCTAAGCCAGTCATCTAAACTCCCTCTCTGGTAACAACAAAATAGAAGGCAGTCAACAAACACCTGAGTGCAACTCAGCTCAAACAAATATCTAAGGTGTCTGAGATGAATTGCTCTCTGGAGGTACTAATTTTTCTCTACCGATTAAGGAGGAAAATAGGTGACTAAACTTAAGACGATTGTCTGTCAGGCATCTGAAGGTAGTTAAGCCGTATCCCAGCCTCTGCACATGTACACCTAAAATGGACAATATTTATTACAGAGTTCTGTACTTCCCACAGATTTCCCTTGACATGGCTCCCTAATCATACAGAATAATGTCACCAGAGAATGTAAAGTTCTTCACAATTTTCAGGAGTCAGTCTTATCACATAGAAGATGCCTAAGACCCACAAGTTCCACTAATTTCTTTCCCAAAATAACAACTTCCTTGTTCTAAAACTATCTCAGGCCCTAGCAGTAGAGAAACGTATAACAACTGTTATGCAGCTTACAGATGATTTATTATGAGTACTTAGGGTAAAATGTCTGCTACTTGCATTTCTCCATCTTTCCAGCTTGCTTTCTCCCTCCTGTGGAACAACAGAACCCTCCTTTAAATACAAAAATAGATTAAACAGAAAGCCACTTGACGAAATCTATTGCAATTCACTTGCGTACTCAGTTTTCCTGTTGCTGAACAGAATTTATGCTGAGAATTACTAGTTCTAACAAGAGGAAGTTCCAAATTTACATGCTTAGTTCTTTTACTCTCTGTTGTAAATAAGCCACATACAATACAAGACATATGCCATGACTGACTCATTCAAGCAAAGAGTTTAATTCATACGCAGTATTGATTAATGAAGATTTCACTGCATTCCTTTAACTCATTATTTAAGCCTTGAAATCTGGAAAACCAACCTTACCAATTTCCTATACTTCCAGTGGCATTCCCTTTTTGGAGATCTCTCAGGATTAGGTCGTTGTCTCTTTGCTTAGTAAGAATAACAGCAGTGAGCCCATGTGAAACTTGGCAAACAGAAATGACCTAAAGCTGGATTACAGGAGGAGGTCATTAACCTCAAGAATATAAGGTGTAAGCTGCTTGTAATCTTTTTCCCTGGCTTAAACTAGTCTTAGCTCTCAGGAGTGATAAATTTGTTCCCTCAAGGAAAAGCAAATCCTCGACCTAACAGGTGAACATTTATGTACATTAGAGCTTATTTACAGAGCTTGACTCTGCACAAACAGGGAGGTACAGTCCTACATTAAGGCTCTCAGAGTAAATGACACTGAAGCATGAATTAATATTGTCCAATCAAACTTTACATCTTTGAGTTTCTTGAAGATTTTTAGAAAACAGGAACTTTTGGAAAGAAAAAAAAACATTTCAACAGAAGGAAGAATTTCAATGAAGAAATTATATGGAAAGAAACAAAAATATTGAGAAGGTCATATTGGAAAAAAATGGACCAGGAAGATCAAGAAAAAATAAACAGAGAAGTATCAGAAGGAGTGATGATATGACAATCTTGGGAGGACATAAATGGAAAGTATGGATTTGAGGTCCCACACAAGAAAAAGCCAAAGACAGAAAACTCAGAGAAGAAACCTTGGTTGGTACAGACATAGCAAAACCAGCAAAAACATGTGGAATATATTCAGTAGATTGTACTTCTTCACATTTCACAAAATTGATATCCTTTGCCTATTTTGAAAACTTGTCCTAACATTCCAGTTTGATGCATTGTTTGCCAGTATGCTTGTATTAGTTTGTTTTTCCTGAGAGATTCTGTAACCTAACAATAGCATTTAATTCTTGGTCAAGACATCAAGGTCCTTGAGACTATTGACTGCCGTTATAATTATTTTACAACTCAACAAAATCTCAAAGTATGTCATTTACTGTGGTAAATATGACCAACTACTCCAAATGAGCTTTCAATTTTTCCCCAGAAATACACAGCAGATCAGTTCATAAGATACAAAAATAAGTGTTGAGATACAAAGGTGAGAAGCACCTTAGGATAGCAGCATTTTCCAAGCCTGAGAAAAGGCTATTTTCTGAAGAACCAGTTTAAAACAGGGCTGCAAAGTATCACTCTCCCAGCTTCCTTCACATTGCTTATACCTGTCTTACCTCTTTATAACTGTTTTTTATTTCTTCTTGTCTTGTATCAATTGATGCTGATGACAAGCTTGAGACAGATGATCCTCTGCTAAAAGTTTCTGCAGAGTGCTGAGGAGACCTAAGTGGTAACTTCAAGTTGGCAAAAAAACAAACAGAAAAACCTACATTATCAGATTAAGCATGTTAAGCACAAGCAAAAAAAATTAGCAACTTGTACTGGTTGTTACCTCAGAAGCACTCTGTCCCCTTTCAAACGTTATATAGTTTAATTCCATCAGTGACAAAATCTGCATAAAAATATTAAGAAAACCAATGTAACTCCACTGACAGAAACACAAATCAGCTGACAACTTAATACCAGTAACAGATTATCACTGAGCAAATTAAAAGTACCAGTTTACAATGTTATGGTCTATACTATAGAGAGACTGCATTCATGCTATAAGATTTAAAATATGACCCTTCTTCCTCAAAGGCAAGCATACATTTTCACTTTATTCATACCAGACCACAAAAACCTGTTAACAGGTAAGCATCTACATGCCTGTGGAATTGATCAGAAAGAACTCAAGCTGGAAGATAAACAGGAGTACCTTGGAATTTAATGCACACTGTAGGGAAGTCTCTTTCATCCGGTTTTGAATATCTGGATTTGCCCCATTTTGCAAAAGCACTTCTATGATCCCTTGATAACCCCAACGAGCAGCTATATGGAGAGGAGTATCTCCCTTTTCATTTCCAATATCTAATCTACAGGAACGAACATCATAGTAGACTAAAGCTTTGACACACTGGAAAAAAAAGGAAAGCCATCAATGAAATATAGTATCATCTCTCAATTCACGTAACATGGGCAATCCTAAACAGGTTGTTTTCACAGCTACTCATATAATCCTTTGCCTAAAAGATAGGCTTTTACAGTTCAGTGCCATTAACAAAAAAGTTAAAATCAAATAACTAAATTTGTACGATAATACTATCTTTAATGTGAATGCATAATAAAAATTGCTATGAACTACTGAATAAAGTCTGAATTTACAGCATTAAATAGCTACCCTCCCAATCTCTTTTATTTACTTTTTTTTTTTTTTTTTTTTTTACAGTTTAATGCAAACTGGCATCACAATTTAATTCCATTCCATTAGGATGTCCATTTAGTTTGTCACAAAACAATTACTTACATCCTCATGACCATAAGCACAGGCTAAATGAAGCGGAGTATTTCCATTATTGTCTTGAACGTCCGTACTTGCCTTGTAGTGCAATAAGAGAAGCTTAGAAGACAAATGAAAAATAGATATCTAAGTAAGTAAAAAAATTAATGGACAAACAATTGCTACTCTGTATATTCCTTTATATTTCTAGCATGATGAACCACTTCATGAAGAACTATCTACTTTTCTCCTGCTTCAAATAGTAACACAGTGCCCCTTGGCATTACAGCACTGTTTTTGCCCCACCCTGAGAACCAAATAAAAGCTGCTGCTTACATATTCAGAGTTGTCATTGACAAAATGAATCACCTACTGCAGCAAACACTGCAACATATATGCTATGTGCTAATTTACCCTATATATTAAGGGCCTACAGAAGTGAATATAAATTAATTTAAGCAATAGTAATTCAAGGATCTTAGATATACAACATTCAAGTACACAATAATTAACAAACACAGTCTATCCTAAAAACAATTTGAAGTCATTTAATTAATCACAATGACTGCAGTGGCTCTTTTGCCTTAATCAAGAGCAGAAAGTTAACAGGCTTTCCATTTGTACTATGTACCAGAGGTTTGTATTAATAAAACAGATGAATTATCAGGCATACATACCTGCCAATTACTTGGTTATTATGAATGGCAGAAAACCTTCTAATATAGGAAAAAATAAAATATGCAAATAAAGATACTGAAAGATTCTCAATTCTGACAACACATACAATTCTAAGTAAAACTTCAGAAGGCCTAAGTGACAGTAACAGTAGAACAGATTAGTAAAAGTCATACATTTATTATTTAGGTTAAGTATTTGATTTTATTTCTAACTAAGCCTTTTAGTGCTTACTGTAACATTTTGATATCCCTTCTGACAGGCAAGGTGAAGCGGAGTTGAACCATGGTAATCTGTAGCATTGACAATGGCTCCTTTTGCAACTAGTAAATCCACTAATGATGTTTGCCCTTGAAAAACATACAGTCATTAAAAGAGAAAAGTAAACTTTGCAAAAGAACATTGCTATTTTTCATATTCAAACATAATATCCTGCATTTTGCATACTATGTTTCTACATACTATATATTTGCTTCCTACTTCCTTGGTATTTGTTTTTCCTGTTGCATAGTAAGGTCAGAGCTCAAGGTCAATGTTCTGTAAAAGAACCTCCAACTAAAAGCAAATGACATTTGTAACTTATGAGTAAGAAAAGGATGGAAAATAAAGTCATGTCACACAATGCATTTTCATGTTGGGATTCAAGATAACAAAAGAAAGGAGGTAGTTAAAAAAAATCAAAAAAGTTAATGTATCTTCTAATAAATGTAACATCCATAGCATGGCGAACATTACAAGTCAGGAGATAGTACAGATTTCCCATGCATAGTCAGCTGCAGTTAGAAATAATTAATTCTTCAATCTGACAGTTCTTTAAAATATGAGACTGTTTTCTGATGACACATTTTTACTTTTTTCACAGCTGAAAAACTTCTGTAGTAAACACTAAGGCAAAAGTAAACAGTCAGCAAACAAACAATAATCTACTCATAAGAAACTGAGCTTAAAAGAAAATTCAGTAACCTCAGTGTAGGCCAAGATACCAGTTCCCACAGCTAATACGCAGAAAATAATTTAATGCAAAATTCACTGTATAATGCAATGTTGGAAATGATGCTAACATGAAGATAAAGATAATAAGGAAGAGAAGGTATTAATGAAAAAAAACAACAACACTCACCACAGATAGCAGCTATATGAAGTGGCGTGTATCCCCGGTCATCTCGGGAAAATGGGGTGATAATGGAAGGATCATTCAGTTTTCTGAAACGATTAAAACGTAAAACGTTTTAAAAGCAGCTCAGTTATCTATGCAGCAGGGGAATGAGGAGATGAAGAGACGAATTATTCTATACAGAGCTTTACACACTGACAAATTATTCTATACAGAGCTTTATACTTGTTGAAAGTGTTTTTCTCCATGATGTATAAGTTAGTCTCAAGAGAAGAAACTTTCTACACTACACTCATCCAAAGACATACGTAGCTGGAACAGCAGTGTTATCACACCAGTGTTGTGTCTACTGCTAAGCAGTGCTGGCACAGCATCGGGCCTCTCTCTAACCCTCCTAGGGGGTGGGCAAAAAGTGAGAAGAGAAACATCACCAGGGCAGCTGACCTAAACCAACCAAAGGGATATTCCGTACCACATGATGTCACACTCAGCAATAAAAGGTGGAAACAGGAAGAAGAGGGGAGGGGTGGGCTCTCGTGAAAACGTCGGGCCTCCTCCCGAACACTGGCTACGTGCGTTGAGGCCCTGCTTCAAGGACATGGTCAATCATCGCTCATTTGTGGGAAGTAGAGAGTAATTTCTTTCCTCTGCACTTCCACATAGCCTTCATTTATTTTATTTATTTGTTTTCCTCCCCTTTTTTTTTTTTTTTTTTATTTTCCCTTTCCCCCTCCCTTTTCCCCTTTCCCTTTTTATTTCCCTTTAGTTAAATTGTTTAGTTCATAATAATCTTTCTTTAATTATTATTATTATTTCCCTTTAATTAAATTATCCTTATCTCAACCCGTGAGTTGTTCTTTGATTTACTTCTCCCCCTCCTCATCTAAGGACGGGGAGTGAGAGAGCGGTTGTGGTGTTTAGCTGCCCAGCACGGTAAAACCACCACAACATACAGCCTCCATCACAAAATTTGCCTGGTTCCAAGGTATTCAGTACCCTCTTAACATTTCTTCTGCTTTTTCAAACCATATGAATGTATGATCTCTCTTATATTCTGAAGTGCTCCCAACATCCTCTGAAACTGAAAACAGCATACTTTCTAAAGGAAATCTTAGATTAAGGCATGTACATAGCTTTTCCTGTATTTGCAGAGATGAAAAGTGCTTACCCAGAAACTAGCTTCTCGCATTTGTCACAGTAACAAAGTGGATGACACATTTTTTGTACGGTGTCCTTGTCACTGTCACCTTGACTTAGTAATCGCTCCACTTCCTCCTGATTACCTGAAGCAATATGCTACAAAATGACAAGGAAAGAGAGAGAATGAGGAACCGATATAAAAAGAATTTAAAAAAAAAAAAGTAATTTACTAAAACACAAAACCAAAGGAACTGATTATTAAAGACATGTATTCAAGCATTAGAAAGCAGAAATTAACAATGTCACAGCACAAAACCCCTTAACAGGCATTCAGTACTAAAAAGAATCTGTTCTTGGCATACTTCACTTTCTATAAAAAAAAATTAAAACAATTCCCATTATTCTCTTTAGACTCAGTCACAAAATTGAGCTCCCCCTTTGCAAAAAACATTTCTATACAATTACTAAGTCTCTAGCCATAAGCTGCAAACACACATAATTAGAAGTTCTGCTTTATTTCCTTGTACAGGCAAAATTCCTTTAGAATGACAATATGAGATTAGCATATAATATGAAGCAGCTGTCAGGTGACTGCATTTAAATTATTTTAGCAACCTCTTTAATTTTAAGCACTGAAAGTAGTGAGTGACAAGCAGCTATGTGTGCTTTAAATGGGCTGATCAACACCAACAGCAGTAGCATTTCATCCTCATCTGAGTCCAAATTTCTTAGGCATTGAAATCCGTAAAACTGTTTTAACTTGGTAATGTTTTGGCACAGAAACACAAATACACTTTTAACAGCTACTAATATACATGTATATTTTGTAGTACTAACATAATTAACACTGCATTCGATTTCAGAAAATCAGAAAGGATGGTATACAAACATGAAATAAGTAGTACATACATAATGCCACCATTATTTACCTTAAATAAGCAATCTATTGGGGTAGCAGAAATCTGGGACAACAAGTTCATCTTTTGTCTTAAAAGCAGCTTGTCACACAGTCTGTCAGATTCCTGAAGGTAAAATAAATAGATACATACTCACATGCAAGTAAAAATGAAGTAGCTTAACAACATTATTAGTTTTTTAAAACATACATCATCCATTAACCACTTTTTAACTATTAGTCAGTTTCACATTTAGGATTCTATTTCTAAGGCTTAAAGGATCGCACAACTGCTGTCCAAAGAAAAAATAAGTAGATGTTCACTAGAATATTCCTTTACTGTAGCTCTCCATGAGCTAACTAGGCAACTAGAAAAGACAAAGGCAACAAGAACTGTTGCCTTTTTTTTTTTTTTTAAGAACTGTAGAGAAGCTTTCTCGTGAACACAAATAAGGATTCTTCACTCTGGAAAAGATTTGACTGTGCAACAGTAGTCTATAAAATCACAGAAAGTCTGAAGAAAACAAAGAAAGAATGATTACTCGCTGTTCCTCAAAAAACTGTGACACCCAACGAAATCATCACGTTAGGTTTGGGAAAGGAACAGGGAGAAGCAAGAGAGGAGACAAAGTTCTCTTGCTATGGAACTCACTGACATGGGTGCTGCCAATGTCAAAAGTATAAATGGAGTCAAAAAGCCATTAGGCAAATTAATGTAAGGCATGCCTACTGGTGGCCACTAAACAGGATGACCCAGTTGCAACTCTGACTCAAAGACACTCATGAACTCTCTGCTGGTTACTGGAAAATAAAAGGTTATTTTATTACACGTGAAGTATTACTCTGCACCAGACTCACTCGTATTGCGTTTCCTACCAGTCTCTTGAAAACTGCAGATTCATCTAAGCAGACATGTAGCTCAACCCTCACGGTGGCAGCTCCTATTTTCTAAGAAATCTGAAGATATACTTTAGAAGAATATACATGTATATGCTTCCAAAAACAGTAGAAAATTCTCAAGTAAGATTTTGAAATGGCAGCATCGAACATCACGGGAAATAAAACCTTAATCCAAAGAAAACACTTTTCTTCTCATAGATGAAGACACTGGCACATAGTCATCATCCAAATATAACCAAAGAAATGGCATTCATTGCCAACCACAGGCAGTGGTTGACTACAATCAACTAACCCCCTAAAACTGGCAAGACTCCCAGCATCCACCAAACTGAAGATCACTGCAGTTAAGAATGAACACACAATTATCAGATCAACTTTGATAGTTTAAGATCTATGCTGTGGCTTCTGCAGTAAATACCAGATATAATGTCTGATTGAGCTCTTAACATGAGTAGCAAGTCAGCATGAACTTTCAGAAACTAGTGAACTGCAACTAAACAAGATCACTTGGACACCGAAAATGAAAAGTTAAGATTTTCTAGAAATTTCATTAAGGAATTTCAAAAATCAGCACAGACGTCTCTTGTAAAACTAACTAAAAAGCCCTCCACTGTTAGAGCCAATAATGCTGTTAGAAATATGCTGTTAGAAATGCGTTTGTGATGCCTACAGAGATAACAGCTGAGATCTGTACTTCATGGTAAATTGTCTGTAAACAGAATTTCTTTCAGTACTTTAAATATTCATACAGAGATTTTAGAATAGAAAATTATCCAAGATCACAGTAGAAACTGAGCAGCTACAAACAGAATAATATAGATCTGTTCCCTATCACAACATTAAAATCTCTTTCATAAAAGTCTCTTTGTAAATTCACTAGTCAAGTCAGCTTGTACATTCCTAACACATCTACACAGCCATGTGGCGGTATGCTTACAAGTTCTTCTTCCCTTATAATTGAACTCACAGTTTTTAAAGCATAAACTATTTAGGTAGAGGCATGCTATATTGGGCTATTTATGCTAACCTAAGAAACACTTTTTTCCTTGTACTGAAGGGTGAAAAAACATTAGCACATATACGAAGAATAAGTTGTTAGCTGATCTGAAATTTTTACTGGTTTTGTATTTAGATGCATGAAGGTGATGACATTCACTGATTTTTCAAACCTAAGTACTTCAGCGAAAGCTATCTATACATTGTCTTTCCAGAATTACAAGGCATGTGAGTGTGAGTGGTGATCTCCTTAGATAGGTTCTTCAGTGTGATTAGGAAGAAATATTTGATCAAAAATTTGTATTAACTAGAAAAAATGTTAAAGCTTTACTACAGATGTCAGTTTCTGAAAACTCTCATCAGAACTTCATGACCTGCTCCCATGTTTTGCATTTCCCCCCCTCAGAATCCAAACAACCAGTAAAACTTAGTGTACTTTTAATATCCTCCCTTCCACAGTGTATTTTATACTAAAAATGTCCCCAGTGTGAAAAAATTCGAGGGCCATTTAAGACAGCAATCCTTACACAGAGAGAAAGTCTTTATTTTGTTACATGAATCAGGAAAAAGTCCATCTCAGGTGAAACCTTGTATCTTAAAAATAGTACGAAGGTGGGAATAAAAAAGGAATGGCAGAAGAATCAGATATTGGTCAAAATATCAAGCAAAATAAGGCCTTCAAAGACAATATTGCTTGTAACTGCTTTACTTCAACTCCAGGAGTTACATAAAGATTTGCTTAGAATGGGACTTTTTCTGGTACGACAGATTTTAAATCTGATCACCTAGATTTGGATATACAGCCAAATATTAATGAGCTTTTTATCTAACATTATTTTCTATAAATAGAAAAAAGATTTGTACCTATAAGGGTATATCTACACACAGACCTAATCCAAGATGATTTCTACAGATAATTCAGGACTCGCAAAAAGGATCTCCCACTCTTCATCCCAAAAACTTTATTATCCTTAGCTTGTTAGTCTTCCTTTCCTGATCTCTCCTATGTGCACTTCTTCAGTTCCAACTTCACGGCCACCTACAGCTTTTTTCTATGCAAAAAATCTAAATACTACTGATTTTCTAGTGCATAGCTCTTACCAGCTCCCTGCCTCAACCTTCTGAGGTAGGTCTTGCTACATATTAGCTGTGCATAGAAATTTAACAAGGATCCAATACTCATTAACTGGAACCCCATTAAATAAATTTGGCAATTGACAAGCACCAGAAAATATGGAGTTCTCTTGTGCCATCAGTTACACACTTGTCTCCTCCTCTTGACCCCCACCCAAAATGTCTTTCCAAGACTCACATCATCTTGGGTGAAGGAATTCAGCATGTTTTCAAGTGCTTACTTCATGAAGGTGATATGCCCATTATCCCACAGGGTACATTGGTTCCCTGCAGAGTTCTCCTTCTGTAGTTAGTTAGCTTCTTTAGGGATTGGAAAAAAGCATTCATCAGCTGCCAGAAGTTCCATCTGAAGCCATCTATGAAATTAAATGTAGCCACATGAGGGGCTGTAATGAAGGCCAAGGGCACAGCAATGTTCCTGCTCAGATCCCACAACCTCTTTGAGCACAATCTGGAGACAGAAGCCATGGGACATCAACCTGACAACTGCTGCCCCTTGAAGGTCAAAGCAGCTCTTTTACTATACGATAAAGGAAGTAGGATGTATCTCAACTAGTAAGTCCCTGAAGGGACAGCAATTCCATCAGAAGTTCCTGCCGTGTTCTCCCACCTCCTCACTCCCCTTTCCCACTTTCTGTCAAGGAGCTACCTGCTACCTAGTTTGTCTCCTCATTGCCTGCCACCTTCTCCCTTTCCATTTACACCAGTGAAAAGGGTAGTGCAGCTCTTTCCTTTTCATGTGTTAGAGAGCAAAGGGTCGCTCATTTCCTTGTCTTCAGGGTTCTGCTGTTCTTCCATCTAATCTTCAAGCCACACCTGGGAACTCCCCTCCTTTACTCTGCCTTACACATTGTTTGTTCCCTATACACTCACTGAAAGTAGAGAGCAGGAAACTAGCACCCCGAGACTGGAGCTCTTCCAGCTGAGATATGGAGGAAAACATTGCACTACTATATTGTTCATAAGAGCAGGTAGACAGCAGCATGAGACTGCCCTTATATCAACTGCACAGAGATATTTCATCTCTCATATTTCAAGACAAACACCTCCCAGAGAAATAAGTCCATTTTACTTGGCAGCAGCATTTATCAAGAAGCTATAGTCAGACGGCAATCCCAGTAAAAAGAATGCTATCCTCAGCCATGTAAGGAAGGATAGGACCTGGCGTTTCACAGGAGGTAGTTTATTTTCTCCAACTTGCTCATGTTTTTGTGGAAGACAGTTCTACTTCGGCTTCAATTCTCCATCCAGACCATCAGCATTGCTATTTGTACATCGATAATTAATGACAGCCAAGTGACTGCAGGAAGCAAAGTTGACTGGCAGGTTTTCCTTTTCAACCAACATATATTTTTCTTAATCAGAATTCAATACAATACAAACAAGAAATACTACAGTCTCTTTACACACAAAAAGAAAGTGCCTTTTTTTGTGTATAAAAACTCATGCATTACAAGTTAATGGAAAGATTCCAGAAAAGAACAAAACCCACACCAGCAAAAGACTAAAATGACAAGTGTTTTTTCTTTAAAGATTATGCCCCATGTTGTCCCATCCCAAGCACTGCACACTGAGCCGTTGCCAGCCCCTGCTTCACAGTTGGGCAGACAGACATATTGAATTAATTCCAATTCTGAGTTCACTCCTTTTGATTTCCACATCAGATCACAAAAATCTAGTTTTGCAATAGCAGATTTTTTAAATGAGTAGTTAAGACTGGATTCCTTTAATAAATAAATTAGATTACAAAAATTTAGATTCTCAGATTACTTTTAGAAAACTTTTTAGATTACAAAAGTTTCTAAAGTTACATCAGTATCATCCTTGATTGGCCTGCAGGGATTTGACCTGATTAACAGAAGGTCTAGCTGCCCAGGAGCAAATAACTTATGCATCCACAAGCTTCCTAACCCTGCTACGTTAGAAACCCTGAGAGCCAAACTTGACCTTCAAGCACCACCTAATATCATAGTCCTGCACTCCCATTAAACTATTAACTTGGTGCAGAGTAATCTACACTGCAAACACTTGGTATTTAGACACTATTAATATTTACTAATTTTACATTACACTGCAATCTCCATTCTGCTAGCCAGGTTTTTTAAAATTAAAAGTTTGTGTAAGCTCGAGCTATGCCTACTCTGATGTACTGCATTGCTTTCACAACCACAACTACAGGAGGTATTAAAAGCTTATTGAAAATTCAGCTATTGAAAGTAGGTCTGTCATTTTTTTCTGATCATATGAAGAGGCAAACTTAACATTTAACTACTTCCTCTAGGAGTGTACAGCGAACAAGTGTTGCTACAGGACTAGGACTTCATTCAAATATTTTAGATTCTGCTTCAGGTATAGTTGCCTCCTAACCAATTCCTTAAAGTGGGAAAAAAAGGAGCTCATATTAGCTGTTTGCTTCTTTTGACCAATTTACCCCTACAGTGGTGCAATCCAACAAGCTTATCAAAAATCACATTTAACAGTCTTTAAGAGTAGCTTACTGTTGTTCTGTCAGAGAGGTTGCCTTGTCGTATATATTCTATTGCAGCCTCAATTGAGGTTAGACAGTATCCTAATTCATCCTTCACTGAACTGCAAAGCCTGAAGTTCTTGATGTAACTCAAGTTGGCCATCCTGAAATAAAAAGTTAAAGCCTCTAAAGATAAGATGTCACTATAGCAAGACATACTTTAATACAACTCATCTTAGGCAGTGCAGGCAGACAGTAAATGGAGGTTAAGAAAAAGCTTCTAAAGAAATTGTTAGGCTAGCAAAACCATAGCTGTTTTGAGCTTTGTGATTGGATTAGAGCACTACTACTTTTAACTGTCCGATAAAAATTTAAGAATTAGATATAAAGTACATGAAGGATGGGATAAGGACAGTGGTAAGAGAGCATATCACAAGTTTCAAGCATCTTAAAGCACCAGTGTAGATATCTAAATATTAAAAGGAAAAAATTCTAATATTTGAGATATGGGATACACCAACACAACTCAGTTCAGGTACAGATGAAAGGTTTAGGTAATTTTTTCCTGGGAGTGGTGTGAGATAAATAGAAGGGCATAAACAAAAGCAAGCAATTAAGCATTCAAACTATTTCTTTACACAAAGTGTATCAGGCACATAGAATCTGCATAAAGGTTATAGTTCCATCATAGATGAAGTCTATATGGGATACATAGATCGAGTAAATGGAAGATCCTCCCATTAAAATTGTTTTCTAGACTGGGAATCAGAACATACAGCACTTCCTGATAGCACTTCCAGAATTCCTGATAGGCCCTTAATTCTATTACATTTAACACATCTTTGCTGTTTGTCCTACTAAAAATAGCTTACTGCATTACAGCAGCTCCTCTAACACTTTAGGTAGGTTGTTACTAAATATCCAGAAGCATTTGCCCCTACAGCACTGTTATGTAAAATACAATTGAGCTATATATAGCCAAAGAAGTTACATACCAGTTTGGGATTTCTGTTTTTACAAGTAAATAAAGCAAAACAGAGAGAAGATCATCTGCACACACAGCTTCCACATTAACTAAAAGAAAGAAATTACATATTAGTCATGCCTCTTAAGATTAAGGATCAGCTCTTAGTAGAGTGTATTAAGTAACCAAAGCAGCCTTTCAAAAGTATGTTCTCAACCTCCCTTCAAAATAGACTGCCAGGAGCCAAAATAAATACAGTTGCAGTATTTGATTAGCATTTCCTCCTTTCTACACAGGAGGAGACAAAGCACTAGCTCAAAATTTCTTGATGACAAATGCTACCCTTTAAGTTGACATGCTTTTCCATATCCCAAGAGTCTTCCTGAAGAAAGGAAAGGATGCTGCAAAGAAGTGCTAGTTTAGGATAATACTACTAGGTAAATGGAGTAGTATCTTCTCTTTCCAGGCTTGATGAAATAAATATCAGATTAGGAGGTCCATCGCAGAGAGGCAAGCCCATCACAGAATGATTTCTGTGAATTCAGTGGCACTTTGAATACAACAGACAGAAAGCCTGTCTGACCACCCCCTCAATAGTGCACACTCCAGAAGATGCATCTCAACAGTATTGATTTCAAGATTATCACAAAGCACAAACACTGAGCATCGCTGCTAGATCATTAAAATGGATCACCCTCATTTCTTCTACATGAGAAAGTGTCCTAACACGTACAAACTTCTCAGATGCTCTAGCTAAAACACACACCTAACCAAGTACCTCATCTCACACCATGGAGAAGCATCTATCTCACATCCATTTTGCTTTTTGGAACACCTGCGAAGTAGACCTCAATCTAAATGTTAGCCCACAAGACTAATTCAAACATCTGTTTACATACCAAAGTGCTTTGTGCATACTAGTTAAGAAAAATAAAGCTTAAAATCAATTATTAATTCACTATTTACTGACCTCTTTGGCTAGGAGACTGCATAATAATTTGCACCACTTTTCGTAGGCAAAGTAGCTTCTGTTGAGGGGAAGTACATTTGTTCAGCTGACCCAGTTCTCGTTTTGCACGTGGTATATTAAAACTATGAAATAATTTGAAATAAATAGTTAGCATACATCACGGTTCCTATGCAGGATGTCCAAAACCAGAAGTTTGATCTCATTCAGAGCTGAAATAAGAAATGGCATTAAGAAAATTTCCATCCCCACTCCAAGTACATTTGCACTTTTGCACCCTGTAGAGTCAACCTTATGCACAAGAACACAAAAGAAAAGGAGATAAAAATCAGCACAACAGCTGCATTAAAATAAGAATTGCAAAGCTTTATTTTTTTTTTATTTCAAATGAATAGAAAAATAAGTCTGCTATTGTCTGAAGGATTACACTTTTTGGCCTGCCTGAGACCCATTTAAGATAAGATCCCAGTGGCTGCTCAAAAATCCACTCATCTCTCACCTGAACTCAGGCTTTACTCCAATGTCTTTTTGCTGGAGGTCTTGAAGGCTCCTCGTGATTTTGTTGAAAGCAGCATCCTAATCAACAGAAAGGCAACAGGTTTTTAAAATGCATTGAATTAATGTAACTAATCTTTAGCACAGAAACTCACCTCACTTGCCTCAATAGTCCCCACATATTTAAAGACTAGATCATAAATAGCATGGTGGATATACATCTGTGGGGAAAAAACAGTAGTTTAAGTATGAAAGGAACAGTTAAAATAGTTTGCCAATTATTTCCCTTAATTTCAGAAGCTTACTTCAACTGCTTGTTTAATCATATTCATCTGCTCTTCTTGCTTTGCAAGCATCTTCTAAAAAAAAAAAAAACACACAAAAAATGGCAAAAGTTAGACAGTTGATTGCTTACATAACACCATGTACTGTGCATTAAATGAAGTATTTACCAAGTGTGAATCTCTTAAAAGATGCTGGAGACATTTGGTATAAAGCGCATTGACAGAATCCTAAGGAGGTAAAAAAAAAAAAAAGGCTTTAAGATTTGGGTTAATCTGACTTGAAGCAACAGAGCATAAGTAAGCAAAAAAAGGAAATTTCTCCTGCCTTAGAAGTGTACAGTATCAACTACAGTAAGATAAGATTTTTAGCTAGAACAACTGCCTTAACCAGACAGTTAAGGTGTAATTTGTAATTACAAATTTTCTCTCTTCCCACCTTTCCCACAACTCTGGAAGATTGACACAGAAAATCTCAGGACAAAGATACCTAAAGCAGTGACAGGAATTATATTTAGTAAATTAAACATCGAGCAACTAGATACTGACTATGTAGTGGCGGAGATTTTTCCTTTCATGTTCTTTAAATGTTCGGTAGAAAGATGCTATGTATTTATCAAATCTCTCACAATGCCTTCCCAAGGATTCTCTAACATCTTCAATATTTTTAAGAGAATAGGAATTTGATGAAGCTGTAGATTCACCTAAAACAAAACCCAAGAGTTAACTCATTGAATATGTAAGCATGGTAAAGTACTTTCTGTCCCTAGATATCTAGCCAACTTGTGTGCAATGAAACATTAATTCAACTTAACATACTTTTAAAAGCAACACCTTCAGTTAACTAAGAGAACCTAATGCAATTAAATAACCACATTTAGAGCTGGCTCTTTTGCCTTTTACATCAAGCATTGGTTCGGAATATCTAAAATTGATTTTGCGTGCTTTTTTGCTGTGTGGTAATTTATTGCTACATACACAACTCAACTGGCATTGCCCAGGCCTGAAAGAAAAGCACAGCAACGTACTGACTGAATACCCATGCAGGAAGTCAGTGTGCTCTAAGCAAGCTGTAAAAAACCCATCTTGGATTTTTACATAACCTGTTCTTTTCTGAAAGCTTTTCTCTGAATGGGAGGGCAAAATCGCTCCATGTAAACGTTAAACCAAATCCCCTTTCCTTCTGAATAACACAACTGGATCCCTCACTTCAAATTCATGTGTTTTGTTTTGTTTTTTTTTCCACAAAAATTTCTCTAGGCAAACCCTTCATTTGCAACCAAAGGCTAGCTAATAACATGCTTAGCTCTCATTCATTTCAAACTACTTTAATATTACAAATTACCTCACTTCTGAAAGACCGCTATACAACTACACTAAATAGCCAAAAAAGGAACTCCACAAGAATATTTTTATACATGCATTAATATTTATAGTTTGAGTCTATATGTATTCCAGGTATTTTCTCTAGAATAACTTCAATACTTCCCTCACAGTACTGTTTTCACACTTGTCTGGCATCACTTCACTTTGTCCATTTGAAATGAATAATGACATTATGTATTAAGATCACATCCTTATATTTCAGAAAAAGTGTGTGTTTTAAGTAGCTTCAGTTACTTTTAATTAGCTAACATAGATTTGTTATAAAATTTCACAAGGAAACCCCAATACATTCAAAACTTTAATGACTTTGGAAATAGTGTTCCAGCCTCATCAAGAGGATTTTCAATGCTAGGCCACAAAGTAACATATTCAACATAATGGGGAGACACAATCACCAGATGCACTACTTTGTAGCTATGCAATACAACATCTAAACACTACAGTGACTGTGAAAGTTTATTTCAATCTAGTCTTGTGCATCCACCTTACATCTGAAAACAGATGTCAGGTTTAAGAGATTAAATACTACTTTTAATTAGTCAACACTACACAGTCAACACTGCAAAAAAAATCCAGCTGGATCAAGTTTTCCACTTTTTTTTTTTTTAAACTGTGGAGACCGGGATGTGTAGACTTAAGTATGGCTGGCAGCAACTTCATATGTCTTTCCACCAACATACCAGCATCCACATCAGCACATTAGTAAATACTGGGAGCTTTCAACCAAGCCAGCATTTTTCAGAATGAAGAAAATGTATTAAACAAAGACACTAATTTATTCACCATGCAAACAAGACATCACTTCAATACATACCTGAGCTTTCTGTTTTTTCCAGTGGATGAGCTATGCACAAAATACTAAAGCTCTCTTCTTTTTCATTGTAAAATGTTTCTTCAAAAAGTACAGGGACTGAAACATGGTGACTAAAACCAGTTCCTAAAACGATGAGGTTTCCTTGTATGAAGATCTCCTGAAACAAACAAAAAAAAAAGATAGTGTAAAGCTCCTGAAAAAAAATCATAATAACTAGGCAATGAAGAAATGAGTAATATTTTCAGGGAAAGAAGAGGATCTTTCAAGACAAGAAAGCCACAGATTTGAGATTTTTTTGTATTCTCATGCTGTGTAGACTGAAGTTGGAATTCCTTCAGCCTGCAACAGGTAGCTTAACCTTGCTTACATCCATTTTCCTTACAAACTCACTATTACAAGAGGTTTCAGACATCCTACAAACTAAAGTGACTATTTGCAGATTTTTAAAGCACTTTTAGTAGAAAGGAAACAAAAAACGACTTATATTTGAAGTCTAGAGCCCAGCTTCAGAAAAATACCATATATCTTTGTCTACGTTTTTCATGCTTATCTTCTAAAGCAATTCCAGTGTGAATATCTACAGTAGGAAGATCTAGATGACTGCTTGCAAACCAGTGCAAAATCAGACTATTGCAAAAATGACAAGTGAAAAAAATTCATTAAAAGAGTATGCAGTGCTAGCATTGGTTATCATGCCTTGTCTTTAGAATAAGTCTCTACTCTATTTATTGAATTAATTAATCAGGCCTCAGATCCAACTCAATACCATCCAAATTGTCTTAAGCATTAGTGAGCCTGAATCCGTGTACAATATAGGCAAGCTACTATTTGCCTGAAAGCTAAAGATCACTTGGTTATCTTAGTAATAACGGTCTTTCTGCCTCGCAATAAAATTCCTAACAGCCACAAGTGGGGATGACCCATTTTGTTCACAAAGATTGAATTGCTAAAAAACACAGACAAGCTTGAAATAGTAGTAAGCTGAAAATGAGAGGCAGCAACACCATCTAAATAGGACAACTATTCTTGTGTACATGCCAAGACACAGCTTTTGCTAGAAAGCAATGTAAACCTTAGAACGAGCTTAGATGGGCAGCATACTTCTTTTGCAAGTTAGCTACAACTCCTCACTAACTCCTGTAACCATTAGTTCACACTGTCAGTCACAACTGCAGCAAATAATTTCCTGGAGTGTCCCCAAGCCACATTTAGATATCATAACAGAACTACCTTTCCATTTAAGGTCTGAAAATTTTCCTCTAGTGGCCTCAAAACATAGGATTCAAACTGGCAGGTAGAAATACGGTTGCTTGAAAGGCTTCCTTTGCATGGAACTAATACCTTGGGGAAAAAAAAAAAAAAAAAAAAAACAACTCAGACAAATGCAAGACATCACCAGCTAAACCCTAATCACTTTTGCCTTTTACATTCCTTTAGAGGCATGCAGTTAAATCTGGCTTATACACATTTACCAGCAAGTGTGGCAACTGAGAGCTGTTTTCAGGTGTGGGTTTTTTTTTTTTTTTTAATAGAAAGGAAAAGCCATACATACAGCTAACAAAGTTTAATTTTTTGACTTATCTGAATGAGAACAGATGGAACTGAAGCAAACAATGAGATGAAATCCCATATAAGTTACCTGCACCAGTCATCTGAATGATCTAAACACGGCAGCTAGTAAAATTGCAATATATTTTAAAACTAAAAGGAAATATTATCCGAATGAAGAATAAGCCTAAGTTAAAAAACAACTTGAGCCTACTGTAACTAAAAGATTGGCAGATGGACACATTCTTAATTAGCACACAAGACACATTTTAACATTTGCATACACTACACGAGTCTAGTTTTCAACCTGAACAACCTGTTGGTACTGCCAATTTATTTCTTAGTGATATTTCAGGCATAACCAGATCAGAACTAGACTGTTTTGATACACAGAACAGCGCAAAAGGATACTAAAAACTTCATTCCTTTTTGAAAGTTTGTCTTTTTTGCCACATTAACCTTTAGTATGACTAAATCATAATGTAACATGCACATCTGGTTTAATATAGTAACACGCATTTATTCATAATAGAGCCTGACTGAACTCACCAATTGTCTATTGAGGTAACCAAAATAACTACCACTAGCTGGCAATTAACGTTATCTTAAGCATCTTGACTTCAGTGCAAAATCTACATTCTTATTATTAACCCAATCTGCCTTGGAATTTTCTTTTAGTCGCATTATTCTCCACTCAGAGGAACTTATGTACTTTGGAATATAGCACTGGATGGGCACTTTCTAATTACAGCAAAGTATAATGCAATTAGAAAAAAAGTGAAGGAAGCGTGAAGTCTGTACTCTAACAGAAGAGTGGTGTTCCCTTCAATACAAGGTACACATTATACACGCTGTAAAGATCTCTCATTGGTAACAAACATGAAGCAAACGTTCTTCCTGTACTTGGATGCTTTCAGAAATAGTGTCTTCAAGACAATTCTACTCCTAAAATAAGATACTTTTTTTTTCTTCAGAAATGACAATGACTCAATACAAATGTTTTTATCCTAGCAACGTACAGCAATGCCATTATCAGTACCAGAATCACCAGCATAAGAGGTCAGACTTGAGAACAGAGACTATTTTTGAATATTAACTGCTCATCTGAGTTCTGCAAATATTTGACAGATTGTTGCCTTAACAAGCTAAGTGCTCAACCATTCATTGTTCATATTCCCCTGTATTCTTCTTAACCTATACAAATCACTGTATTCAATTTTAGTAAGTATTTATAGAAATATGCTTGTTGTTCTACATATGAACACTGCAATAGCCATACCCACTAAAAGCTAGCAAGTTCATATGAACCTGTAGTACAGTTAACACAAAGAATTAAGGATAAGATTAGGATAAGGATGTCAAGGATATTTGATAACAGCATACAGACAAGACCAGTGAACAGATTTTAGCATTTCTGCTAATCTACACCACCTTGGTAATAAAAATTGAAAAAGCCCTATCCAATTAAGACTTAAATTTATAATCTGGTAGCAATAAAATGGGGGTAGCAATAAATAATATATATATATATATATATATAAAATATATATTTTTTATATATATAAAATATATATTCCAAATATAAATATATATATATATTCCATTTGGAATGGGTTATTTGGATCAAGACTTACTGCAGAATATTCAAATCAAGCTTCTTAAAGGACTGCATTTTTTTTTTTTATTCCAGCTCAGTTTGTTAGCTTTGTTTTGCTATGTAAAATGCTGTCAGAAACAAGCGATTGTCTGTCCACTAACAATTTCAGGTGGTCAATCTTACCTTAAGCTTTACAAGCAAGTAGAAGGACACACAACGCTGTTCATATCAAAGAAAAATAGTTTTGTGTGAAGTTTAGAAACAGTACACACTTCCATCTTTTACTACCATGCATTTATTTGGAGGTCCATAAGCATGTCATTAGCAGGTAGGCTTGCACTGATCATTTATGAGTCTTAGTAGACATGATTTAAATCCATATCATTACTATTTATTAAGCAACTTTCAAATACACTGTATACTTACAATACCATGGAGCTCTGCAACTTTAGTACAGAGATCAGGACGACGCTTCTGAATGGCCAAATAAAAGGGATTTTTCAAGATATCTTCATCATACATAGCCATATGGACTTCAGATATTCCAAGGAGATTTTCTTAAAAGAAGGGCATATAGAGAATGGTTAATACATCATACACGGTATCTGTGAAAGTACTATATACAGAAATACCACAGGAGCAGTTTGATTCCTTGTCCAAACAGAAAAAAAGCAGTTTCAGGTCTTAATATCACAGAATCACAGAATTTCTAGGTTGGAAGAGACCTCAAGATCATCGAGTCCAACCTCTGACCTAACGCTAACAGTCCCCACTAAACCATATCCCTAAGCTCTATATCTAAACGTCTTTTAAAGACTTCCAGGGATGGTGACTCCACCACTTCCCTGGGCAGCCTGTTCCAGTGTCCAACAACCCTTTCGGTAAAGAAGTTCTTCCTAACATATAACCTAAAACTCCCCTGGTGCAACTTTAGCCCATTCCCCCTCGTCCTGTCACCAGGCACGTGGGAGAACAGGCCAACCCCCACCTCACTACAGCCTCCTTTAAGGTATCTGTAAAGAGCAATAAGGTCGCCCCTGAGCCTCCTTTTCTCCAGGCTGAACAAGCCCAGCTCCCTCAGCCGCTCCTCGTAGGACTTGTTCTCCAGGCCCCTCACCAGCTTCATAGCCCTTCTCTGGACCTGCTCAAGCACCTCCATGTCCTTCTTGTAGCGAGGGGCCCAAAACTGAACACAGTACTCGAGTTGCGGCCTCACCAGAGCCGAGTACAGGGGGACGATCACCTCCCTAGCCCTGCTGGTCACACTGTTTCTTATACAAGCCAGGATGCCGTTGGCCTTCTTGGCCACCTGAGCACACTGCTGGCTCATATTCAGCCGACTATCCACCATCACACCCAGGTCCTTCTCTGCCTGGCAGCTCTCCAACCACTCATCTCCCAGCCTGTAGCTCTGCTTGGGGTTATTGCGCCCCAGGTGCAGGACCCGGCACTTGGCCTTGTTGAACTTCATGCAGTTGACCTCAGCCCATCGGTCCAGCCTATCCAGATCCTCCTGCAGAGCCTTCCTACCCTCAAGCAGATCGACACACGCACCTAACTTGGTGTCATCTGCAAACTTACTGAGGGTGCACTCAATGCCCTCGTCCAGATCATCGATGAAGATATTAAAGAGGACCGGCCCCAGCACCCAGCCCTGGGGGACGCCACTAGTGACTGGCCTCCAACTGGACTTGACTCCATTCACCACGACTCTTTGGGCCCAGCTATCCAGCCAGTTTCTAACCCAACGAAGCGTGCGCCAGTCCAAGCCAAGAGCAGCCAGTTTCTTGAGGAGAATGCTGTGGGAGATAGTGTCAAAAGCCTTGCTGAAGTCAAGGTAGACCACATCCACAGCCTTTCCCTCATCCACCCAGGGTGTCACTTTGTCATAGAAGGAGATCAGGTTCGTCAAGCAGGACCTGCCTTTCATAAACCCATGCTGACTGGGCCTGATCGCCTGATTGCCCTGCAAGTGCCACGTGATGACTCTCAAGAGGATCTGCTCCATGAGCTTCCCTGGTACTGAGGTCAAACTGACAGGCCTGTAGTTTCCCGGGTCTGCCCTCCGGCCCTTCTTGTAGATGGGCGTCACGTTTGCTAGCTGCCAGTCAACTGGGACCTCCCCCGATAGCCAGGACTGCTGATAAATGATGGACAGTGGCTTGGCCAGCTCCTCTGCCAGTTCTCTCAGTACCCTTCGGTGGATCCCATCTGGCCCCATCGACTTGCACACATCCAAGTGCCGTAGCAGGTCACCAACCAGTTCTGCGTGGATGGTGAGGGCCACATCCTGCTCCCCATCCCCTTCCACCAGCTCAGGGTACTGGGTATCCAGAGAACATCCGGTATTGCCGCTAAAGACTGAGGGGAAGAAGGCATTGAGCACCTCCACCTTTTCCTCATCTCTTGTAACCAAGTTTCCCCCCGCATCCAGTAAAGGATAGAGATTCTCCTTAGTCCTCCTTTTTGTGTTGATGTATTTATAGAAACGTTTTTTGTTATCTTTAACGGCAGTAGCCAGATTGAGCTCCAGATGAGCTTTGGCCTTTCTAATTTTGTCCCTGCACAGCCTCACTACATTCTTATAGTCCTCCCTAGTGGCCTGCCCACTTTTCCAAAGATTATAAACCCTCTTTTTTCTCCTAAGCTCAAGCCACAATTCTCTGTTGAGCCAGGCTGGTCTTCTTCCCCGCCAGCTCGTCTTTGGGCACGTGGGGACAGACCGTTCCTGCGCCATTAAGATTTCCCTCTTGAAGAGCGCCCAGCCTTCCTGGACCCCTCTGCCCTTCAGAACCGCCTCCCAAGGGACTCCACCAACCAGTGTCCTGAGCAGCTCAAAGTCAGCCCTCCGAAAGTCCAATACAGAGGTTTTACTGGTCCCCTTCCTGGCCTCGCCAAGAATAGTGAACTCCACCATTTCGTGGTCACTCTGCCCAAGACAGCTCCCGACATTCACATCCTCCACCAGTCCTTCTCTGTTTGTGAAGAGAAGGTCTAGCGGGGCGCCACCCCTGATAGGTTCACTAACCAGCTGCATCAGGAAGCTATCTTCCACACTCTCCAGAAATATGGACTGTTCATGGCATGCTTAACATGAATGTAACTACAGTCACACATAAGTTATTAGGAAAGAAGTTTTCACAAAAATTTCCTTTTACACAGCTATCCTTATAATGTTTTCTTACCCCTTTCAGGTAAGAGAAGTAACAGCATGTGATATGTTTAGACAAAGCTTACGGAAGTTTAGATCTACATTATTACCACTTTGATACACTAGGAAACTTGTACTGCTAATTTCTAAAACAACCCAGAATTGAATTTGAAAAACAACCCTCAATTGAATTGATTGCTCCTTTGTAGCAGATTAGACCGCATCACAGGACACTGATGCTTCCACAATAAGCTCATTTCAGTCATAAGACTTACCTACGTGAGGATTACTGACTCACACAGATCAATAAGACACCCAGACAGTGTAACAGGAATTTGTGTAAAATGAATATTCAACTTTTCAGGGGAACTTATAGGAAAAAAGTACAAGAAAATATGAATATCCAAGTCGTAATTTAAAAGACACCATGAAAACAGATGTTTGTGGGCAATTCCACTCCCATGAAAAAGGTCTCAACTATCTGAAGTGAGTCTGACACAAAATCTGGCAGAACAGTAAGCAAAAGTGCCTGCAGACAGAAAACTGAATCTCTAGGCACTGGAAGAGCTACCACTAAGTGAGCCACAGGGCAAAGATAACTTCTAGAGGCACTAAACCCTTTGTTTACTTCCTCAATTTTAATTCTCAATAAAAACTATGTCCTAGACACAAGGGTAAGAAAAATCCTAATAGGACTTTTCTGGACTAACTTCAAAATTATTTTCTTCAGAAGAATGGAGATTAACAGGTTTACAAGTGCTTAAGTAGTCTGTATATGTTTCCCCCTGGAGTCAAGGAACAGAAATTGGATGATTTCCTCCTGCAATTTCACCTATATGTTCCAGGAATAGGTGAGAAGAGCAAGAGAACTTTAATTTGAGCAGGTCATCCTTAGACAAATAGTATTTTCTTGTTTTCTTCAACAGAGTTATACTTCACATGTTACTTGCTCAGTGTGAGCTTCTAATGCTTGTTCTGTTGTGTTTGTAATATTGACTACCTCATGCTGCACTTGTACCAAAAACCACATCCTTCTCCATAGATCAGGAAAGAGACACAAAACCATTGCATGGCAGTTTAATAGGGCAGAAAAAAACATCTAAGAATCTGTGGGATTGGTTGTAGTCTTTCAGTTTCAGCTATGCTGCTACCTGATGCACAGTCTGTTAACTGATCTACATACAGTCTGAAGGTTCCTTATAATTAGGCACAAAGAGAACTCAACACAAACATGATCAGATAAGCCTGCATGCAATTTCCACTGTGAAGTTATCAGCAGTTACAGCCTGGATAACCACAGTACAAACCACTGAAGTCTGGCAGTGGCAGATAACTGCCTCAAGCAAAGTTTTCCTGTGAAGTTCTAAACAAAATAGTTCATCCGCTTTCAAAAAATAATAACATTAAGAGCTTCTGTGGAAGAATATTAAGTTAGCAGTCCCAAAACCATTTTGGAACACAGCTTTGAAGTTTACTTAGAGGATGGGAGAGAAAAGGATTATCCTTTGACACCTTCAGAAGACTAGCTAAGTTCAGCAAGTAAAAGACATCCAGCCCTGTAAAAGTACAACTTCACACAAGGTCTGTCCTATTGCAGCACATGGGTCAACAGTATTATCTCTAGCAATTCCACAGCTGATTGCTGTAAACACTTCCATCAGGCAGCTGCAAGGCAAGTTCCTAGACCAGCGGTGTGGGAAGGAAGAAAGGCGATGCAGCACAGCAGCAGGTCTGCTGCAGGAACACAGACATCTCAGCACTGATACTCCACAGGTGTGTGATAAGACAGACTTCACTAAGCAGTACTCATCAGCTATGGAAAACATTTCTCTGAACAACAGGCTAGGCAACAGGCCATAAATGACTACAGCTTGGAGTCCAAACATGAATCAGCATCAACTTCTTACAAACAAGTTGAACACTGCAAAGGGCTGTATGAACACATGCACAGCCCACAAAATAGTCTACTGTGACAAGACTTACTTCAGAATCCTGTGCTCTTTTTTGGGTGCTACACTTCAAGGGAGATGGAACTGACTGAAGAATCTTAAGCAAGAAAGGCAAGATGCCTTGGAAGCAGGATCTGAGACATGTTCCTTATGGTGAAGAAACTGCATGAAATAGGTTAAAAAGAAAATCCCCAGGTGCATCAAGGTCTCAGTAAAGAACATTTTTTTTTCCCCATATCTGCAGATAAGAGTTTTTTCTTAACATATCTGAAGAAACAGGCCTTAGCTGTTTCTTCAGTCTCTTTACTTAGCTCTAAGTAAAGAGACTCAGATTACAGATCAGGAACACCTTTCAAAAGAAGGTGAACATGTTTTAGATAGCTTTGCTAAGCAGTCAAGTCTCTGATATGGTAAATCTTTAAGAACCTGTTAGACAAACCTCTACTAAAGGTGATATGGATATAGTGAGGCTAGGAGGCTGGATTACATGCTCTCTCAAGCTTTCTAACTCAAGCTTTTATTAACATAGTTAGCCCACTAACACATCTTCACCTACCTTTACTGGTGAATTCATGTTCAGTATCTGGTCAAGTGGTAGATGAGACTGCCAAGACCTTCTACACAGGGAAAAAGACGATTTGGATTCCATGCACTGGGCAGCAGAGGAGATGATGGAAGAGCACATTGACACAAAAAAGCAACTGAGTATCAGACTGCAGAAGCAAAACTGTGCAAGTGCTTCCAATCGCAGTAGCTATAATGCCAGTTTTTCAGCTTAATGGATCTTTAAGTCCAAGGAGTTCTTCCCATAGCAGAAAAGGGGAAAGATGAACACTTTCTATAAACTTCCCTTATCTAGAAACCTGTACCTCATTATCAAAAAACAGCAAGAAGCTTTGTCTAAGAAGAAATTAAGATCAACATTTAACACCTTGACAAAACAGGTGGAAGAGATGTATTGAGGGGTGGAGAAACTCCCAGAGACAAGCCTGCTCTTATGAAACTAATTATTTGATTCACAAAGCTCTTAAGTCATCACCTGCACCTGAAAAAAAAAAAAAAGAGACTAGAGTCTTCAACTTAAGAAACTTAAAGACCTGAAGAACTGTTTCAGTTCACAGATCACCACAGTAATTTTGAAACAATCTTCAGTTTTAGTTCATGAGTTACCACATATAAGCAGTTTTAAAACACTTAGTGGTAGGTATTTCTTCTACTACACAACTGTTGAACAATTGTGTTGAATCATGCTTGAGACCTCCAAAAAGAAGTCAAGTCACAAGAAACTGCATTGAAACATTCAATTCTGGCATTTTAGCTACTGTAATGCAACTAAGATGCTACCAGCATGCTATAACCTCAATAAAGGAGCTTAACTCTTAGTTCATCCAAGCATTTATCACTCAGCTTGAGCAGAGGCAGACTTTGAAGAGTCAACTACTAGCTTAACATGTGAAGCTGCACACAGCAGCAAGTAAGTACCAGTAAACAAACAAGTACTGATTTGAGAATCACTTCTGAATATCCCTCTCTTAGTGCTTCATCTGCTCATTGCTACATTAGTGGATGGCTATATTATACGATTATAGTGTGGGTATGCAAAAGGAAAGAAAGTGCTCATTAGCTTGAACAGTTGCTATCTTCACCTGGACCTCCTCTTCACCTATCCACAGCATTCTTGATGGAGAGGCAGAAATGGGGATGTATAAGCTGTATACAATATAAATAATTACAGTAAAGTCAAGTCCTTTATGCTACACTTCAATAGATTAAGTCCACAGAATCAGAAGAATACATTAGATTCCCCAAATTTTGACTCAGGCATTTTTGAGATTAAGTCAAATTTCTTTCCACCTCAAAAGTTAAGTGCATATGAAAATACCAGCTAATGCATTGCAGTAATTCTAGAAATGCATTAGAACACTCCATTGAGAATTTGTTGGCAGAACACAACATCCAACTTCAATCTAATTTCACTGAAGTGGCAGGTGGTAGACTTATTCCTCTAGTTGCACCTTGGACAGCTTTTGATTTACTAACATTAAGAGGGCAGAAAAAAGCACAAAACCATGTATACGTTATCAGAACTGTTTAATGCTTAAGTGGAAGTCCATTAAAAATTGTCAGAAGCCATACACACTAAGTTTCTTAAATTCTATCATGCTGAGCTGTAAAGCAATACATAAGTACTAATCTCAGAATGTTTACATGGAATCACTTAAATGTGAGGCTTCATTCCTGTAAACACAAAAAAAAAAATAAAATTGCTAGAAGAATAAAAGCTAGCTGATCACAGAATCTAATGGGCATTATGTTACTCTCTCAAAAAAAAAAAAAAGCATAACCTTAGAACAGCCAAATCCTTTATAGGTTAAGGATAGACTGATAATTCTAATGACATATATGTTGATTTTGTTTATTTGTTTGTTGTTGTTTTTAACTTTAGCTATTCTTTGTGCTATACACCATGGAATCCAAGCATGTCACTTTTTCCCAAAAGACTGGAAACAAAGTCTTACAACCTTTGGTACTGAAAGCAACGAGCAAGACTTAACTACAAAAGTTTATTTTCTCACTGATGATTTTTCCTTCAGAGATGCTCAAGTCAGGTACATTTACAGACCTATTAGTCTTCAGATCCTTCTAAGAAGCATTTTGAAATAGATAGTCATTAACGTAGATACCACTGCATTTACTTGACAGCTACATCACATCCACACCCTACAAGTTATATATCACTATTTACTCAGTTCTTAAGTTCTTCTGAATATCCTGCTATACCACTAAGGACCTAAAACACACTACAGAGAAAATACTTTTAACATAACCAAGGATTCTGTATAGAAACACTTCAGACTCGGTGTTGAACAGCACAAGGCTTTGTTTGGCTCGTTCATTTCACTACCAGGGCCAGTTAGGGAGGAAAAAAACAACTTCTATTCCTTTACATTCAGCTGCAGCTTATAGAGATTTCTGTGAAAGTGAGATAAGTCAGAACACTACCTCTGAATTATCAGGCTATAGAGCAGTGAATTTGCATCAGTCAGCTCAAAGCTTCCTAAAAAACAGGGAAAAACTAAGTTTAGTTATGCCAGACTGAGTGTGACCGTGATGCAACAGGTTCTGGGAAGGAGGGGACAATGTTATTACAGGAAGGTGCTCCTTTCTCTCAGCATCTCTCCTGCAGTCACATTTTTCTTCAAGTGGAAGGTAAAACATCTCCAGTTCCCAGCACCAGCTCTTTATTATTGTTTTTGTCTCTGCCCCACCCCTCCCCACGCAGACACCACTTCCCTTTTTAGGGTCTAGCAGCTCTGTCTCTCCTACCACTTCTGCTACCACTGCCCCCACACTCTCACACAGGACTCCCACAACCCTACAGCATCTGTCAGCAGCAGGGCAACACCATGCAAGCAGGTTTTTTTCAGTTCTTCATGCTGCTTTTCATTATGAATCCCCCTCCTGTAACCTAAAACAGAGCTCATTCTTAAAAAAGTTCACCCTTTCAATTTTAACAGTGTATTTGCACTATAGCTTGATGTGGAAACCTTATTTGCCTCAGACTTGAGGCCAAAGAACAAATGGGCTTGACTCTTAAATCACCTATTTCTTTCCTCCAAGGAACCTGTTTTATGAGCAGCTCATCCTTTACCAGGCGAGCTTTTAACTAGCCACCTACCCTGATTTTGGAGATCATCTTGCTCAGTGTTAGTCAAGTGTTAAGGAACAAGCTGCATTCTCCACAACAGAATAGTCCAGATTCTCAATACTTCGTTCTAGCAGGTTTAAAAATATACTAGAATAGCTACAAGTCCACCACCCATATCCCTTCTCTGGCTTATCATTACTAAAGCTGCATTTAAGTCTCAAATAGGAAAGCCTGAGATATTCAAAAACAAGCTGTGGAAAAAGAATGCAGAAAATGCTGACCAGTGAGCCACAAACATTAAAAAGGAACACATATACAGGAAAAAAAAAATAACAGAAGGTACAAAGTTCCCAAAACATTATCAAATATGGATGCTTCCTCCAAGTATTAGTGAACTGTATTTACCTCATCAGGCTTGCAGAGGTTGCAGCTTGCACACACATTTATTTGGGGGTCACCTGGATGGACCGCACAAACACAGGCTGAGATGAAATATGAGGATAAGCAGTATTTTACTTAGGCCAGTTATTTTGATCCTTTAGTTCCTGAGGCAAGACAGTGGTAGAATTCCCCAGCCTGTGTACTTGCACCTGAACACTGAACATACAGGGATGTGAGGCACAGAAGTTTATGCTGTTTCTTGACCGCAGAATTATAGACCACCACTGTTGACAGCATATCATATACAGTTCAAATTTAATGAATTTAATCCATTTTCTGCACTTCTCAATAGGAAAACCAAGTTGCTGCAGGCCAGCTATAGTCTTACCTTATCACTGCTAGAAGCTTAGGTGGAAAAAAAAAAAAGACCACTACTAGACACTTTACTGGCAAAATGCTTAAAAGGAAACTAGTCAAAGGAAAGCTGCAGTGTTATGAGACACAACCAGATTCATTTTCACTGTATCCAATTCTTCTTTCCTTATCTCACAATGGCTTTCGCTTTCAACTTTCTCATACCAGAGCACAACTGAATTCAGTTTGTGAGCTTATTCCAAAAGTAACACCATCAGACAAAGTTTACGAGCCATTTAAACAAAACAGACTTGTATTTACCTAAAATACTGCTTCAGCCTATTACAGTGACGATATAGGATTAAAGAAGTAGTAGTGTTCAAGATGCACCACTGAAGACTTTGCAAATATTTAAGAGCACTGGAGTAGGAAGAATATGGTCATCATTGTCTGCTGCAAGGAAGCCTTTCCATAGAGCCAGCAAATACATTTCTGTTCCTACTCATTATGCTGCTCCTAATAGTTTTTCCAGGACAACACTTTAGCTAGTCAGCACATTGTATCAAAGTAGTAGCAAGATCTAGATTTTCTTAACATCATGCCTGACAAACTACAACTTGAGTTTTAGGAGTTTACACAATCTACCTGAACTGGATAAATGCATACAGCTGGACTTAATTTAGAACTAATCTCAAGAACAGCCTCTTTCTTCCCACCTAATGCTTCAATACATCTTTAGGAGTATTATCTGACACAGATTAAAGCCCAAAGGTACCAGCAATTCTAAGTAGTCACAAGTGGCTGAAATAATATCCCCTTTCCTTCTCAGATACTTTCAGAGAAACTGAGCTCCAAGATCCTTGTGTGCTACAATGAATAGCAGCTTCAGTGAAGTGTAGCAGACTTTGAACATGGCTACCACGCCCACACACAAATGCATTCTTTAGTTGGGATTAAATTTAACGCAAGTCACACAGGACTCCAGATTCAAAATTAGAGCTAATCCTTCTTCCACCTGACAATAATTAAGCCATTACAAGACCTCACTTACAAGGTCAAAATTATCTTGTATTTCTTCATTCCAGCAAGGAGCCGGACATTATTGGCTCATCACTTCTTGACTATCAACACACAAATTGGCAGAGAGCTGCTCAGCACACTCTGTAGTAACTTGGCAGCCTACCATGGAAGTTAAAAGGTAACTTCTTCCACAAGTGGTAAACCTGCAGCAGAAGCTACCTGACTTGTAACTAGGTCCAAAAGTAACGCAGAACAAAAAGTTAATGGAGCAAGTAACTGATTTCCAGAACTACTGAGATCCAGAAGAGAGCGTAGTCTAGACAGACTCTCCAAACCAGGCTCAGCACCTTAAAACTGGTTTGCCTGGAGCCTGCTCCTCACAGCTAAGTATCTTGCCTACAGCATGCACAACACCAGCATGACATGGGAGTGGGTCACATTCCCCCTTCTTGTGGAAATAAGTTCTCACATCTTTTAAGTTACTATCACATCAGAAAACCATTCTGTTAGCCACAAACACCAAGGCACATGTAGTAGCACACGTTATGACAAGAAAGTTCTCCAGAAGTCTGCTTTGGCAAAAGCACATCACAGATAATAAAGACAACATAATTTCATCTGCTCTGCAGTGCTCAACATCGGTTTTATTTGTTGTTCTAGAAGGCTCAGATGTACGATAAACACACAAGAGCTCACTGCTCTTTGCAGTAACAATTTCAACATATGTGCAAGGGCAGTCTGTGAAATATCATTTTCACTGGTAAGAAACTTCAGTGTTTTCTACCCCTTCTGACATATGGTTATTTGACTCCAGCTATCCACAGCCATTCTGCACTGCATACTCACATTTCTTATCGGCCTTCTCAAAAAAAAAAAAAAAAAAAAAAAAAACACGCAGAAGAGGCGAAGAGGCAAGAACAACGCAAACTCTTTTCCTCAAGCACCTGCGACACTCGTGCATACCCAAAGCACACACCACGAAGCAAAGCAGGAAGCGGGGAGCGCACATAGCACACAACCACTGCCCGCACTGGCGTTAACCCCACTTCAGCAGCGCCCCGTGAGCCTGGGGACGGCGGGATAACCGTGGTCACCCACTGGGGCCCTGGGGCATGGGTACAGCGCTCCGCCACCGCCTCTCCCTCCTGAGGGAGGAGACTCCGGCCCTGGAGCAGGCCGCGGCGGACGCCGCCGCGCCCCCCGGCCGCAGGGCGACTCGCAGGCCGCTCCTGGAGCGGCAGTGCCGGGGGTGCCGGGGGTGCTGCGGGCACGGAGCGCGGCGCCGCCTCGCCAACAGCCCAGACTCGGAGCGCCGCCGCCGGCCGCCCCCCTCCCCTGGCCGCTGCGCGCCTCAGCCGAGCCCTACCGGGATCCAGGGCGGGCTGGGCCCGGCGCGGCGACGCCGCACGAAGCCAACGGCTGGGCGGCGGGGAGCGAACGAGGAAGCAGGCGGGCGGCCTCGGAGTCGGAGCCTGCGGAGGCGGAGTCTGTGAGGGCTTATAGGGCCGGGCCCAGCAGGCCGCGGGCGTTCCCTGCGCGGCGCCATGTGACGGGACAGCTGCCGGTCGTCCTCCGGAGCTTTGGCTTTTCCCTTTAGAGGCGGGATGAGGCGGCCTGGTCCCACTGCACGCCGGCGGTAGCGGGCAGGGAGCGATGCTGCCCGCTTCCCCGGCTCCCGGAGGGGCCTGAGGAGCCGTAAGGGGATCCGGAGGAGGGCGCGAGGGAGCCGCCCCTCGCCATGCCTGGTAGTGCCGGGCTCCGGCAGCTGCCCGGTCCCGGTCCCGGCAGCGGGTGAGGGCGGCGGAGCCATGGTGAAGGAGGAGTGCAAGGCGTTGTTGGATGCGCTCAGTAAGGTGACCGCCTGCTACCGGCACATGGTGCTGACCATCGGCGGCACCTCGGACTCGCAGAACCTGCGCGAAGAGCTCAAGAAAACCCGGCAAAAAGCCCAGGAGCTGGCGGTGGCCAACAGGAACAAGCTGACCGCGGTCCTGAAGGACAAAAGTGTGAGTAAGGAGGACAAAGCCGAGTTCGAGAGGCTATGGGTGATTTTCTCCACGTGCCTAGAGATCCTGGAGATCGACATGAGGAGGGCCCTGGAGCTGGGCCACGAGTTCCCGCTGAACGTCCCCAAAAAGCACCTGATACAAACGGGCATGAGCGGGGGAACCTCTGGCGTGGCCGCTAGGGCGATGAGCATCCAGAACATGAAATATGAGGCTGAGCACAATATAGATGTGGTGGATTTGAAAGACCTAGAAAACGAAATCAATCAGGTAGGAGAAATGATGTACGAGATGGAAATGAAGGTCAGCGTCCCTCAGTGGACAGTAGAGGCTAAGCAAGACCCTGGGGCTGAACTCAAATCCACCATCAGCGTGGGCGCATCTTCTATTGGCATGATCTCTGTGGAGGAAAATAAATCCTTCTGTGATATCAGCAAAATTCTAGCTGGGATTATTTTCTCCGCAGTCCTCATTATTGCCATTGTCCTGGCAGTGTGCGTGGTAAAGCTCTCTTAGGCTGGTGCAGGCTCTGACAAGCAGCCCCCATGGCTGCCTGTGAAGCACTTCATGCCTCACATCTTCTCAAAACAGGTCACCCGGGTGAGCTGAGAATTGAAACCTAACACTTGAAAAAATAAAGCAAAACTTTTGCCTCTCAAAATCCAAAAATGCAGTTTCTTTCTGCGTGCTTTTTGAAGAAAACAGATCTAAATCAGCCTGCAAATAGGACGTGTTCGTTTGCTGGACTTGTAACAGTTAACTATGAAGTATCAGGGTATTATCACTACTGGCTATAACAGGGATTTGTCTGCTATTAATAGATCACTAGTCTCAGAAGCATGTACTTTTTGTTCCCGAATAGGCTCTGCTGTTTGCTGCTGCTCACTGTTTACAGTATTTGGGAGTAACACAAATTTGGAGGCTAACAAAGTGAATAGAATGCACTGAGATTTTTTTCATCAAATACGCAAGATATTATTTCAGTGGACAAAAGGGGAAGGATGAAAACCCCAATAAATGAATGTAAGTGTCTATTCTGGATAAGTTAATGATTAGGGAAAGAGGAGGCGAGGAGGAGGACTCAGAAAACAAAACAAGCAATGTTCAGAAAATACTGATGGGAGATTTAGACTGCATTGTACAGAACCCAGTTACGTGGGTTGGCACAGCGCACACTAATGACTAGTGGCTTTCCACATCCAGAGAGAAAAAAGGGAGAGTTGCATGTTCAGAAAAATACCAGCAAGCCTCATGGTTCTATTCCATGTTTATCATAATTTTATCTTCCCCTGCAGAAAGTCTAATTCCTGCCACTGTTTCAGATTCTTTCTGTAGAATGAAACTGTCTGAACATCACAGTTAACTATGAGGACAGGAGCAGTGAATCCACCCACAACAGATGCAATAATTTTTGAAAGGAGTCTGGCAAACAAAAATGATGTAGAGCTAAAGCAGACCTTTCTAATCGTCCCAAAAGAGATTCTCTCTTACATTGACGGGCAGGGATTTTTCCCTTTGTATGTACAGTCACATTTCCACAAAACCTTTGAGTTCTTTGCAAAAATACAGACAAAGCTAAAACAAGAAGTCTTGGTTTCACATTTCATTCATGTCTGATTAATCATGTGGGAAAGAGGAAGTCTGTAGGACTGGACCCATAATTGGTCCCATTTAATGCACTACAGGTTTGGGGGATAAATGCAAGAGCAGCAGAAAACTTTTCCAATGCTTACCTAAAAATTGTCAGTGATGAAATGTAGAACTGGGGGGGGATACTAACTTTGCAGAGAAGCTCTATTATTGTCTTGAAAAAAGACCCATGTGTTGTGTTCCTTTATTATGTAACCTAAGGAGATTTGTTCTGTTCATCTAAATACACGCTATCAATTCCAAACTCCACAGGCAAATAAAGGACCCGAAGACGTGGGGGCTTTAATAGGTAATTACTCTGCCGCGCTGATTATTATGGGCACATTATCAAAAAGTAACAATCAGATGTGTCTGATGATGTTACTAGACAATAATCTGTAGGTTTGTTAAATAAAGTTATGTTGTCAACACTTGCGAACAGCTGATCTTTTTGAGTTGAGAACTAACCAATATTAAAAACTGCACCAGTTAAGTTTTTAGAACTTAAGAGAACTGGATTTGTGGAGAAAAGGCGAGTAACAAATTTGAATCTAGTCACTTGCAGGTGAGGAAAAAGAATGTGAAATAGAGGCCTGATTTAAAGGCTAACAACTATCATTTCTGTGAAGGATAATGTGAGTTTTGCACATTGATCCAGTCTAAACCTTCTTCTCATGGAAATCCACGGTTTTGTAAAACTCCACAATTTTTTCTTACGTATTTAATTCATTCCATAGGATGTGTCTTGTAAATAGCTAACAGGTTCTTAGAGATCCCCAGCAGCACTCTTACCAGGCAAGTCTGTTTCTATCAGTGCTACTGCTTTAGTCTGTCTAGACATAGACTAGATGTAAAAGCTGTGCGTTGATTTAAATGTCAAGATCTCCTTCACAATAATATTGAGTAAACATGTTTATGGAAAATAGAGCAAAAGCTGCAGGAGAATGTACAAATTTTGACTGCCACCACTAGTCACTAAGGATTCATGGACATTTTCACTCTTTGCACTCTCCTGTTACTTAGTTTACATGCAGGTGGATCAGAAGTTGGACTTTATTCTGCACTTCTTGAAAAGTTCATATTCCTTTTGAAATCAGATCATTTAACAACATTTCTGAAAATCCAAGTAATGCAAGTCTAGTTTCTGGTGGATAAGTAAATGGTAATATCTACAGCATTGATTATCTTGTATTTTGGTATCCTAAAGTGGGTATACTGTTTAAAAATGGCTATTTTTGTAGAGCTGTTTTTAAGACTAGGTAATATAATCTTCAAAAGCAAGACTCAGTGAGTTCAGAAGTTGTAAATTTTCAGTCCATGGTGTTTTGGGGTGGGGAGGATCTTGAGTAATACAGGACCCAAAGACTTCATATAAGTAGCCTATAATTATGCAAGTTGTACTTCATTTGAGTATGCACACGATTAATACTTAAAGGAACCTTGGAAAAATATTGTATTTTCAAATCTTAAGACAAAGCTGACTGTGGATTTATTCATCATGAATTTGTTCCTAAAAATCTGTATTATCTCATATTTCAGCTATGTGAAATTAAAAGATGAAGTAGAATTGTAACAGAGGATTGGCACCATCTAAGTGGATAGTATTCCTGCTATTAATTTACTAATAATAAAAAAATGCACTTGATACACACTTGATACAAGTGTACATTCAATGTGACAGGGTTCAGGCACTAGAGCACAAAAAATCAAAATAATATGAAGCCACTACTGCTCAAATAATATGAAGCCACTACTGCTCAAAGATATTTATGTTTCTTTTAAACTAAGAAGTAAAGAAATGTGCTAGATTCACAGCCTTAGATTTTTCCCCACGGGAATGCAACTGGAAGGAGACTAGAAATGCTGTTTTTGTAAGTGAACAATGTGAAGTCAAACTTCAAAATACTCTATATTTAGCATGATGAGAATACAGATACTCTGGTGCTGAACAGTGAACGAGAACGATACTGTGTTTTCACTACAAAAGAAGATGCTGGTTGCTTAATTTGAATCTTACTCCGGTTCTTTTGTCCTTATTTATAGGATACATATGTTAACTTTGCTATATACTAAAATCTTATTGCTGACATGAATTACTTTGTGTTTTGTTTTGTTTTGTTTTGTTTTTTGCCTGTGCATGGGTGGTATTTTCTACACTTTGAATAAAACTTGTTACTGTCACCATTTAACTTAAAATAAAGTACATTCTTGAAGCTTATTTGTCAGCTTGCAGCAGTAATTAAAACCAAACAAAAACTGAAATATTGACACACCTTTTCAATTCATTCTTCTAAAGAAAAAGTTCCTATTTCAACCAAAGGAATCAAACTAATGCACAAAGTCCTCACGCTAAAGTTTTCTTTAAATAAACATGCCCTTTTCACACACCTGCAGATGAATATATTAATATATCTTAATTTATACTGCAGGGAAATTGGACATTTGAAAGCCAAAAAATCTCTGTCTTAAGAAACAGCTACAACAACATTCAGGATAATAGGCATGATGTTGCCTTCGGCACTGCTTGCTCAGTATTGTTGATTAAAAGCAAGGAAACGTTGGCTTTGGAAACTGAAAACTAGAGAACATACTAGGCTAGACTAACAGAGGCTCTTGTATTAGGATCCAAACTCTATCCTCGTTCATCCAGCAAAGTTTGCATTTGCTTTAACAGAAGATATACACAGTTGAAGGAGTGATATACACAATTGAAGGAAAGTGAAATTTGGTCCTGTGGTATTGATAGCAACAAAGATAACAGTTGTATCAAACTATCTGAACTGAGTCTGTTAAATGCAGCAGTGTGTGATTTTATTCCAGGACTCCCAGTCTCTCAATGTAAAAAAAATTGCACACAGTTTTTTAATTTGCTAGCAAAGTGAACACAGAACCAAAAGTAAAGTGACAGTCTTCAATGGAATGTAACTTTAAACTTAACAGCTTTATGAATGTAAAATAAAATTAGTTTCAAAATTCTTCGCATAAAGCATTATTTTTTTAATGTGAATGTAGTTATTTAAAAACTGAGTAAACTGGTTGATGTCATTAGCTTTTGGATTCAAAATGAAATACATGCTTATTGTTTGCAGTCTGAAAGGATTGATTACGGGCTTTCCTTTTCATCTTATATAAGGTTTCTGTTGTTTATGTATAGTTTCCAGAAATACATTAAGTGCTAATGGAACTCCTAGTAAACATATTTACCCTTCACAGATTTTCATTATGTAAAAAGTCATTCTGAAAGACCAATGGATTATAGATCTCTAAGCACTCTCTCTCAATGCGATTATGTAAGTCTTTTAATGCAGGAAAGGCTCTGGACAAAATAGTAGTCTACACGTGAGCAGCATTTGCTATCGTAAGCATACAGTAAAAGTGGGATTAGAAAAGAGTGTTTTTCTCATATAAAATTATCCATATGTGTTGAGGGAGGGACAAGCTAATGAAAAGAGATGGATATATGCAAATAGTATCTTCATCTTATGTTATCAAAGTATGCTTTTTGTTAAATAGAACATAACTGTATCAAAATATTAAGCTATAGCTTCTCTATAAGAAGGTAATGTTAAATCTAGTGAGACCAAGAAAATGTAGTATCTCTAACTGGAACTGGCTACCTGTTCTCTGATTAACTCAGTACAGAGTAGGAGTAAAAATATTTTGATTACAGTATTTTGACTCCTTTTGATACAAGTTGATATCAGTTCCAGTCCAAAGACAGCCTCTTTTCTCTCTGTTTCACACTATTGGGATAAAGTGGTCACAGAAGGCTGGATTCTGCCATCCATTCTGGCAGCTAGCTGTTGCAGTATTGTGATGCAGTTGGAAATGCAACTTAATCATCTATCACTGATGAAACCTTTAAGAAGGTGAAAAGTCATGCAGCATTTAACCAGTGTGAAGTCTCCTCTGCAATCTCCTATATACAGCCATGGACAAACATTGCATGCTGGACGCTGTGTGACTAGAAGCCATGTAGGTAAATATAAATAAAATTATGGCATTTCTGAAATTCTGTGAACTGCAGAGGCTAGTTAGCAAAAGCAATTGTGTTGTTCTGTTCTAGTAATTCTGTAAGAAAATCTGCTGTGGTTTTCCTAAGCAGTAGCAATGTGCTTCCTGAGCCTCTACAGTGCTGTTTGTTTTTTTTTGTTTGTTTGTTTGTGTTTGTTTGGTTTTGATTGAATAGTGTGTTTTCTTTTATTTATACTATTATTACATAACATTGTTTATCAGATACTACTAATAACGTCTCCACCAAATTATACAAACAAATCCTCTAAAACCTAGTTCTAATTCAAGTGCACTGTAAGGGAAGTCACAATCATAGAATAAATACATGAGCTGTGCCTTTCACCTCCTTGGAACTTATTTTGGTAAATTTTTCAAGACATGTTAAAAAATTCAATGAAGTATATGATCAGGCAACTCTGTCTCTTGCACGCAAACGTTCAAAGAATATGTACAGTAAAACTCATTGATGTGTCACCATGAAGGAATTACACAGCCTAAAACATGACTTTGAAAATCATGTTGTTGTTGTTGTTTTGCTTTTAATAAGAATAGTACATGACATCATACAGTCATATAATTGTCTTAAGAAAAAATAATTATTTAAGAATTCAAATGCAATTCCTTTGTATAATCTTGAAGAAGCCATATATGTATATATATATATACAGCATAATCCTTGGGGGTGGAAAGAGTGAGAAAGATGGAAATGAAAAAAGACAAAAGAAAATATTTAACTATTTATACCATATAAAGTGACTGAGTACCTGACACACCAAACATGATACTCTTTTCACAACTTAATCCAATACACTAACTGGATATGTAACTTTATATATAAATACATGTTGCAGGGAGCATGGCCGAAAGCACGACAGACACCAGTAGAGTCAGATCATGCTCCATTTTCTTGCCCGAATTTTGTGTCGCATTGCGATTACTTCCTGCTTTTCCAAAAAGCGCTGTAATAAATCTAGGGCTACTTCGTCCTCCATTTTCCTGTTATTCCTGCTCTATGGCAATATCCTGCACTATGACAATATCAAAAGGAAAGCATGCCTTACCCTGTAATCAGCCTGCAGCCTTTGCCCTGTAGCCCACGCAGATGGCGAACTGTTTAGTTCAGGTCTTCGGAGACGACACACCAACCATTGTAGTAGTGTTCGGTCGCTCTTGACCCCCCAGTCGCCGTGTTCTGGTGCCCCTCTGCTTCAGCCACCCTTTGACAGGTCCCTGTTTGGGCGCCACTTTTCGGTTTGCGGCTGAAGGAACAATGCAGCCAACTCAATATGAGTGATAAAGCATAGTTCAACTTTATTGCCCAAATAGCCTAACTTTTATAGTGAACTTAATAGGGGCGGATAGTGTTTCACACAAGATAATTGGTCAAAAGCACTCAGACAAACAACTACAAGAAAACAACCCCACCTGCAAGAAAACAACCCCCTTGTGATTAGCAGTCATGTAGACCTTGTCCTTGAAGCCAGCTACTGGTAACAATATTTTTCTGAATTCCTCAATTGGGTGATGTGGGAACACTGTCATGGGAACTTCTCATAGTTGCCCTGGTAGCTTGGTTTGCTCAGCTACAGCAAGCCATGGGATTTTTGCTGTTTCAAAAAATCCCTCAACAAATACACACTGGAATTCTAGGTCTTAGAAGGAGTGGTCTGAATGATTACTTATATGTGCCATCACTACTCATCTGAAATTACATGTGCAAAGACTACTCATGTAATTAAAGGCTGCAGAATTAGAACCATAATTTCAGTTTCACGAGAAATGTAATCCATTAAGCATCTGTAGGAAGTAAAACATTTGCAATTGTTAATACTATCTTTACCCTAGTTTTCTGATCTGTTTTGCTTTGTTGGTATTTTTTTGGTCTGAAGGTAGCTATAAACCTTATAATGGTGCTATAACTACAAGCCTGCATCTTCTATATTGGATATTTATTCATGTTTTGGACAATACTTGGAAAAGCGTACAACAAATTCTTTATTTTTTTATATTATTTTGTGAGTCCACCTATTCAATCTGTTACATGAGCTTAAACAATCTAAAAGTCTCCTGTATTCCCTGCCTACATACTACCCATAATGCAGGAAAGCCCAGATGAACACAGAATGCCCCTGTGCTGGAATGGTTTTACTCCAGCAGTGGCATAAACTAGTATCCTCATGTTAGGACTGGCATTCCTGATAACAGAGTATTTTTCTAAGTACAGTTGAGATGAGCTCAGCATTTCAGCAGAATATGTTGAAGAAAGAAGTCATCCAAGTTGGAGATGAAAAGAAACATGCCTTATAGATAACCTTAAATCTAGTTTGGCTTTAGGACTTTTTCCATACTCCTTTGAGCTTTCTCCAGCAAGTTAAATATAGCTCTGAGAGAGGAGATGGATGCACATTCACAGCACTTCAGTTTTGCCTTTCTTAGTAGAAAGGGGACAAAACATCCCTTTGCACCATAGGCTTTTGTTCAAGGAGTTTCTGAGTGTCAGTTGGTTCATCCTCAGAACCTCCTGCCACCCCCAGTCCTGATAACTGTGTCAATTAAAGACTCATATGCTCATATACTTCTGGAATTTTGCTTGAGATGGTTTCATCTTTGTCATGAAAGAACACTGAGCTACTTCTTCTAAGACAGTACTGAAAGGAAGATTAAAAATTGCCATCAATAGTGTGAATATGCTTACCCTTAGGCAAGGGATGTCACCCTGCTTAGGGGGAAGAGGTACCTTACACACCCCAGGACTGTCTGGAAAAATGCAGTAACTGGAGTGGAGAATAATCCATTTGTCTTAAGCCACACTTGCACTTGGCTGTGTGGTCCCAGAGGACTGCTCCAGATGCTGACGACAGACATAAATAATGCTATAACCACACAACTATTTTTCTGCTGCAATCCTTGTATATGTTTGAGGGTGCAAACAGCAGTGTATATGCCATCCACAAACTACATTTACCCCTCCATACAAGAATGCCTATGAAAGTTGATCTGTCAAATTTTTTGCTGTATAGCAGTGAAGCTGGAGGAATTGTCCAGGATATTGCTGCTTGACATACATGTATGAGCACTGGCAAGACTTTAGACTTCTCTGGGCTTAAAAAATAATAATAATAATAAAATATATATCCTGTATAGAAACTAAACAACATAATCACTATTCTCTAGTATCAGATTTTCCTAGATGTTGTGAAATACTCTTCCAGAAATATTATACATCACATTTTTGCCATAGCAAGACAGATTTGTGTATGTGCAGGTATTACAGCTGATTTTAAAGTGATGCTGTTTGTTATTGTTACACAACTATTTTCTACTTAAAATGCCTTTATGTGGTAATTACCTGACATAATGGACCTTAAATCTTTTTGATCAGCAGTCAAGCTCATCGGACATTAAATCTTGGAAAACCTCAGTAGTTTATTAATATTTCACCATTAAAGCAGCTTTTAGACAAAGCACATTCCTAACAAGATGCATATTTAACTCAATAAAATAGACTACAAGTACAGAATACAAGCAAATGAAAGGCAGACTCCATGATTTTGGGTTCAAAATGCCTTACAATAGGAAATAGGAGCAGCAGTGGACCTCACACTTCCATTGTTTAAGGTTGTAATCACCAATGAGCAACACTGCTTAAGCATGAAAAAAGAGGCCACAATTACAAAATGGTTTTTGCATGTACGTTTATGAGGAAGGAAAGGGGAGACAGAGGTCGAACTTGAATGTTGTCTGGCTGTATCACAGATGGTGTTCTGCCTCAGTTTTAGTATAATCAGCTGATTATACTAAATCAGCAGAGTCAACAGTTTCTTGTCACACTCGGTGCTACGAAGTGGAATAGTGGAATAACTGTGAACTGCAAAGTGCCCCAACCCCTACTTTCCCAAATAAATTGCCAGCGGCCGCCGTCAGCCGCATACCTGAAGCTCGTCCACGTTACCCTCAGCCTGTGCCCTGTGCCACCGCCCGGCGAACCCTCAGCTTGTGCCCTGTGACACGACCCCGCGGGTTAGGACCCGGGGCGTTGCTGCTGCCGCCCGCCCTGCCCTCAGCCCGTCCCCGTCCTCTCGCCGCGCTTTGCAGCGGCTCCTCCAGGCGCCCAGGCGGCGCCTCAGCGCCCGAGCCGCCGCCGCCGCCTCCCACTCGCCGCCGGCCCCGCGATGAACCCGCGGCTGCGGCACTGGCGGGAGGCGGCTACGCTGCTGCTGGCGGCGGGCATGGGTGCGCGGCCGGGGCGCTCCGCGCTCGATCCCTGCGACTACGAGGTGCTGCTGCTGCAGCGGAGCTTCCGCAGCGGCTTCGCGCCCGGCGCACACGTCTTCCCGGGCGGCCTGGTGGAGGCGGCGGACTTCTCGGCGGCCTGGCTGGGGCTGCTGCCCGCCTCGCCGCTCTGCGGGCTGGGCTCCGTGAAGCCGCCGCCTGCGGGCAGCGGCCGGGCGCCGATCTTCGCCACGGACCGGCGGCAGCTGGGCTCGCCGCTGCCCGGGGAAGTCGCCTTCCGTATCTGCGCCATCCGGGAAACTTTCGAAGAGGCGGGGATCCTGCTGCTGGCACCCGGGAGCGGGCCCGGGGAGAGCGGCGGGGCCGGGCCGCTGCCCGTGGAGAGCCTGCTGTCGGCCGCCGAGCTGGGCGAGTGGCGGCGCCGGGTGCGGGAGGATGCGGGCTGCTTCCTGCAGCTCTGCCGGCACCTGGGCTGCGTGCCCAACATCTGGGCTCTGCACGAGTGGAGCAACTGGCTCACCCCGGTCGGCAGGGCCGGCCCCGGCGGCCGCCGCTACGACACGGCCTTCTACCTGTGCTGCCTGGGCGAGCGGCCACCCCACGCCTCCGAGGACGAGCGGGAGGTGACGGCCTGCCTGGTGAGAGCGCTGTGCCACCTTCCCGGGTCGCTGCGGCGGCAGGGGTACCCTTGGGGCGCAGGCCAGCCGCTGTGCTTGCTTGCAGTACAGGCAGGGCAGGTGAAGAGGTGATCAGATGGTGAAAAGGACTAGCTCCCACCCTTCCCTGCCCCTCCTGACAGGGATCCCTTAAGGCGTGAGGAAAATAAGTGTTTCCCTCTTCTGACAGTCCTTTCCCGCTTGCAATCCTACTTCCATTAGTAACTTCGGTTGCCCCCTTTAATCAAAAATGCTGACAGACGAGGATTAATTTCTTGAGGGCCATTTCACATGAATTTCCTTTACATCAAACTGTCTTGTTTGTTTGTTTTTTAAAGTGTTTCATATCAGAACATTTACACCTTGAATTACAGATTTTTTGAAAACAGATGACATCTAAATCACTTCCTACGCAGTCATTTGTGCAATACCAACAGAGTGCTGACACCATACAGTTAACACTCAGTAGGCCTAGAGAGATCCGAGTGGTATGTGCTGTGTTTCAGGGCTACAAAAGCTCCTAATTTTGTCTTTTGTAGAGTTAGTTGGAATACTATAACTAACATACAAACTTGTTAAGATAAGCTGTATTATTAAAACTGGTTTCGGAGCTATATTACTTCTGACTTTTTTATTTTTTTAACGGAGTAAAAGAGTAAAGACTGCTCATGAAGTAAAAGACAGCTCAGAGTCAGGTACATTTGGGTATTCACATTTTTTAAAAAATCTAAAAAGTATGAAGGTAAGTTAAAAGAAAAACCTGAAACTTCCATAAAGCTTTACCTAATGTTTTTGGTATTACTAGTGTTTCTATGTTTATGTTTCTATCAGATCTTGCTATATAAATTTGAAAGCACCTGAGATCTTATCTTTGAGAGAGTTCATGGTATAATTTTTTGTTAATAATGGCAGAAATGTACTGCAACTGTTTTTGCACATATTTAAATTATCAGAGTCATCACATGAAATGAAATGAAGATTAATAGTTTATAAACCCCATGTTTATTAAGCAGGAACAGCTGAGTATCCATGCTCTAAAAACAATGTGCACTGGAAGTACTGGTGATTTTAATTAGTCCTTGAAGAAGCCATAGCAAACTTTGTTGATTGAATTCACATTGAGCTTAGGGTTTTCTGCTGATTTCAGTAGACTTTTAGTCAAGTCCCTGAAACCAGACTTGTAGTCTCCAAATTTTGCATGCCTACATTTAATATTAAATGTTATTTATTCTTATAGGAAAAACTTTTACAAACTGCTTTTATTGTGTTTTGTAAAACCTTTTTGAATCTCTTCATGGTTAAGTTCTGGTATAGTTTATGCATGACTCTTACTGTGTTCAGATAACTTAGACTGTTTCACGCTCTTTTTCTGTAAAGACTTCCTTGCAAACAGCTTTTAAAGTTGCTGATAATTGCCATCTGCTTACGGAACTAATATTTCAATGCTTACTTTGCTCTTACAGTGGTCATCACCTCCAGAAGCCATTGAACTCTTTAAATCTCGAGAAATATCACTTGCTCCCCCTCAGTTCTATGAATTGTGTAGGCTGTGCAACTTCTCTTCACTTCATGAATTACACAAGTTCAGCTCTGATCGAGCTCTAGAGGGATGTGAATGTTGGATGCCTATAATGTTAACTGCTTCAGATGGCTTAATTCAGCTATTACCAGGTAAGAAAACAAATAAGAGTTCTTTTAAGTACATAAAAACTTTGGAATTGATACATACTCAAGCCACGTGACAAACTAGTCTGAAAAGGTAAGGAAAAACTCTATTAGAAGTCAAGTTACTGCATTCTTGTCCTACATTTTTTTCTTCCTCTGATACAGTTGGTAACAGCTACCATCAGAGACAAGCTACTGGACCACCTGGGCAGCACAGTTTTTTCTGTTCTTGCTCATAATTTCTTTGTTTCATATGGTTGATATTAATATGTTGATTTATGAATAAATTCTGGCATTTCTCCTTCTGTAGCCTGCCTTTGTACATTCAGAAAAATCTTTGTCTTGTTCTCCATCTATTATACAATCTTATATATATATAAATTCCCTCCTGACAAGACATCATTTTAGTATTAGCAAGAGCACTGAATGTGTGCCCTGTGTGTTTGACAGACACTTTAGAAATTTGTGGCTGTATCTTTAAATACTAAAATGTTTGGAGGCAATTTACTTTCATATTGTCAAAATCTATTCCCACTGAGTTTCATGTCTTAATAAATATTTTAAAAACTGATAGTGTCACTCAATCAAAGGCTGAAAAATAAGGTAGGCATTGTATATATAAAAGCTGGTTTTATCTTTCTTGTTGTTTTTGTTAACAGGAGATGAGTTATACCCAGAAGATCCAGATTATACAGGGGAAATGAACACAGTCATGTCAACAGATAAGACGGTTGAAGATCTCATGAAAGAGGGTAGTACGTTTCACAGGATAGTAATAAAAAACATAAACAGTCTTGCTCTCTATGTTAACATTCAAGCAAAATATAAACATATGAATCCGTTGATGATAAACACCGATTGTTCAGACTACAATAGTAGATTATAACATTTTTGGTTTTAATATAGAATGTATTTAACTACATACATATTCACTGTGTTTCTCATCCTTATTAACGGCTGCCAAGTAGTTAGGACAAGAGACTTAAATATACCATTGCCCTGCCACAGCATTTCATATGGTTGTGGGTTTGAGATTTATGTGTACTTCAATCTTTGAGTCTTTGAAACTTCAAAGTTGTGTCAGGTATGGTGTAAAGAAGCTACAGAAAAATTAACACAACTATCAACTTAATTAACTGAATAAACTTTAAAGTGATTTGACAGTGATTATACCGAACAATTAGCATCTTACTCTACTTACATAGTAATAATGGAATATGCTGTAATGCCATTCTGTTGGGTCACACAGGTCTTTTTCTCACTGAAAATTAAAGTACATCTTATGTTTAGAACAAGTGTGTTTTGAGTTCAAAAATTGTTTTACCATGCTTCCTAAAGTTACCTGTTTGGCAACTGTAATCTGTGTCTAGAAATGAATGAAATTCATTCAGTTTCTGTTACATATTCCAGTCTACCTTATTTTAATTGAAAACCAATGTGTATGTGTATATATAGATGTCAGCTAACATTCACTTATTACAAGGAATATTTATATTTGATAAAGCTAAATTGTTTCTATTAATGGTAACTTATTAAAAACTTCACAGTTTTCAAAGGTAGTTGTGATATTTTTATTCATGACATTTTTTTACCTTCAAGTTGATAGGAATTTAAAAAGAAAAAATTGTTCAGCTCCAAAAAGATGCCACCAACTTCAGAAAAATAAAATACTGCCTTGGAAACGCCTAATTCCACAATTCAGTATTCCACATTTTGCTTCTTAAATTTTTTACCTAACGTATCTGTGATATTTAAAGACTTAAGAGGAAGGACTGCTACTTTTTTTTTTTGGTCTTTTTATTTTGTGGCTGGTGCAATAAGTGGAATATACGGAGCTGTGATGTGGTATCTTCTTTATCTGGAAGAATAAGAAGGAATTATGACTTAAAATTATCCAATAAAGCTGTTCTGAAAGCTATGTTCCAACTTTTGTTGTGTAATTTAATTCAAATAAAATCATCTGTAATATCTTCACTAAGTTGAATTGGTTTGTAGCATTCATTTCTGTTAGAAAAATATGTACCTATTTATTCTCTTCTTTCTGAACGTGTTCAGATGGTTCTTGGTTGCAGACCCTTGCTGAAACTTCTATACATCTGCTATGCATGGGTTCTATGAAGTAGTGTATTATGCTTAATATCTCCTTCACAATACTCTGGCTGATTCTTCTGAACATGAAGACAAGAAAATTAGAAAAACGGAAAGTGGAAGAAGCAAATAAAGTATCCTGTATACTATCTTATATGATTTTTAGCTTTTGGACATTAACACTGGCCACTGTAGTACTATGAATATAAGAGGGAGAAGCATGCCTAGGATCATAGTTGCTGGAGAGCTATCTTGATCATTATTTATTGGTCTGTACCTTGTGGTTCTAACAGGTTTTTGTTGTTTTTGTTTTGCTTTGTTTTGCAGCAGAAGGTGGCTACTAAGAAAATATTTTGTGGAAATAAATGATTCAGCAACTTAAATATAGGTTGGATTCTTAAATAAGTGTTCTACAAACCAGCATGTTCCAATATTTATTCCTATACTAGCCCTATATAATTCAAGTTCTGCTGTGTGTCAGAAGCAGTTACTTCAATATTAAATCTATCTTCTAGGTCAATACTCTGCCTCTCCATCTTCAGATAGGCTGCTGTCACTTTTTTTTTGTCACTAATAAAAGCAGAATGGTCCAGCAGGGGGAGCTTAAAGGCCGAAAAAGAGCCTGAAGGATTTATAAAAAAAAAGGCAACTAAAAGATGCTCTTTTACCTAGAAAATGAAGCTAATCATCAAATAGAAGCAATTATGTTTTAGAATGCACATACTGTAAATATCTTGTATTATTAACTTTAAAATATTGATCATTAAAGCTGTAGTTTCAAAATAATGAGCCCCTCCAAGTATGGGCTGCTGCCCAAGAGGTGGGCTTTACTTTCCAGCTTGACGTTTCATCCGCTTGAGTTGGCACCTTGCATAAAGCTAAATCAGGGCCGAAAAAAACATTAAGCCTGAATGGAAACGGGAGTGTAGGAGAGGAATAATAATAATGTTGCTACTTTGTCACAGAGCTTGATATAAGAATTAAGTAACACTTCTGTAAGGGCCTGGATGTCAGGGGACATTTTGAACAGCTGACTGTGTGGGGATGCATGTATTTTTTATCATTAGTAGAACACCAGAGATGTGTCTGGTGCCATTGTTCCCCAGCTGCCTCCTTTAGACCTTTCAGGCATACACTGCACTTCGGACTCGGGGTCTGGGAAAGCCCACCTGAAGCAGGAGCAGCAGGAAGGCACAGAAAGGCGGGACTCTCCTGTTCACGCCCACTGACACTCCTCTGCCCTCAGCGAGCCGAGGTCGGCCCCGCGCCACCCCCTACCCGCGGCCTTTTCCCGCCTCTAGCCGCAGTACCTCAGCCAGGCGCCACCGCCTCCCCCGGAGCCACCTGAGGGCGGCGCACGCGCACTGGGGGGCCGCGGGCGGCTTCTGGAGGCTTCTGAGGGGTGCGGGCAGCGCGCTGAGGGTTGTGCTCGAGCCTCGTGACTGTGGGGATGGTGGCAGTGGCTCGGGTAAGGCTCGAGTGGAGCTGGTTCTGCCAGCTGAAGAGTACTGCTTTGACTTCTGACTTCTGAGAACAAGTAGCAAAAATATGTAGGCCTGCTTTAGAAGTACACTTCTTAGATGTGCTTTAGAATAGTTACATGTCTGTTGCTTTCCTCCAGTAGCGTCAAAGAAGACTGAGTAGCTGGGCAATATGGAAGTCTTCGTACTACAGGTATGATGGTATTTTTAAAAGTTGAAAGGCTTGGTGTTTATTTCAGTAAAACTATAGAAGTCAGATTTACAAATAAGATTATGCCTTAATTTCTGTTCAGCAGTCATTTCTTACACATGGTGGGGTCATTGACAGATTATATACATTTTCCCATTCTTTCCACGTGTTTATCTTGGTTTCCTCTCAAAAGAGGTTAGCAGGGATGCAGCAAAAATCTAAAATGGAAGATACCCTGTGTAATCTTAAATTGAACATAGTAATAGCTTTCTAATTAATGCTGCAAGAGATCATGGATTTTTTTTTCCCCAGAATAGCGAGTACACTTATTAGCTGTAAGACTGGTATATAAATGCTTACAAAGGCTGAGTGGAAAGCTGTGGCCCTATTTTAAAGAAACTGGCTGTGTTACACATCTTCTGAGACTGAAGAAAAGCCTGTCAGTGATTTTTTTTTTTTTTTTCATTTTCTGAAAATTCTGTGAAAGTAAAATATTTATATATGTGCACTTAAGTCACTATATTTCATTTAACAAACTTTTAAAATGATTTTACCTTTCAGAATGCATACGTCATTAATTGCAGTGCTAAAGAAACAAGTTTAGAAGTCTTTTATTGAACTAACTGTCTGAACATGAAAGATGTATTATGCCTGTTAACATTCTTTATGCTGAATATCTATTCCTATAATGTAGGGGGCCATGCTGAAGGTTTTAAGATTCCTGTTTACTGCTCAGATGCTCATGAAAATATTCTATCACTTCTGCAGGGGATAATACTACTTGTTTGTTTGTTTGTTTTTTTATCTACTGTTTGCACCAGATTGAAGATCCAAGCTGCTTTTGGGTTACTATGAAAGGATGTGGGCCGTACATAGTTGATGAAATAGAGTATAAAAACTTGAATGCAGAAATGAATCAGTTCTATGACAGATCTTGTGAAAATGTGGACGAAGTAAAGCCAGTAACATTAGAAAAAGGCCAGGTAAAGACATTGCTATGTTGTGTGCATAAAAAGAATAAAAAGAGATCTTTTTTTTTTTTTTTGGTTTAGAGGGTGAAGTATCCAAGTGTATTTTTGTTTTTTTTAATATTGCTTTGTAGTAGAAAAGGACATCTATGTGGTTTATATCATCTTATATCATCTTGTCTGTAAGCTTTATCACTAAGGAAGCTGCAGTACTTGCAGTTTATAGAGTAAACTGGGGCTGTATTGTAAACACCGTTTTCTTGCCTCTAAGAAAACTGATGGTGATGTTTGTTCCATTTACAAGAACCTGTTGTTTTGATCTTTCTTTTTCAGATGTGTGTGGTTTTCAGTGAAGAACTGAAATGCTGGTGTAGAGCAGTTATTAAATCAATCATGTACTGTGCAGGTCATTATCAAACAGAATGCTTTCTTGTGGATTATGCCAAATACACTATTGTTAAAACAAAGGAGTAAGTGTTTGTTTTTTTTTTTTTTTTTTTTTTTGAGAGTGTCACTGAAATGTATTTTGTTGGCTATCAGTGTTTATTTAATTTAATAGTCACAAGGCTTTGGTTAAAGTGAAGTGTGGATCTACAAGAAACTGCTAGATGTGTGATGGGCCCTGGTCAGTGTGGATGCAAACCAGTCTTTGTTCTGTTAATTTTTTAAGATGTTTTCTGTTCTATCTTTCTTTTCCTTAAAGACTTGAAACTGGAATAGTGTCCGTTTAATATGGTTGAGATTTATGGTTATCAGTTAACGTTACTGAAACACACCTTATTAAGGGATAAATAAATAAAACCACTATGAAACTATAGGTTTCTAAAATCTTAAAATGTGTCTTAAAAAATCTCTTCCAGCTTTCAGACATGTTTAAGGTTCATTTCTTTGGTAAAATATCCAACTTAATGTACAAGGATCTTTACCAAGTGTTTTTGTAGTATTCAACAAAATTAAGAAATCTTATTTAAAATATTTTAGAAAAAATATTTTAAAATCTTAATTTAAATAACATTTTTAAATAGATTGTGCCTGTATCAGTGAGCAACTTTATAATGCCAAGTTTAAAATACTTTCTAATACAATTAAACACATGATATACTGCTTTTTCATTATGAAATAACTTGGAACAAAAATGATAATTATATGGATCTTAAAAGCTTGGTATAGGTGGTGTCCTGCTGGTTACTAAATGTCTCCCATAAAACCATTTATAAGGGGTAATTACATATAGATCAAGGCTCTAATGATAGCTGTACAAAGATTTATTATTATTTTTTTTTTTAGGGAAATGAGTACAGATGCATGTTAGTATATTTATTAATTTCCTTCTTACTGATTTTAGTCATACCTGGCTTCTCACTCAGAGGTAAGAATTGCCAGATTGTGTATATATAGTGTATGAGGTCTAAATATCATGAAAAGACTTTAAACTGTACTGCAAACCTTTCTGAGGTTTCTCTACTAAATGGGAAGTGCAGTCATATGCAGGGCAAATGTGTTTATTAATTGCTCCTTACAGGACCTGTCTTAGATAAACAAATAAATAAAACAGGGGTTCCAGGGAGTTTCACTGTAGGAACCAGGCTTCTAGAAGAAATGTGTTGTTGCATACAGGATAATGAAAGCACGTGTTTGAAACACCGCTGGAAAATAGTCTGCTCTTTAAAATGAGATTATTTCTGCTTTGTTTTTAAGTGTTCGAGTTGCAATGAAAGCATTTATGCAAATCCCATACAGAGCAAAAAAATGTAGATTGCATTGCACAAAGCCGGTGACGTTGCGTGTCAACTTTTGTGAAGATACAGCAAAAATAGTGTAAGTAGAGTTTAATAATTGTATTCTAGTCATAAATTTCTTAGGTATGAAATTTCATCACAATGTTTTGTTTGTTTGTTTTTTTTCTTCAGAGGATACTGTTTCAATAGGAACATAGGAGATAAGATGTGGAAAACAATTTATTTTTTACAAGAGCAATTCATAAACTTGCTAATGATTTGGGTTTTATTATTCATCTATTTGAAACTTCTGATGTTTATTTAGAAACTAAGAAATTCAGACAAATTTTTGGCAGTTAATGCCCTTCATCTGCAATCCCAGAACTGTGATTCCAGCAAATGAGCTTCTCTACTAATTGATCCGTGTGCGGTTTCTTACAGGTGCTCATCTTATTCCCTACAATCCTGTTTGTGGCCATTAGACATTCTGACTGAACTGAAGTTCTGTTAATGTATAAACATTATAGATAGCTTTGGTTTTCCCCATTATATCTGTCTCCTTGAAATACTTAGGATTCTTGTTGTACTTTCCGTATCATATTTATGCCAGTTCTGAAGGAGTGGAATAAGGTTTTCTCTGGGATGTAGTGGTAAAGAAAAGTGCTTGTATATCCTTACTTTGAGCTCTAGGATGTTATTGTCAAAGACCTGCCAGATCGTGGGGGAATGTGGCATTATAGCAAGTAACCTATCTTGATTTATGTTGTTAAAGAATACTTAAAACTACATGTAGTTTGACTGTTAGGTTTGTTTTTTATACTGTCCTTTGTAAGGAGGAATCAGTATTTTACCTAGATACTCTAACAAAACAAATACTAGTTTAGTTAGGATGGAAATAGCATACATCTTGAGTGGGCCATCTTTGTGAATTATCAAAAGACCACTAAGTTCTCTACATATATCTACTATATTTTATATTTTTGCAATGCTGTACATTTGATTCTTTTTTTGTATTTGCAATTGCTGAAGATGGTAAAGAACTTAATTTTCTGTTATAGACATTAAAGTCTTTACAATGTTTGTAAAGTGCTTGTTCAAAACTGGTCAATACTTATTTAAAGTAATTAATATGTTCTACAAACGGGTTCCCACTCTATTTCTAGTTAATATGTTTATTTGTTTTTTTGTTGTTGTTTTTTTTTTTTTTCCTGCCTTACTTTATGTTGGATATAAGCCATCATACTTTGACAAATCAATATCTAGTAATTTTTAGGCAGTTCATTTTATGAATGAACTGAAACATCAAAACTGAAATTACATTCAAAGATCGTGCTAATGTTTCTGTTAGAGACAGTTTTTGAGACTTAGCATGAACTGAGAACATTTTTTTTTTTTTTTTGAATGTGCCTCACTTTTCAGATTATTGTTTGAAGTTTTGATGCTGTGGGATAATTGGTTGTGTTTATTTTCCTAGGCCAGCCCAAAGATGGGATAATGCTGCTACTCAGTATTTTCAAAGTCTTCTGAAAGGTAAATATGCTGTCAAAATCGTAATTGGCCCTTCTGTTTTGGGAAATAAGTTGTCAGAGAAATGTAGTACTGGAATATATATTTGATTGTACTTCCTTTTTAATTTTCACAGCATTTTAAAGAGAAGGGAGTTAGTCAATTTTTTTTTGGTGTGATTTGACTTAGCCAACAATGTGTGTAGACTTGCATCTTTACCACACTGCATAAATTGTTAAAGTTGACTAGGTGGTTGCCAGCTTGGAATAGTTTCTTTCAAGAGCGTTTATCTTGGAAGAAACTATCTACTGCTCAAAGTAGTTACTTAGTGAAGTAGAAATGCTTGTTTTCCAGTCTGTTGTCCTTTCCCATGTGTGCTGTTTCAGGAGCTCATGCAGTCTTTTTCATATCCAGCATTCTTTTTTGGTGTGAGAGCGCTTGTTGGTGTTGCTAGAAAAGCAGCCCTTTACTGTTCTTGTCTAACCTTGTTTATGTGCCTCTACCTGAAAAACAACCTACCTGCTTATTTGCAAGTACAATACACAGATATTTGAGGAGGAGAGGATGAATTTATAAAAACAGTAGAGTCTTTAGGCTCTTAATTTCCCATACTAATGGAACATGGCACTTTCATGATTTACAGGTTTTCACACATCTAAGTGTAATGCATTATTATGCAAAGTAAAGGTCAATAGGAAGCAATAACAACATGGAACTTGATTTCACAAATACGCATAAATATATAAATAATTTCACTGTATGACTAAGTTTAGTTTTGGTGGACAGGTCATGAATGCTTTTCAGTTCTCAATCTTCCTTCAATGACTGAGGACAACTTAATTTTTCGAGCTCTGTTAATGCCTTGTTAGATTCTTGTTTCATTTAGAAGTTACAACATTTGTATTAATTTTTCTTCAAAATAATAGGTTGCATTCATTTAATCATTATTTCTGTTTTTGTATAGCTTGAAAAATACTGATAATTTGATACAGGGTTAATATTTCTCCTTCTTACTACTACATTTAGCAACTACACAAATCAAAGCCAAGTTATGTGCTGTAGAGGATAATACATTTGATGTTATTCTTTATGTGACAATAAAAGATGAAAAGGTAAGATACTTCTTTATCTGCAAACCTATTTGTATGCTTTATTATGTAAATCATAACTTTGTAATCAGTTTAGGACTGAAAAGCATTATCTGCAAGTGAGTTTTGTCATTTGCCAGATACAGTAGAAGCTAAATCATTAACTTATTAAAGGTATTGTTTTATGATTGTGTTGATGTAACTCTCTGGAGGTGTTCCAGGAGGCAGAAATTCCATTTTCATTCATGTGTACCTTTATTTTGAAGGTATTGGCAGGTAAGCGAAGTACAAGTCTGTAGCATTGCACAAAGATATCTTGCATAACAAAAAGTACACGTTCTCATAAGAACTGCAAATTTAGGTTATTTCATGCAAATTTCTTTTTGCCCTTTCAAGTTTTTCTTTCATTTTTAGGAACTTCTGATGAAGGTAATTTATTTTATGAATTTATCATTTGCAATTTGGCTTGTTTTAGGTCTAATTACAACTGTTAGAATTACAGGACAGGGTACAAGAAAAATCACAAATGAGGCTCACAGAAAATGAGTGTTGTGTTCCCAAAGCTCTTTTCCTGCTAACTTGGTCTGGTGAAAGGCTGAGCAGCAATGGATACCAGACAGAGTCAATTCTACTCACTGCAAGCTCATTCATCTTTTTCCTCATTGTCCTAATCACATTTATTTCAGCAACATTTTAAAATTTGAAGTAATACATTAAGTTCTTCACTGCTTAAAATAAATATATTTTTTTAAAGAGCAGATAACAAAAATTTTAGGGCTATCAATATTTTATGGAACTTGAATTTAAACAAATTGGTCCAAACAATGTATTAAATGTGTAAGAAATGTGTGAACACTAACATTAGTGTTAAAACCAGAGCACTTTCATTTTAAAGTTGAATTGTTGGAGATAACTTTAAATGAACTAGAATTATCCTGGGTGAGGTGTTGTTTTTCTGTTGTTTTTGTTTGGTTTGGTTGGTTTTTGCTATTCCATTTGATTACCTGGAGCTGTAATGCACAACTGTTTTGGAGGTTGTGACAATGAACTGCACGGTAAACCTGTATGTCTTCAAGAATCTTGTATCTGTTTTCAAGCATTATAATATTTTCTTTGCTTAAAAAAAATACTGTCTTTGAGGTTTTTCAAGAAATATTTGATGTTATTTAAGCTGAATTACTCTGCATCCTACAGTGAGATGTTCCTTTAAAATTATAAATATACAGGAAGCAACTCAAGTGGACAGCTACGTGAATTATTTACTGCATTTTCACACCTTTTGTGTTATATTTAGAATATTTTGCAACTACTTCATTCATATGTCATTAAATACCAGTTCATACTTGCTTTGGATGGGGCTTTGAGCAACCTGATACAGTGGAAGGTGTCCTTGCCCATGGCAGGGGGGTTGGAACTAGATGATCTTTAAGGTATGTTCCAAACCAAACCATTCTGTGGTAAGACTGAGTCCTCAAACCTTCAGGGGAAACAATAACTCCACTTGTCAAAATATCTAACTTCTGCCAATAATCTCCTGTAGTTACTGTCAGACTTAAGTAGCTGTAATGTAGTTATGAAATAATTCACTTGCATCTGCTTGGATCACTCCATGTTAAAGGCTGTTAACGCTGTGGCTGTGGTCTTTGCCATAGGCAATAACTTTGAAGGTACATATAAAGTCTAATACCTTCTATCCGTTCAAATCTATCAGCTTAAACATTACCATAGTTTAAAATTTCAGATATACCCTTAAATAGTATGCAATATTGATTCTGGTCGGTAAGGGTTTTTTTTTAATTTTTTTTTTAAGGTATGCATTAATGATGATCTTGTCTCAAAGAACTTTGCTCGCTTTGTGGAAACTGAAGAGGATACTGGAAGTCCTGCAAAAGATCAAGAGAACCAGATGTCATTAAATGTTGAATATTTTCCAGTAAAAATCATTGATCCTACACGTGCTTTTAGGCCAGTTCTGTCTGAGGAGAAAATACCAATGAATCTTGAAACAGGTAGGAACCATATATTTCAGAAACAATCAAATAGACAATATGCTAAGTTTCTCTAATTGGATATATTGAACATGAAGCTACTCTAATGTCTCAGTTTGAATCAACAATTGTATCAAATGGTATCCTAACAAAGGGTGCTTATGACTTCACAAACAGTCATCAAATCACCAGATGTAGGAATACTTTTTTTGTAGCATAAAAGACAAGTGAAGGCTGAGAGGTGAGTTCAATGGGCATTTGTTGATCTGTTTAATAGCATTAGATACTGCTGAAATTACTTGTGTAGTGTGTTACTGATGTTCTTGAGTTTGGAGGGTATTATTTGATCAGAGGTACTTGTACAACTGTAGGATTTACTGTAACTTGTCTCAAGGATTCAAATCCTTGAGATTAGCAACTGATAGAAGAAACTAAACAGCAAATCAGTGGCAACTCACTGTAAATAACAATATTAGCTTTTTATGTGTTCAGATAATTTAAAAATTTCTGATTATCTTCTTAGGTCATAGTGTTTCTAGTTCTTCTCCTGAAAAGACGTACCAAAGGTCAAGCACAGATGTAAATGAAGGTACCAAATCTGTAAGTATCATATTGTGTCAACGGTGAATTCGATTAAGCATATATGGGACATATAAGGAATACTGTAGTCATCTAGCTGTCTCTTCTATGTAACAGATTTGCGGGACCGTTGTAATTATTGATAGAGCTAAATTGGAGTGGAATGTTGTCCTTTTACTTTAAAATGCAGAACATTAAAAAGAAAAACACATCCTTGGAAAGGTTGTGTCTACTCTTTCACTCTTTTGCTATGGTTTTATGAAGATAATAAGGGTCTACAGTGGGATGTTCAGTTTTCTAAATATAAAAGAAGGTAAACTTTAACGCTGCCCTGAAAACAAAATAGTCCTTATGCTATAGAATGGTTAACATTTGTTGGAGTTTCTTCTTACTCGTTGAGCAGTCTAATGCCAAATAACCTTTATCAGCCACCTCAGTGATGCAGGTTTTTGACCAAGTCAAGCCTGTTGGTTGCTTGTGATAAAAGATGATTGTTAGGAAAACCCTAGTTCAGAACTGAGGATCTTTTGGATAAGTCTGGATATAGTGTCTGCTACAGGTTATTCCATTGAAGATTTTCACTGTTGTTCAATTTACCTTCATGTGCATTCACTTTGTTAGTTTGCAGGAGGGCAACCTGTTTCTGCTTTTTCCTCCAGTCTGATGTGTGCAGGCTTCTCATGATTTATTTATTTATTTTTAAATAAGATGTTTAAGAACTAAGCAGTGTGTGTTCATACTATTTCAGATCCCCATTTAGGGCTATTGCTTGAGATATGACCATGACCTAATATTTCTTTTTTTTTGTGTGGGCAATATTCTTGTTATGTTCTTGAAAGAAAATACTGTTCTGTAAGAAGTAAGTTTGCTTCATTAAAACTGTTGCCTCAATCAGGCAAACATATAATTTGGTACAAAGAGAAACCCAGAATACTTGGAAAATCCTAGAGTTAAGTAAGAAAACTACTTTTACCTTAGTAGGTGGAAGAAATACTTCTCTTGAACAGTATTTTAGTGCAAAGAAATAGTTTTCACCTTTTCTTGATAGATTGTCAAAGTATTTCCGGGTTTGCCTTGCAAGGAAAAGTCAGCTGTTCACACAGACAGGTATGGTGCATTGTGATAAATATTTGAAATAGTTATGTAATCGGAGATTTAGGTGGTGATATATGTTCTGAGTTACTATTCTTGAGCACTTAAGAGAAAAAAAAATGCATATGCACACTTCTGGGGAAGAAGGGAGTTTGAAGCTGTTGATATTTATTCAGAGTACAATAAAAATAGTTCCTTCTCAACTATGGTTTGGCAAAAAATATTTGATGGGGAAATATTTTTCTGCACTCTAAACATGTTAAGTTGCTTTATTATATCAATTGTTAGTGTGATTTTATATTTTCAAACTGAATTAAATATGAATTGATTTGTGCTGTGCTTTGATTTACTATGATGCAGATCAGATGACCCATACTTAATATGCCTGAGTTGTTTGTCTTTTAAATTCACTATGTAGCTGACGGAAAGAACTGTTGTTTCATTCCTTGAAACTCTCAAGAAATCTTTCTACAGTGATGTTTGATTATTTTATTTTTTCCTTTGGACTTGAGAAAGCTACTAATTATCTGTTACAAAAATTTGTTTGGGGCTATATGTAGATACTAAAAAGCTAATGCTACCTTCAGTTTTAAAAACTGTTTTCTTTATTTCTGTAATCAAGTTAGAAGGTTTTGCTCCTCAGCATAGATAATGCATTAAAAGTATTTTGAATTGTGAAAAGTGAATTGCTTCTTGAGATTTTAGAAATATTGGTGGTATTTATAAATTGTACTTTACTTTTGCATTTGTTATATTTATTATTTTTCCTTTTTTTCAGGTTCTTGCAGTTCTTAAATTCTGATCCTCTGAAGACTCCTAAAATAGAAGATAACCAATGGGTATTTCAAACATTTAACTTAAATTTACCTTGTTCTATGCAAATGTACTGGATATGCCTGGAAGGTTTTGCTAGCGGAGGGAGAGGACACAGAGGTGGTCTTTTAGAAGGAAGTTAGGGGCTGATGCTTGTTGGCTCCACATCAGGCCCAGTTCAGGCCAAAGCTGAGCCAGTCAGCAAAATTGGTGGCACCCTTATGAACGTATACTTAAGAAAGGGTAGAAGACACCAGAGGAGGAGTAAGGAATGGAAAAAAAGTGAGAAACAATACAGGGAACACCAATATAAGAGCAACAGGAGGTGTTCAGTGCTGGAGCAGGTATTTCTGAAGGGTCTGTAACTAGTGGAGGACCCACACTGTAAAGAAGTAGGATACAAGGAGCAAGGAAGGCAGTCTGCTACATTCTGACTGCAGTGCCTGCCTTGTGCTGATAGCTGCTTCAGTGATGCAGCTTAGTCTAATCTGTGTTCACTTAAAAAGGGAGAGGAGCGAAGTTGAATGGAGGAAGAAAGGTGTTTTTCCATCAGTGTGCAAATGTCCTGTTGTTTTTCTTTCTTAATAACCAAAACAGTACTCAAATATTTACATTACTTAGCAACAAATTAAGTTACCTAAAGTTGAGTGTGATTTGTGTGCATCAGTAGTTGGTAACAACCCTGACTGTATTTTAAGATCTCTTGCTCTCCTGCTTCTCCGCCAACCCTATGGAAGGGGAGAGTGAGCAAGTGGCTGTGAGGCCAAGCCACCACAGTGGATTTTACTAGTAATTTTTAATTAATTGTATTTTTGTTGTTGTAGTTGAGCACTAAGTGTGCATCCAGCTTCTAATGCTTTCTTTTGAGTATCTTAATTAGAATAGCTCAGTCAGAAGCTCAGGTTATCGAGACCAACTGCCTGACCCCTTCTGGGATAAACAAAAGTTGGAGTACATTATTGAGGGCACTATCCAAGTGCATTTCAATCACTGACAGTCATGGAGTGTCAAACATCTTGCTAGGAAGCCTGCTGCAGTGTTTGACCACCCTGACTGGAAAAAAAAAAAAAAAAACGAATACCTAGTCTGAACCTCTCCTGGCACAGCTTTGTGCTATTCCTGTATGTTCTATTATTGGTTACCAGGGAACAGAGATCAGCTGCTCCATCTCCATTTATCCTCAGGAAGTTGTAGAGGGCAGCAAGGTCACATCGTAGCCTTCTTTTCTCCAGACTAGACAAAACAAGTGTCCTCAGCTTCCCATAGAACTTGCCTTCCAGCCCTTTTACCTGCTTTGTTGTTTCTCTTAAGACAGTTGTGTTATGAAGGTCTTTATAAATCATTCATTAAGAAAGAAATACTGAGTATTTGTCTCATGACTGCTCTGTGTAGCTGATCAGTATGTATGAATCGCATTTAAAATGCATTTACAACTTCTTTTTCCTGTTTGTTTTTTTTTTTTTTATCAAAATCTAATTTTTTAAATACAAGAAATGCTCGAGTCATCATAAGTAAACTATTTTAAACTATTTTAAACCCTTTTATTTCGTGTTGCCTTCAATACTATCTTCTACTTACGGTTTCAGAGTTCTCACAGTGTTAGTGAAGAAGGGAACTTTGTCTTTCTTAGCAACAAAATTGAGCCATCTTCAATTCTGGAAAAAGCACCACTTTATGATGATCTGAAAAAGGTAATACTAATATTTGATTTTACACTGAATTTCTTCTAAGGATGATATGTTTCAGCCTTAAATACTAAATATGTTATTTCAATACCTTGTTTTGATGGAGGAATGTCTAGGATGTTTGTCATGTGATTGAATAAATAAAGAAGCTTTAGAGAGATGCTGACACAGACACCTGTAAGAATTTCTTACAGGCTTCTGTAAGGTTTCTGCAGGTATGTCAACTGTTGTCATAAGTTGAGTGACTTTTTAATTTCAATGTCATAATTTAACTCACTGACCCCAAGGAATTTGTTTTCATATTGCATGTTAAGAATATTAGTCATGAAGTGGGTCAAAAAAGTTCTTAGGTCACATAGAGTTTTGTCTTTTATTTTTTTTGTCTTTTTTTTTTTTTTGTCTATATGTAAGTACACAGTTTTCACATGGAACTCTTTATTATCTTTTTCTTAAGGAACTTACTCGGGAAAAATTCTTAGGCCCTACCTTCACAGAATCTTACTGTTGGCCACCAGTTGCTCGAGGATGTGATGTAGTTGCCATTTCACATCAAGGAAATGACCCTTTCTTATATATTCCACCAGTTCTTACGTTCTTGCAATTGGGAAGTTGCTACAAAGCCTTGCCAAACAGAAATGGAGTATGTATATATTAGAGTAGTATCAGGTTTTCTGTTCTAAAGTGCAAAATAGAATAATAAATCAAAAAATAGTGGGGGTTTAGAATGTATGTTTCTAATGTGATCTTAGTGTATCTTCGTGATGTTTGCCTGTTTATAGGCCTTTCAATGTAAAGGCTTATGGAGATGGACTGCATGAATATTGGAAGTCTAAAACTTAGTAAGTTATGTCTAATAAGTGCTTAATGTTATAGCACTTTGATTCTTATGAAGGTTCCTTTTAAAGGACTTAGTCTGTTTTTGCTAAATTCAAATTTGTATTAGCTGTTTGAAATGTTGTAACTTGTTTCATAACTTGTATTAGAGCACAGAACTACAGAATTACTGAGTTTGTAAGGGACTTTTAGGTGAAGATTTTAAGTTACTTGGGGTCGTACTAGACCATGCTCCTGCTTCTGTTAAATTTCTGGACCTTTTACACTATGTTACTGCATGTGTCCTTTTTGTCTTCAGGTAGCCTGGCATAGCATTCCTTGGGTCTGTAGCATCTACGTTAATGAGATGATACGGTACTAAAAGATTCAGTTTTTAAGCACATAAAGACCTGTGTTGCAGACTTTATTTTTTTACTAAATGTTGAGATGTTCAGAATTGTAAGAACTGTACTTCTTGTCTAATACTATGGTGTAAAATTGTGTGTGTGTATGTAGCCACTAGCACTTATTTTATGTCCTGGCTGGAAGAAGGCACAACTTGTTTTTGAGTTGTTGAAAACTTACGGCAGATGTTCCAGACAGCTTCATCCAATGTTGATAATACTTGGGCAGAATAAAGAAGAAGCTAAAAGAGTGAAAATCCAAGGATGTAAGAATACTTTCTATTTTCTTAATTATGCTTGAGAACAACGTTACTGGCACTTAGTGTGAAGGAACAGAAATAGATATATTTTTGTTCCATTACTTGAGGTTTGACCTATGTTAGTGTGCATTTTAACCACCTCCTTACAGACACTTTTCAGTATCTTATTCTGCCTGAATGTATGTAGAATCATACGATTTTTAAAGGGGACCTCAAGAGATCATCTAGTGGTCTCTTTAGTAAAATTGACCTGCCCTACAGTGTTTTTTACTTGTATTCTTTAAAATCATAAAAATATTAAGAGTCTTTTTTTCTGACTTGTAGGTGATGTTATTGTGACTACACCATACAGCTTCCTGAGACTGTATGAACATAACTGCTTATTGTTTTGTAGACTTTGCCATCTTGTTTTTGATGAGATTGAGGTACTGTTTTCTGAAGCTACTGAACAGGTAATTGGGTTTTGCATTCAGATGGTAAAATGTTGTTCCAGTTGTTCTGCACATGGCAGTCTTGAAGACAGTGGAAAATAATGCAAATACTAATCTTGAATCCTTGGCTAGAGTATAAGTTGAGAAGGAAACGGAATTAAAAATAAAAATTTTATCTGTATGTTTCTGACAGAATAAAACACTGGAGAAGTAGAGCTTTGGTCTATTAATCTAACTTTTTGTAACTATTTTGTAACTACTTGAACATTCATTTTTCTAGTAGATTTTATTGGCAAGGGGTTTACTGAAGCTGCTTCTTCAGGTGTTAGCTGTGATCCTTGATCAATTAATATAGTCAGTTCCAGGGAGGATGTTTGTGTGCATGTGTGCACACAGTTCTTTCATGTCCTTCTGGCACTTTCTTCTTGCTTCAGAGGTATTCAAATAATAGGGCAAAAGTGCACAACGCTTTCTTCTGAGATACAACACAAAAGATTCAAGTTTTATAATGTGGAAAAAAAAAAAGTGTTCTGGAGCAATATACACTCCACTGCTTTTACAGATTCCTTGGAATAGGGTAAGAGGATGATAGATTTTTTTTTCTTTATAGGTTTTTACTATATTAGATTGCTACAAGAAGACCATTATTACTGAAGAATGGGAATATTTACCACATCAAATTATTGCTGTTGGAACTCAATGGAATAAACATATGGCACGTTTAATAAAGGAATTCATGAACGATCCTTACATTGTGATAACAGCTATGGAAGAAGCTTCTATTTACGGAAATGTACATCAGGTAAAAATCCGGGGGTGATGTTGCTATTGGTTTACCAAGATGTCTTTCGTCTTGTCTGTACTGATCAAGCTCAGTGTGTGTGTGTGTGTGTGTGTGTATTTTTTTTATATATATATATATATATATAAAATAAAACTGTTTTTTGTTGTAACTGGATAGTGCAGGAATCGTAAATCAGGTTGCTCAGGTCTACTTCCCACATACAAACTGAGGTGATTCTTAGAAAACCTTACTGAATGAGGTGATGGTCACTTACCTTAGTTTCTAGGACTGGGTGAAGACTCAATTAGTTCCATGATCCTGCTTATAAGTCTGGATTTTATGTGAGCATTACCAAATGGTGTAGCTTGTGACAAAATTACTAGAAAGTTGTTTCAACTATTAATTGTATATGGCAAAACTACAGGGTAAGTTCTGCCACAACAGAGCTATTAAAAAACACCTTGTTCTACTGCAGTGCGCCATGCAACAAAATACCTTTTTTCTGGAAATCTTAGGTCAAGATATGGAGTGTTTCAAACTGTATATTTAATTTCTAGTAAATACAGTGTAGCCCTTGAGAATAATACAAAATGTAAGTATGATCTGAATTCGTCTGTGTCTAAAAATAATTTATAATTTATGCCATAAATTGGGGATTGAGCATGTTGGGATACTTGAAAGACTAGATGTTCTAAGCTTCACCCCAAATTGAAAAACGTACCACTCCTTGTGAGAAATCAAGTTAGTAGTTTGGCAGGACTGACAATGTCAGTGTTTTAAAGGCTTTAGCGTTTCACCTGGAGCAGGACATTTTTTGTAGTTTGAAGGTTTTCAGTAGTTCTTGAAAATGCCAAACTTAGAACAAAAGATTGAAAAATCATTAAAATTAAATGAATGAAAAATCGTGTCTCATTTTAATGGAGCATTTCATCAAATTCTTAACATGGGTGTTTGATTATGTGATGTAAATAAATGCTTTTGGAAGGTATCAAGTGGATGTCCTCTGTGAGAACTGCATATCATGTAAGCTTAACAAAAGCGCTACCATTTACTCTTTTTTTCCCTTGATTCAAGCTGTATTGTGTAACAATGCATAGTGTTCATTAAAATGAAGAATTACGCTATAAAGTATGTTTAGATTATATGAATTATCAGTCATCTATTTTGTGTCAATTTCTAGGTTGTGCAGCATTGTGTGAGCAGTGAGAAAACCGCTATATTACTCAAAGTGTTGGATTTTACCCCTAATCATCTTCAGAAGGTGTTGGTTTTCACAGATTCACTAGATGAAGTAGAAATGGTACATCAGGTAACAAAACAACCAAACTTAGCTTGTAATACAACAGTTTAAAAAAAAAAAAAAAAAGACACTTAATCTATGTGTACTCAGCGTTTTAGAGAGGCAGACCAAGGAGTTTTCCTGCAGTTGTTCTTTTTTCAGGTAACACAGCAGTAGAGAGCAATGGAAAACAAAAAATATCCTTTGTACATTCATTGTCTCTGCTGGTCCTTGAACAGTATGAAGCTAGAGAGGAGAACTGTTAGATTTCACTGGGAAGCAAGAGATGTGAAGCAGTGCTGTTAAACCTCAACAGCATGGTGGAGATATAATTATTTTTTTTACTAAAGGAGGCAGGCTATGAGGATATGAGAAAGAAAACATTTAGCAGTAGTTTCAAGGGTGGGATAGCAAAAGAATATATGGCTAGACTTTCCGGATCTAATAGGAATAGTCCTAAAACACAGAAATATATTCTCTCCCAGAATTTGGAATAGATCCTGTGTTCTTTGAAAGATTCTTAATACGTAATTAGTGTATTTGGAATGCTTAGTCCTTGAAGACTGGTAACAGAAACCAATCTGATTTTGTCTTGAGACTTTGTTTTCCTTGAGTGTCTGAGGGTTAAATTTCTTCAGGAGTATCAAAAACACCCCCTGCTCAAATACCACCACTAAAAAAAAAACAAAAGTTTGTCAATGCTACAGAAGTACTGAAGCTTTTAGTGGAACTTGTTCGTAGTAATCCTTGTGTACACCAACTTCAAATACCTTAAGTGACATAGAAAAAAAACCACTTCATTACGCATGCTTTCTTTCTAAATAACAAAGGCTTTAGTAGTGATTAATTTCTAAACAATTTTGAATTGACAAATATATAAAGCCTTTTTGAGACTTCTTCATTCATGCAAGTTAAGTGCGGGAGATCAATGAGAGTTTTTAGCACTTTTTGAGAGTCTGAAATGTGAGCCTGCATGATACTAGAAAATAACATCCCTTAAAACAGAGAGGTCATCTTAATGGTGGGAAAAGCTTCAAATTGACTTTGTACCTTCTTAAACAGATGCTTAATGTATTAATCCGTAGGAAGCTGGGCTTTATTAGTTTTCATTTTATACAGGAAATGAGTAAGCTTAAGTATTTTTCATATAAATAACCTAAGAATTCTACTCTTTTTTTTTTTTTTTCTTTTTTCTCCATTTCCCATATACTTAAAATAACTCTAGGGTATGCCAGATACTAATAAGATACACTGTTAGAGTTTCTCAGAGCTGTTATTGTTGTATTGCAAGAATGTGTAACTTTGTCATTAGGCACTGAAGAGCAATTCAATATTTGCCTTGAAAATACATAAAGAAAAGGAGTTTAATTTCACGTATGTCCTAGAGCACTGGACAAAAAGCTATGCTTCTGGTAATCATGTTGTGTTAGGTGAGTATCTTCTCATTTTCTAGTTGTCTATTGTTTATTTCTTCATGGTGACCTATGTTCTACATTAAATACTTAATGAGATTATTTTGTCACTTCCGTGAGGCCAGTCCCCTATGAATTACTGTTGGTTATCTCTTTACTTGTTAGTGCTGCATCTAGTCTTTTTTTTTTTTTTTTTTTCCCCTGGGTCTCAAGGTTAACTGCTGATAGGGAAATCATCAAGAAGCCTTACTTATTACATGGAGCTTAAAAGAGTTGTTTGATTTATTAGTTACAAGAACTATTAGTTCTTTCAAAGAACTTCCACGGTTTCCCTCTGCTAATACGAAGGCTATTTTCAGTTTGAAATTCAGAATGTCTGAAGCCTTAGCATAATCATTTCCCTGTGTTCTGGTAGATTTTTTTTTTTTTTTTTTGAGTTCTTTCCCAGAGCAAAGCCTTAAGCAGTTTTAAACTTCATTTTTTCCTTTTATCTGTCAATTGAAGATTAACTTAATTGCATCTATAGGTTCAAGGTGTTAGCATTTCTGCATTACTGGAATTGTATTCTATTTTGTGAAGTATTTGGCTGTGGCCTATTCTTTCTTTGATATTGTTATGAGATTGAGATTTACACAGATTAGAAACTAGCATGTGATGCTGTCTGCCATACGCTTATGAAATGTGTTGAAGAAACCTAATGCCTTATGTAAGTATTGGGAAAAGATTGTCCTCGATTCTTAAGTGGATGGGAGAAGGAAACAGGCATTGTAAATGTGATCTAATACTCCACATGCTTAAAGTATTACAGTTCCCTTATATTTGTGTTTAAACCACGTGTTCAGTTTTAACAGATGACTGCATGCAGTTTTTGGGAATTACAGATGCATCTTGCGTGATACATTTCAGTTTTCCTTCTTCTCCAAGAATCTTTGGTCAACGTCTATACAACATGTCTGACAACTTCCATAATGTGATAGAGGTTTGAATAAATCTTCAAAAAATTAATGTTAACATTTGATAACTATTTGGCGGATAAATAAAAGCTTAGAAATGCATACATATGTTTCAGGAATCATCTGTAGATCAGGAACATACAAAGGCAAGGTCAGTCGTACTGCTAACAGAAAACAACATGTGTCATGCTCTTGGGATCCTGCGCTATTTGAAGCGTGCTAAAGCTGAAATTCCCCTGGAACTGCATGATTTTACAGCCAGGGTGCTAGAAGCTGAAGAAGAAAAGAAGTTTGCAAGGCCACTGTGCACCTATCTTAAAGCATTTGGAATTTGCAAGTAAGGAAATAACTCATTTTCCTAACATTCATACTCATGAAAGAAGGAATTGTGTGCCTTGAATGATGACTGCTACTTCATAGATTTTTCTATTGAGTACTTTCATTCATACCAGATATTGCTCATTATTTTTTTTCTAAAACTTTTTTTTTAATACATAGGAATAGAACAGTGTGTCCAGACCGTCATCAAATTAATTTACGAATAGACATGCTCCAGAATATGCCAGATAAAATTACACAAACGTCTGGACGTGTGACAGTAAGTTATTGTTATTTATCTTGGGTTTGGGTACTCAAAAGGCAGGTCTTAAACAGGTACTTCAGCATATTACATATTTTTTAACATTTACGTTAATACTGCTGTAATATGTGTGCTATATCTCAAAAATGTTTGTTCATGTTTAGCTTTTTTCTTCTCTCCCTTGAAGGGGTTGCAGCATAAATATGAATCGTGCCAGATTTGCCCTTAAATTTGCCCCTTTGAACTGCTTGCATCCTCTTCCCGTCCTGTCTTTTGCAGAGTTCAGGTGCATTCAGCTCACGCAGTTAGTGGGCACTATCAGTACCGAAAGGTCAATGGCTGCAAGAATAGAAAGGAGAACTGAGTGTATTTTTTATTTATTTTTTGTCACTCCACTTCTGCCTAATACAGAAGTTTTTCTTGGTAGGTATGAGTTCAGACTATTTGGCAGGCTATATCTAGTTTTTGTAGTGCCTAAGGTCAGGACTGACTTCGTGATATCATCTGCTTTCTTCTGCTGACTGCAGCATTATAAGTATTCATTAATACATGAATACAATAAGTATTCATTTTCCTCTTTGTTAGGAAATATTGGAATGGGTTCCATTCTTTAAGAACTGAAGTCATGTTGTGCTCTTTTGGGATTTCTATGAAGCGGAAATCAAATGTCTGGTCTTCTTACTATCTGTGTTGTATACCTAGCTGTATTTCAGTATTTCTATGTGGAATGACATTTAGACAGTACACCCAGAATTTTATGCGTTGGAGTTGCTAGTAGTATATTCTTTGTTTTGTTTTTTATGAAACCAATTTTTAGTGCAAAATTTTCAGAGTGATGGCCTAATAAAGAGAACAATAATGCAATGCCATTACGTGTTTCCCCAGTAAGCTTCTTTTAAAATTCATCATAAAGTTGGAGAACATTAAGAATTAAGCTAGGATGGTGTGGAATGCCTTAGTAGTTAGTAGCTTCACAGATAATAGCGTAGCTCGCTGGCATTAAGTGGGATACCACCAACTGAGGCTTGATGGTTTTTGTGCTATATATTTCCATTGACTGGAATATGGTCAGTTAATACTATTTATTATCCTAAGAATAATATAGTAGTAATAAATGATCTTCTGAAATGTGTGTTTGCAGTAGTCTCTCTGCCTACTCTGTGGGTTGTGAATAGATGGCTGGCCTTGAATATGAAAACTTAAACATCTCCACATCTCATTAATTTGAGACATCATCAGTCCTTTTTTTTTCCCTTCCCTAATACGTTTTGTTCTTTCAGATACTGCCTCTCCACATTGTAAATGCAACAAACTACTTCGGTCGTATAGTAGATAAACAACAGGACCAATATACTACTCTTGCTGAAGAAATCAGTGAATATTTTAAGGAGACTAGTAATAAAATTCCTATTAAAAAGGCAGAGAAGCTAGCTCTGTATGGATTATGTGAGGAAACACTTTTTCACAGGTAAGTGTTGTGTGTTGTTTTTTTTTAATTTACTCGTGCACTTTTATATAAGGAAAAAAAAAATATCTAAACCTTTCATTGTTTGTTTTTTAAAAACAAAAAATATAATATCCACCTCCCCATCCTGCCCTGAAAACAGCAAAAAAACACTGCTATATTCAGATCAGTCTTTAAAATACCAAACAAACGCATACTTTTTAAGTTACCAAATGGAAAATAAAACGATCCCACATGCACATATGCATATGCCCACACAGAATTCAGTATTTTACTGTGATTTTTTTTTACATGTGCAGATTTAAAAACAAACAAACAAAAACTTCTTACAGTTGATTAGGTGAATACTAATTCTGTTATGTTCTCCCACTATATGAAGAGTTCAGGTGGTAGAGACTCCTCCAAAAGAAGAAAACTTATTCTTTAATATCAAAATCAAATACATAGATGAAGGCAGAACACGTCAAGTTCAGAGCTCTCAGCTTCTTCACTTACCTGCAAGATTTCAGCAGCTGCCACCTCAGGCTGTGGAATTTATAGTTTGTAGAGTGAAACCCGTTGATAATGAAATTGAATGGAACCCAAAGGTAATATTCATCATCTCTTTTTTCATAGTATTTCCCTTAGGTTCTTTAATTTGTGTGTTTGTTTTCTAAATGAAAACAGTTATGAATTCAAAGTTAGTTATCAAATTTAATTGTTTTTAGTCTTATCAATAAATATCTGTTAGTGGTCCAGATTCTGAGAAGTTAACTTTTACTTTTTGTTTGCCTGCAAAATAATAAAGTGAAATTTATGGGATTTTCTCCTATGTGATTTAAATGCCTTCTTCCAGAACGTTATTGCTACTTGTAAGTCTGTGGGGAGTAATGGGAGGGCAGCCTCTGTAAATTGACCTGTGCTTGGGTAGTCTTCTATTAATAAGTTCCTTCCTTAAAGACTTAACTACTTTAATCCATGGTAAAATTACAGTACTTCATTAGTTTACTCAAGCCGTTTCGATTTATTGAATTGAATTTATTGTTAAGCTCAGATGATACTTCACTAAAATTCAAATAAATGCAAAGTTACCTTGCTAAACATCTCAGAGGTGGTGTTTTGTTTCTCCTAGGTAACCCATTATATTCATCACAAAATTAAAGGAAAACCACATGAAGCAAAAATAGTACTTGCCCTAGGAAATACAGTTTGGATTGACCCAATGGTAGGTATGGTGTTGTTGAGTTAAAAAAAGAACACAGACAGAAATATATTCTGATTTTAATCTACGTAGTATTCATGTGTAACTAAGCACTGGAACAGATTGCTCAGAGAAGTTCTATACTCTCCATCCTTGGAGATACTTGAAGGCCCATCTGGATGCAGTCCTGGGCTGCTGGTTCTAGATAACCCTGCTTGAAAAGGGAGGTTGATTGACATGACTCCCTCCTCACAGCTTCAGCTGTTCTGCAATTAACGTGAATGTTTGTTTATAGATGGAATGTATGTGAGTGATTAAAAATTGAACTGTAAATCTGGACAGCTGAAAATACGCCAGTAACAGAGTATCAAATAAGTTATGTCATCCAGACTATTTCATGAAGTTAATAACAAAAGTGTTTTGTGGAAATACTACTTAGCTTTTTATAAAATCATTTCTGTGGTTTGCCACACATACCTCTGAGATAGTGATGCTTTGGTCCTCTAACATTGTTTGCTAATCTCTAGGATCTCTTACTTTAGGCTTTGTTTATTCTGTTTATATTTGTAAGCCTTTGCTGTCTTCTGGTTCTTGCACCAGTGGGAGTGGGACAAAAAGGATATGCCACATGTTCACACTGAGAATGATGATTATTGTATAACTAACTGTATTGTGTTGCTGTATTGTGTTTCAGTGATGACGATGCTGTTGCTTTTTTATATTCGACGATCTTTTCAAATTACCTTCTTGTTCTTTTGCTTTTTTGCGCTTTTTTTTTCTTCTTGCAACTCTCTTTCCTTAGCCAGTTTTATTCTAAGCTTTTCTGCAAATTAAAAGAACCCTTTAAACTTCTTTCCTTAGTTTTCTTAATCCGAATAGGAAGAATGAGTGCTCTTGTTTGTGTGTGGAGTTTTGTTTTTAACACTTTTTAACACTGCCATTAACTAACATTTGGAAGATGTCTTAGTCTTGTGGAGCATTAATGGGTAGTATTGTGAGGTTTTTCTTCATCAGCTGCATTTCTTTCTATTGGCATTCAAAAGAAAACTAATAAACATCAATTGAATATAAAGGCTGCCTCTCATGTTGAAGATGCTGAAATTTTTGATTTTGTTATGTCTCATTATAGTACTCTTAGACATGATGAAATTGCTTTAATTATTGTTTGTGTCAAAGCTGATTTCTTAGGTTTCCTGAAATCGGCATGTTAAGGTCAGTGCCATGTTTGTATTGTTGTGTCAGTTCCCTGGCCTGTGAAGGTAACAGAACTGGGCTGGGCAAAGCGTCCATGTTAGAGGTGCTGACTGGAAGGTGATAGGTAGGGAAAAGTGAGGAGGAGAAGAGTAGGTCATCCATGCAGTGATGTTTCCCCTGAGTATTTTCCTATTCTCCCAAAATCTTGCAGGTAGGAAACTACCTTAAGGCTGTGTTTTAATTGAAAGGGTTTGGGTTGTTTGTTGTCGGCTTTTTTGTGTTTTGCTTGTTTGGAAAGTCAGGAATCTATTCTGAAAGTGAAGTCAAAGGACAAAGAAAAAATCAAGGTGCATTTCATGTCTTCATTAATGACCTTAAAAAGCTAATTGTGTTTTTATAATGTCTGTGTCAAAAACAATTTTAAGGGCAATGAGTTCTTTTAAGAATTGCTGTCAAAGATAAAAATGATCCCTCAACTTATGAGTTATGGTTGAGACAAGTTGATCAGAAAGGCTTCCCCACACACCAGGATCACCATGCATTTCTTGTGTCGGCCTGGTCCTGTCCAAGTAAGGTATTTCTGTGCTTTGGAATATATCCTGCTTTATTTTCCTGTCTATTCAATCAGATGAAAAATAAAGTGGAAAGAGAAAATTATCTGAAAGTAATTTTCTTACTTAGCTTGATTTCTGATATGATCTTAATCTTTTCTCTTTGATTGCTACCTTTTGTTTTTATTCCTCTCAATAAAACTGGGGCCCCACCCAAAGCAGTTTTATTGTGATTTGGATCTAGAAGTTATTCTAACTCTATGGTGTATATTTTGGCTGTAGTTTTTGTAATTGACGCTAGGATTTTCTACTTCATTTCCACATTGGTTCTTTTAGATGGGGCTAGCTACTAGTTAATTGAGCTGTTACAACAATTTAAAATATGGTGATCCTTTGAAAACAATTAAACGTAAGTTATTTCATGTTTAAACATATACTTGTTAATTTTCAGATTTTCTAAATTTTATCTAAAGAACAGCTTAGAATTGTAGAGAAACAACTAATGAGTTATGGTTTTCATTTAGCATGTTTTGTAATTCAAGGTCCGGGTTACCAGGCTTTCGGATTTGAAGATGTATGTCAATGAATACAGTGTGCGATCTGAGATTCTGTCTACAGGTCTGGGAACTGACAATCCAGAACACGTAACACAACTCCAGAAGTTATGTGTATTAAATCACACGAACGACTTGGAGCCTTTGTGAGTGTTTCCAATTATTTGGAATATGTATTTAAAATATGTATTATTTTCAGCATATATTTTACTAGGAAAAAAGTAACTTTATGAACAGGATATTTACATTATTGGTACTGAGTATGATTTTTGTTTAAATAGAGACAGCCATGTTTGTGACATCTGCTTTCCTCTTTCTTTAGTTACATAAGCACCATGGAAAGAAAAATAGAAAGTCTTCAAGATGTTAAACTAGCATTTGATGCAGATAGTCAAGTTTGTCATAAAAATCTGTAAATTCAAATTTTGTTGTCTTATGATCAGTGGCTTCTCACATAGCTTGACTCTGTTGCAATATTTCCTGCATCTTGAGTACAGCTAGTAAAGCCCCTCATTTGGCCAACTAACTGAGTTGATGTAATTTACATAGTGTGTCCGTTAATACCTCACTTTCTTACAAGCATAGAGTTCTTAAAATTGTTATTGCAGGTATTATTTGTAATCTGTAAAGCCAGAGGTCTCTTACTAATATGTGAAGAACTCTAAATATTCTAAAACTTTTATTTTTTCTGAGTCAAAACAAAATATGACCAAAAAGCCCCCAGAACAACTGGAATTCTTTTTTGAAAGGTAACCAGTTTCCTATCCAGGTCCATCACACACACTAAGACTAACAGATTTTTTGACTCAAAGGAAATACTGCCAGCATCAGAAGTTTAAATGTTCTTCTGACTTGGATTACTGTATAAAAGCTTCTTACTGTGTTAATAAACTTAAGTAACCCTGTGGGTGCGACTTCAGGATTGCTAGAAGTGCATTTTAGAAGTTCCGTGTTTGTTTGTGGGGTTTTTTTTTGTTTGTTTTGTATATGTTAGAATGAGAAACATAACTCCAATAGGACTTCCAACTACGATTTGGAATTCACTGAATATTTAACATTCTTAAACCTTTTATTTTATAAATGTTTCATTTTAAAAACATTTTTTTCTGTGTACAGAAGCATAAAGGAGGATACAGACCATTCAGAGAACATGTCTGATCCTCAGAACATGTCCATACAAGCAAATTCTACTGAAAACTGTAAATCTTCTAAAATGACTATGGGGAATCATCTATGTGGTAAGCATTCTCCTTGTTAACAAAAAATTTAAAGCTTTCATTCAAGCTAAGCCCTAAAATGTTAACATGAAATTCATTTTTTTCAAATGCAGCCTTTTTTTCTGAATATATGGAGTAGCACCATATGTTGTGACTTAACATAAACATTATATGTTTATTAAATGTTTATGTTAAGTCATGTTTATGTTAAGTCACAAATACCTTATAGTTAGTAGCCTGAAGATGCTATGTGAGTAAGCCACGTGAATACATCTGTTTCACTGTTTGGGACGTATTCTGTCCTTGAAACATTCAGTTGTTTGGTTCTCTTTGGAATGGTGAACAGGAAATAACTCCCAAGGAGAGGAAGAGCATTTTACTTCCAAAAGCTGTAAGGTTGAAGGGAGTTAACCTATGTTGGAATATCTGAGGTGAAAAACAGCATCATTCACTGGGAGATTACGTTTTTTTATTATTATTATTTCCCCAGATTCCGGGTGGTAGAAAACAGGTTTTTTTTTTTTTTTTTTTTTTTTTTGTTTTGTTTTGTTTTGTTTTGTTTTTTGTTTTTTTTTTTTTCCTTAATCTAATGCTCAAGGTTTTGGTATTCAGTCAGCAGAGAATTTAAAAGCACATGACTTGATGTCAGCCATGAAGAGGACAGAAGATGGTCTAGCTCTAGTTAGCATGTGAATTTGGAGAGATGAGGGCTGAATGATTAAAAAAAAGTTGCAATGTCATGTAATACTTACCATGGAAGACTTTTTATTTTTACTTGGTATAGTAGAGTGACTGTAATGCTGTGTTTCAAGCTCTGATGATAATATCAATTTTAGCTGTTTAATGAACCCCTGAAACATTTACTCAGTTTCTAAAATTACATGTTGCAGGTTTCAAATAATGTCTGGAAGACTCAAAAAAAAAAAATCCTTTATATGACCTGGAAAGTGTGATTTTTATTTTTTTTAATACCAACTCTAATACTTTTCATTTGAAATTTCAGTTGAATTATTAGCTTAATAGAATATTTCCAGATAGGAAGTATCTGACGTAAGTACCAAATACATGCTTGCAGTAATGCTTGCAGTAGTAATCTGATTGCTGTTGAATTATTTCTATGATGGTACGGGGCTATTCTGGAATCTGGTTTGTACATTATAGATAAGTATAAAATATCTTCCTTGATTTCTTATTTTTAGATGGTGTAGCTCAAAATAAGGAAGCAGAAGACTCCACCCTGCATCAGCACAAATGGTACAAAAATTCAGAGTGATTTTGCTACTATGCTTTTTTTTAATGTGAACTGTCCAACAGGACAATTATCCTTACTGAGATTATCTGTTTTACGCGTAAATAGATACAATACAGGTAGAAGTATTCTTTAATTGTTAAATTGATACTGAGCATGAGAGACCAGTGGTGATGTTGGATGTGTCCCCTCTTGAGCTAACAAATACACTCCTCCAAAGACTGATATCACATTGCTTTTGTAGCAAGTGTGGCTGACACTCTTTTTCCTGACATAAGGTTTCCTGATATTGCTACTTAGAGTCAAATTATTATGGTTTGAATACACATACAGGTGCTGAAACTCATCTGTTTGTTGGCAACCTAATGGGAGAATTCTAGTTGTATGTAAGGCAGTTTATTTTGTGTTTGGGCTAACTCCAATTAATCTTTCTCTATTCTAGCTTTTATCCAGAAATAAAATGGTTTCAAAATGAAGTGACTGTTACAGTGAAGGTAAAAATAGCAGGTATTGCTGACTATAAATGTGACTTCTCTAAAGAGAAAGTAATTTTCAGGTAGGTTTATGAAATTTGAGTTTAGTAAACCTGAAATTTGACTGTTAGTTTGTATTTATTTTTTAAAAACCTTTTTATAATTTAGTGCTTGTTCAGGAGACAAACTTTATTTGGCTGACATGGAGCTACATCAGTACATACTTACAGAAAAGTCATCGTGTGTGATTAAGGATAAAGAGGCTGCTATTATCCTCACAAAAGAGAAAAAAGGACCATGGTGCAAGTTACTAAAGAACAAGGTGAAGGGAAAAATTATTTGAGAATTACTGAATATTTCAAACATACTAGCTGTGTTTTGGTACAGATACTTCAGACTGTTTTTTGTTAACAGAATCCTCATGTGTCTTTTGATTTCGAACACTGGGAAGATTTTGAAGACAAGGGTCCTTTTCCAGCTGGTAAGGATAGAACAAGTCAGTGTTTCTCATGTATGAAATGGTTATCATCCTAATTTTTATTGCATAGATTTTATCTGAAATATTCAATTGTTTTGTAAGTATGACACTAAGCTGGCTTGCCCAGCTCCCAGGAAAGCAGATAAGAGGACCTCTAGCAAAGTATGGGCAGACAGGTATTTTTCAGTCAGTATAGTTTGTTGCAGACAGTTTGGTTCAGAATTTTTTAGTGTTTTGGTCTAGTTTGTACCCTAAAGGCTTTTTGTATTTCTACATGTGTGTTTTGAAGCTCTTGTCTTTTCTTGCTTTATAGATTTTACACTTTGTTAATTACTTCTAGGTACTAAAAAGCTGCATTGCACTTCTGCAGTAACCGAAGATCTGGTCGAGTCTTCAGATGACAGTAGTGTAGAAAGCGATGAGTAATTTGGAGATATATCTTTGTCTGTTAAGGATAATGTTGCAAAGTATTGTCTATTGCATGCCCCTAAAATTGTTGAAACTGAACGTATAGGTTGCAGAACTGTGTTTAATTTTTGGAGAAAAACAGTCCTTATGTTCTAAGCATCTGGAAAAAAATACTCTCCAGAAGAACTCTATATATTGTCTAGTGCCTTCACTTCAAAATTGTTGGCTTTAATGATGATGTGCACATCAGTACTTTTAATTTAAGAAATTAAAGAGCTTTACTTACCTGAGTTTGCTGTGTTAACAATAGTTAATAACTTCTGCAGTTTCACAAACTCTGATGGTCTGTCAATGATTTCTATATTACCCTTCATACACATACAGAATCAGTTTTGTATCAATTTCCTGTTTCAGTTCTGCATGAATAAATGATGCCTGAACTCAGATGGCAATCTTTACCTGACTGGACGTACATGGACTTGGCATGAAATACTGTACTGTGCAGCTAACTAATAGTAAACTGCTGCATATTATTAGCAGAATGAGCATTGTAGAAAATTCAGTGTTTGTTTTCAGTTTGATGTTTGCATGTGTTGTGAATTCTTTTCCTTATCCAATTTCCTCTCACCTAGCTAAAACTCTTGCCTTGTATGCTAATAAAGGACAAAATCTCATCTGCGTAGCTCAAAGGCTTCGAGCTTCCATGTCATCTTTCAGTAAATAATTTTTCACTGCTACATTTGTACACACCAGAACATCTCACAGTGAAATAATGTAATAGCTACTCATAATAAATTAAGCCGGTACTAATCTCTTTGCAGCTGTAGATCTTAAAACATGTTAATCTCTCTAGTGGAACTATATGATGACTTAAAATAGAGATTTAGCTTTACAGATTTATTTTAAGAAACCTAAAATTTTGTATTTTTAACATTATTCAAAGAACAAAGCCGAAATTTTTAAGTGACGAAGTATCCTTTATTGTCAGTGCTGGATGCACAGGGGATCCTTCCGCCTAACATGCATGTGTGAAGTGACAAAGTGTCTCATATTTATACAGCAAAACAATGAATATTCAATAAACACCTTTACATATTCATCACCTAAACCCACCTACTCTCACTTCGTATGCTAACTAGCTTATCCGTCCTTGCGCGAAGCCTACCAAGAATTGTGGGCAGGGGTCTTTGGGAGGAAGACCGTAGGTCTTCCTCATGGTGTACTTTTCACCTTTTGCTAAAGAATGCCAAGTTGTCTGAATCGGTTGTTTTCCAAGCTGCAGGAATGCCGAGTTCGCTCAAGTTAGCTCAAGTTTCAGCATAACTGAAGGTCGACAGATAACGGGATGTTTCAATTAACAAGATGCTTCAACATAACAGAAAGTTGACAGATAACAAGATGTCATATGTTTTGTTCTCATTACGTTTTTAACTGCAAGATTTATTCTATCCTAAAGTGACTTTATACAATATCAACGTGAAGAACGTACTTGCCAGTTTCTTTCAAGAAACACTAGGATGCCTTTGCTAATCTTTTTGGGGAGAGGAATGTTTTATGTTTGTACTAACATCAAGGTGCTAGAACTTGTAGACAGAGGCAAGGAAGAAATCAATTCCCAAGATTATTTTAAGGACATGGAAGGCAGTAATCCAAACCATTCTGACTGCTTTCTTTGGAAGCTGTACAACAAAAAGCCTCTGACATAAATCATTCTTGCACTTCTCTGGATGGCAAGTAGTTCCAGTCAAGGCTGCAAGCCTATCGCTTTATACCTCCCAAGGACTGGCCTGATAAGGGTTTTCAGTCTAATTCTACTCTGCATTCATCTGAACATCACATGATTCAGTGCCATGTAATGCAAACTGATTTCGCCCAAAGATCAGCTTGGCAAAGGAGCAGGCACAATCCTGTAAATCAAGATTAGCATACACTCGCAAAGTTTAGTAGAAAAGCCTGCTCAGTGCCTTCCTCTACATGTATTGTATCTCGCTGGGCAACTAACTTGCTTGTCATCAGGAACATCACAATCCCTTCAACACAATGGGTGATTTAACCAGACAGATAATACACAATACTCCGTTGTACATTAAATCCTAAATGTTTTACGCACATACACACGCCCCTCCCATGAGCTGCTTCCTTCTGCCTGAGAACCACTTCAGTGTTCTCACCGGTATTACAACTAGTGTTCTGGAAGTGCTTATACAATCCTAGAATTTAAAGAAATCTGATACCTTTCCATTTAAAAACAAGAAAGTTCATTCTCAGGCAGAGAAATGCCTTGTCAAGTTTCAGAATGGAACAGATTTTTACAGCTACATTAAAAATTCCAAACTGGATTTGTGATGGAAACACCAACAACCTAAACCATAGCACAGTTAGCTGTGTGCTGCTGCACTATAATTTTTTTTTTTGTTTGCCAAATCACTTGTTTATTTTTATTTGTAGGGGAAATTTAACCACTATTTTTAATCACACTGAAAAGGCAATGGGGATATTAAAAACATGAAAACGGTGCCCTAGGGGTTTCCTCCTTCACTTATACCTTTTCTCTTACAGATCACAGAATCACAGAATTGTCTAGGTTGGAAGAGACCTCAAGATCATCGAGTCCAACCTCTGAGCTAACACTAACAAGACCTCCACTAAACCATATCACTAAGTTCAACGTCTAAACGTCTTTTAAAGACCTCCAGGGATGGTGACTCAACCACAACCCTGGGCAGCCCATTCCAATGCCTCACAACCCTCTCAGTAAAAAGTTCTTCCTAATATCCAACCTAAAACACTCCTGGCACAACTTTAGTCTGTTCCCCCTCGTCCTGTCACCAGGCACATGGAAGAATAGACAAACCCCCACCTCGCTACAGCCTCCTTTAAGGTATCTGTAAAGAGCAATAAGGTCGCCCCTGAGCCTCCTCTTCTCCAGGCTGAACAAGCCCAGATCCCTCAGCCGCTCCTCGTAGGACTTGTTCTCCAGGCCCCTCACCAGCTTTGTTGCCCTTTTCTGGACTCCCTCAAGCACCTCCATGTCCTTCTTGTAGCGAGGGGCCCAAAACTGAACACAGTACTCGAGGTGCGGCCTCACCAGAGCCGAGTACAGGGGGACGATCACCTGGTCACACTGTTTCTGATACAAGCCAGGATGTTGTTGGCCCTCTTGGCCACCTGAGCACACTGCTGGCTCATATTCAGCCGACTATCCACCATCACACCCAGGTCCTTCTCTGCCTGGCAGCTCTCCAACCACTCATCTCCCAGCCTGTAGCTCTGCTTGGGGTTATTGCGCCCCAGGTGCAGGACCTGGCACTTGGCCTTGTTGAACTTCATGCAGTTGACCTCAGCCCATCGGTGCAGCCGATCCAGATCCTCCTGCAGAGCCTTCCTACCCTCAAGCAGATTGACACACACACCTAACTTGGTGTCATCTGCAAACTTCCTGAGGGTGCACTCGATCCCCTCGTCCAGATCATCAATTAAAATTTTAAAGAGGACTGGCCCCAGTACCAAGCCCTGGGGAACACCACTAGTGACCGGCCTCCAATTGGATTTGACTCCATCCACCATGACTCTTTGGGAAAGCCAACCAGCCAGTTTCTAACCCAACAAAGCGTACGCCAGTCCAAGCCAGGAGCAGACAGTTTCTTGAGGAGAATGCTGTGGGAGATGGTGTCAAAAGCCTTGCTGAAGTCAAGGTAGACCACATCCACAGCCTTTCTCTCATCCACCAAGCGCGTCACTTTGTCAGAAGGAGATCAGGTTCATCAAGCAGAACCTGCCTTACCAAAGGGTAAGGGCTAGGTTAAGGGTAAGGGTAACAGTTAGGGTTAAGGTAAGGGTAAGGGAAAGGCTAAGGGTTAGGATAAGGGTAAGGGAAAGGCTAAGGGTTAGGATAAGGGTAAGTGGAAGGGTAAGGGTAAGTTCAGGTAAGGGTAAGGTAAGGGTTTGGTTTAGGGTAAGGGTAAGGATAAGGGGTAGGGCTAGGGTTAGGGTAAGTGTTAGGGTGAGGGTAAGGTTTAGGGCAATGGTAATGGGAAGGGTAAGGGTTAGGATAAGAGTAAGAGTAAGGTTAAGTTTAAGGTTAAAGGTAAGGGTTAGGGTTAGGGTTAGGGTTAGGGTTAGGGTTAGGGTTAGGGTTAGGGTTAGGGTTAGGGTTAGGGTAAGGGTAAGGGCAAGGGTTAGGGTAAGGGTTAGGGTAAGGTTAAGGGTAAGGTTTAGGGTAATGTTTAGAGTAAGTGTAAGCGTTAGGGTAAGATTAAGTGTAAGGGTTAGGGCTAGGGTAAGGGTAAGGATAAGGTTATGATTGTTAGGTTAGTCTAAGGATAACGGTAAGAGTTAGGGTAAGCGTTAGGGTAAGGGTAAGTGTAATGGTATGGGTAAGTGTAAGGGCAAGGGTAATAGTAAGGGTAAGTGTTTTGGTAAGTGTAAGGGTTACGTTAAGGGTACAGGTAAGGGTAAGGGTAAGGGTAAGGGTAAGGGTAAGGGTAAGGGTAAGGGTAAGGGTAAGGGTAAGTGTTAGGGTAAGTGTAAGGGTAAAGATTAGGGTAATGGTAAGGGTAATTGTTAGGGTAAGGGTAAGGTTAAGGGTAAGAGTACGGGTAAGTGTCAGGGTAAGGGTTAGGGTAAGGGTAAGGGTAATTTTTAGGGTAAGGGTAAGGTTAAGGGTCAGGGTAAGGGTAGGGTTAAGTGTAAGTGTAAGGGTAATTGTAAGAGTAAGGTTTAGGGTACAGGTTAACGTAAGTGTTAGGGTAAGGGTAAGTGTAAGGGTTAGGGTAAGGTTAAGGGTAAGGGTTAGGATAACGGTAAGGGTAAGGTTAAGGGGTAGGGTTCGGGTTAGGGTAAGTGTTATGGTTAGAGTAAGTGTAATGGTTAGGGTAAGGATAAGGATGAGTGTAAGGGTTAGGGTAAGGGTAAGAGTAAGGGTAAGGCTAAGGCTAAGGGTAAGGGTTAGACTATGGGTAAGGGTAAGCGTAATGGTTAGGATAAGGGATATGGTAAGGCTTAGTGTAAGGATTAGGGTAAAGGTAAGGGTAAGGGTTAGGGTAAGGGTAAAGTTTATGGTAAGGGTAAGGATAAGGTTAAGTGTAAGGGAAGGGTTATGGTAAGGGTAAGGCTAAGTATTAGGGTATGGATTAGGGTAAGCGTAAGGGTTAGGGTTAGGTTAAGGGTAAGGGTAAGGGTTAGGGTAAGGGTAAGGGTTAGGGTAAGGTAAGTGTTAGGGTTAGGGAAAGGGTAAGGGTAAGGGTTAGGGGAAGGGGAAGGGTTAGGGGAAGGAATAGGGTTAGCGTAAGGGTTAGGGTAACGTTTAGGTTAAGGTTTAGGGAAAGCGTAAGGGTAAGGGTTATGGTAAGTTTTAGGGTAAGGTTTAGGGGAAGGGGAAGGGTTAGGGGAAGTTTAAGGATAAGTGTAAGGGAAAGGGTAGGGTAAGTGTAAGGTTTAGGGTAAGGGTTTGGGTAAGGCTATGAGTAAGGGTAAGGGTAATTGTAAGGGTAAGGGTAAGGGTTAGGGTAAGCGTAAGGGAAAGGTAAGTGTAAGGGTTTGGTTAAGGGTTAGGGTAAGGGTAATGGTTAGGGTAAGGGTAAAGGTAAGTGTAAGGGTTAGGGTAAGGTTTAGGATAAGGGGAAGGGGAAGGGGAAGGTTTAGGGGAAGGGGAAGGGGAAGGGTTAAGGTCAGAGTTAAGGTAAGGGTAAGAGTAAGGGTAAGGTTTAGGGTAAGGATAAGGGTTAGGGTAAGGCTAAGGGTAAGGGCTAGGGTAAGTGTAAGGGTAAGGATAAGGGTAAGTTTAAGGGTAAGGTTAAGGGTAAGGGTTATTATAAGGGTTAGGGTTACGTTAAGGGTAAAGGTAAGGGTATGCTTTAGCATAAGGGTATGGGTACGGGTAAGGGTGAGGGTATGGGTACGGGTAAGGGTAAGGATAAGGGTTTTGGTAAGTGTAAGAGTAAGGGTTAGTGTAAGGGTAAGGACTTGAATAAGGATAAGTTTCAGGGTAAGGTTAAGGGTAAGAAGGATTAGGGAATGGGTTATGTTAAAGGTTAGGTTAAGTGCTAGGGTAAGGGTAAGGGTAAGGGTAAGGGTAAGGGTAAGGGTAAGAGTAAGGGTAAGATTAAGGTTAAGTGTAATGGTAAGGGTAAGGTTTAAGGTAAGGGTAAGGGCTTGGGTAAGGATAACAGTAGGGGTAAGGAGGGTTAGGGTAAGGGTTACAATAAAGGTTAGGTTAAGCGTTAGGGTAAGGGTAAGGGTAAGATTAAGATTAAGTGTAGTGATAAGGTTAAGGGTTAGGGTAAGGGTAAAGTTTAGGGGAAGGGTTAGGGGAAGGGTAAGGATAAGGGTAAGGGTAATGGTTAGGCTAAGAGTAAGGGTAAGTGTAAGGGTAAGGATAAGGGAAAGGGGAAGGAGAAGGGGAAGGAGAAGGGGTAGGGTATGGGTACAGGTAAGGGGAAGGGTTAGGGTAAGGGTAAGAGTAAGAGTTAGGGTAAGGGTTATGTTAAAGGTTAGGTTAAGCGCTAGGGTAAGGGTAAGGGTAAAGGTAAAGGTAAGGGTAAGGGTAAGGGTTAGGGTTAGGGTAAGAGTAAGGGTAAGGGTAAGGTTTAGGGTAAGGGTAAGTGTTAGGGTAAGGGTAAGGTTAATTGTTAGGGTAAGTGTAAGGGTTAGGGTAACTGTAAGGGTAAGGTTAAGGCTAAGGGTTAGGATAAGTGTAAGCGTAAGGGTTTGGGTAAGGGTAAGTGTATGGGTAAAGGTAAGGTTAAGGGTAAGGGTTAGGATAAGGGTTAGGGTAAGGTTAAGGGTAATGGTAAAGATAAGGGTATGGGTTAGAATAAGGTATGTGTACAGGTAAGTGTTAGGGCAGGGGTAAGGGTAAGGGTTAGGTTTAGGGCAAGGGTAAGTGTTAGCGTAAGGGTAAGGTTAAGGGTAAGAGTAAGTGTTATGGTAAGTGTAAGGCAAAGGGTAAGGGAACGAGTAAGAGAACGGGTAAGGGTAAGGCTAAGGGTAAGGATATGGGTAAGGGTAAGGGTAAGGGTTAGGGTTAGGGTTAGGGTAACCTGTAAGTTTTAGCGTAAGGGAATGGGTAAGGGTAAGGGTACGGGTTAGGGTAAGGGTAAGAAGCATTAGGGTAAGGGTAAGGGTAACGGTAATGGTAATGGTACTTGTAAGGGTAAGTTTAATGGCAAGGGTAAGGGTAAGGGTAAGGGTAAGGGTAAGGGTTATGGGAAGGGGAAGGGGAAGGTTAAGCATAATTGTTAAGTGTATGGGTAAGTGTAAGGGTTAGGGTAAGGGTAAGTGTAAGGGTAAGGTTAATGGTTAAGGTTAAGGTTTAACATAAGGGTATGGGTAAGAGTAAGGTTAAGGCAGCTCATTGGCTGGCTTAGTCTACTTCTGAGGTTCTGAGGCAAGGGGACTGCTCTTTTGAAATTATAATATTGTAAAGGGGTTCCTTTGTGTTGATGAGAGATGGGTGCTATTGCTGGCAGCTGAATGATTATCTTGTGACTGTTTTCATTTGATAAAGTTGAAACACAGTGTACAACCTGGGACGTCACACCCAGAGCTGCCTCTGGCAAGGTGAGTGAGGAACAGATGTAGCAGTTGTTGTGTTGTAGGTCTCACTGTTCCTCTAAGCATCCCCTCTTTGTCTTTTAGAGGTGTTGTAGCTGTTTGAAGAGGGTAGATTGAAGCATCTGCCTCGGGGGCTGGTAAGCGGCAGAGGTAAGGGAGCAGATGAGAGTAACTTACCTAGTTGTGCTGTGTCTTTGGATGCTGCATCGGCCTATGCGTTTCTTTTTCTTTCACAGGTGTCTCGCACAGGCTCAAAGGAGCAAACTGCACTCTGAAGAGCTGTGTAAGAAGAGGGGCTGGTCATGAGCTGGGTTGGAGCAGAACGGCCAAGTAGCACAAGGTGACTATGAAAGGTGTCCGTCTTGCTTTGCAGGTGCCATGGCAGGCTCTCGACAGAAGTGACTAAGGATATGAGATAAGGCCAGAGAGCGACAAGGAGTGGCATGTGCAGAGATGGTTTTGAAGCGCTGCGGTGGCTTACTCTTCTGTTCATCAGGTGCCACAGGCAAGGTGGGTTGTAACATCAGTCGTTATATTTGCATGAAAGCAGTTCACTTGAATGCCACAGTGCATCTGAGTAGGGTGTTCTAGCAGAACAAGCTTGTCTGGCACAGCGGTGCCTGATGGCAGTGTGTTTCCTCAGGTGAAGAGGTGCCTGAAGCCCCATCCTATCTAGCCTGCACACAATTATCTGAGAATGAAAGCTGCTTTCCAGTAATTCAGAAAGCCAAGTTACGTCTCAGCCTTGAGCATCTTGTGCTTTTGGGCCTGTCTGTAACATTTGGCACCAACACTAATACTTTTTTTGGCATATTTTTAGCGTTTGGGGCCTGTGTCTGGGATTTGGGCCCTGTCTCGAACTACTGGGGCTTTGTCCTGGGTTTTGGAGCCTGCCTCTAGAGTTCAAGGCCTGTGATTAGGCTTTTGGGGTCTGTGTCTGGGGGCCGGTATCTGGGGGCAAGGGGGGAGCTGCTTGTAGACCCTTGGGGCCAGCATTGAGGGGGTTGGGAGCTGACTCTACACCTTTGGGGCCTGCTTCTGGGGGCGGGGGGGGTTGAGACCAGCATCTGGGGGAGGGGTGGGAGCTCTTTGTATTCCTTTGGAGCCTGTGTTGGGGGGGGGGGGAAGGGGAGGGTTGGTTGGGGGCTGCTTGTACACTGTTGGAGCCTGGGTTGAGGGAGGAGGTTTGGAGCTGCTTCTACACCTTTGGGGCTGGCATCGGGGGTAGGGGGTTGGGTGCTGGTTGTAGGGGCCTGTGTTTGGGGGGGGGGCTTGGGACCTGCGTCTGGGGGAGGGGTGGGAGCTGCTTGTACACCTGTGGGGCCTGCATCTGTGGGGGGTCAGGGCCTGTGTCTAGCGGGCTGGGAACTGCTTGTACAATGTAGGAATCTGTTTCTGCAGGGTGGCTGGGAGCTGTTTGTACAACTTTGGGGCCAGCATCTGGGGGTGGCTGGGAGCTGCCTGTACACTGTGGGGGCCTGTGTTCGTGGGGGGCTTGGGGGCCTCCCTCGGGGGGGGGGGGGGGGAGGGTTGGGAGCTGCTTGTATAGGGTAGGGGCCTGCCTGGCAGGGGTTGGGAGCTGCTTGTAGAATTTGGGGCCCTGTGTCTGGGGGGGGTTGGGGCCTGTGTCTCAGGGGTGTTGGGAACTGGTTGTACACCTTTGGGTCCTGTCTCTGGGGGGGAGCTACTTGTACACTTTTGGGGTCTGTATTTGAGGGGGGTTGGGAGCTGCTTGTGCACTTTTGGACCTATGTTTAGGGGGGTTGGGAGTTGCTCATGCATTCTAGGTGCCTCCCTTTTGAGAAGGGTTGGGGCCTGCATCTGTGGGTGGTTGGGAGCTGCTTGTACACTATAGGGGCCATGGTCTTGGAGGGGGGTCTGGGCTGTTTATACACCTTTGTGGCCTGTGTTTGGGGGGGGGGGGGGGGGTGGGCCTGTGCCTGGGGGAGTTGGGAGCTGTTTGTTCACTCTAGGAGCCTCCATTTGGGGGACTTTGGGGCCTCCCTTTGAGGGGGAGGGAGTTGGGAGTTGGTTGTACACCTCTGCATCCCATGTCTTGGGGGGGGTGGGGGGAGTGGGACCGGTCTCTGAAGGGGCAGGTTGTGAGCTGCTTGTACACCTGTGTCGGGGGGAGGGTAGGGGGGTTGGCGGGGGTCGGGTCCGAGTCTTGGGCCAGTGTCTGGGTGGAGTCCAGTTCTTGGGAGGGGGTGGTGGGGTAGGAGCTGCTTGTGGGCAGTTGGGGTCTGCATCTGGGTGTGGTTGGTGCCTGCTTCTGTTGGCAGTTTGGGGCCTGCTTGTAGACTTGTGCAGCCTGGGTTTGGGGGCTTTTCTGTAACGTTTGGGGCCTGCATTTTTGCTTTGGGATGCATCTTGAGCTTTTGAGGCCTAGCAGTAGCATTTGGGGCCTGCATCTGGGGCTTTTCTGTAGCATTTTGGTTGCGTATTTGTGATTTGGGGCCTGTATCCAGGGTTTTGCCTTTTTTGTAGTTTCCATCTTTGTGTGTGTGTGTTTTGTTGTTGGTTGTCTGGGGTTAGGGGCAGTTTGGGGTTTGGATTAAGGTCAGTGTCATTAGCGTTAGGGGGTTGATAATAAGGGTTAGGGTTGTGGTTAGAGTTGTTAGGTTTAAGGGGAATAAGGATTTCAGGGTAAGGGGATCAAGGTTGTGGGAATAAAAAATGTTGTTTTTGCGCAGTTACATCCTGTAGAGGGAAGGAAGGTGGTATTGAGATATGCTTGCAGTGATAAGACAGCTTAACAGTGTGAAATGAGTTCATCTGATTCGTGTCAATATGGAACAATGCTAGGGCCACATGATATGATGAAAAGTCTGAGAAAACCAGAGTGGTTAATATATATAGTTCTTGTATCTTGCAAAGGAATGGTCCAGCAATTCGGGTCAATAGAGGATAAGAGAACAAAGGGGTTTCAGAATAACTGCTAACTATTACAACTGTTGATGGGACACTATGCAAGTGTCTGCCATCCAGCCAAGATGGACAAAGGAGAAGGACAAGAGAAAAGCCTGGGAGGAAGACTACGAGCCTTCAGTACAAGCGGCCCCCAGAGGGACCACCGGAGACTGATAACGCCTGCACCAGTGGGAGGGTTTGGATTCTGGGAACTAATTAGAATAACCCTGCCTTTTGTAGAAGTAGTAATGAATATGTATTAGCCTAGCAGCATAAAAACCAGCCGCCTGATGTAACTTGTGTGGGTCTTGGTGGAGCAGAGACTCCTGGCGCACCCAGCGCTGCTTGCTTACCTCTATTCCTTTAATAAATCATAAACATTAATTGTAAGCCTATTTGGGACCCAGTCATTTATTACAAGTGGGGGCTCGTCCGGGAGGGCTTTGGTTCCTGATTTCTGGTTTGATCTAGGAGAGGCACCCCCACCATTTGGTGGCTGCTGTTTGAGTCAGGTCGGAACTAATGGCATCTTGAACCTGAATAAAGGTAAGCAAAGTTTCTGATTCTTTTTTTCAGCTCCCTTGCCAGCTGCAGCACTATATTTTGCCCGTAATTGTGTGTGTGAAGATCCGAACGAAGATGACGGAGTCGTAAGCATTTAAAGCGTATACCGTTCGGTTGGGTGGGGTTCGGTTGCCTGTGTGTGTAAGAGTGTGACTGAGATGGAACTTAGTTCCGAAGCGATTGTGGAGGTCTTCTAACCGCGTTTTCAATCTCCCATGAGGGACGTGGCCGGTGAAGGACTGAAGGGATTCCTATAGGATTTGTGGGTGTGTGATAGGTCCTCGACCCCCCTGCAAGACACTCTTACTAAGGTAACCAAGGGCTGTGGGAATTGCCATAGTAAAATTCCTAGATGGGTCAGACAAAATCGAAGACCAGAGACCAGAAGAAAGGGAGCAAATTACCAGTCATACCACCAGAAAGTCCATTAGGAATAACGATTAGAAATTGGAATGATAGGGACCCCAGAAAAGGAAAAAGTAAATTAAAAATGGTCCAGTATTGTGTGACAGAATGGCCAAAGGAGCCTTTAAGACGACATGTCTTTTGGCCTGTTTTTGGATCCTTCGAAGACTGGATTTGCCAGGCCTTAAATATCCATGTTAATTCAAAGGAACCTTTTTAGCCAGGAAGAAAGTGATTGTGCAGGATTATGGATCAGGAGGACTTCACGTCCTTTTCCAGCCTCAATATTTACACTAAAAGCAGATAAGAAATTTGAAGAACAAGAAGAACATGAAAAGTTTTTTGGTTAGGGTTTTTTGCGTCTTAATGTTTTTGGTTAGGGTTTGGAGCGCCCTAAGTTTTTGGGCTAGGGCTTTGAGCATTCCTAACGTTTTGGGTTGGGTTTGGGTTTTGAGCATCCTAAGATTTTGGGTTAGGGGTTTTAGGCATAGGTCTTCAGGGGTTTAGTGTGGTAAATAGTTTGGGTTAGGTCTGTAGGGGTTTCGAGGTTTTTTGGATGTTAGGGCTTGAGGCTTTTTTTGTAAGGGCGGTGAGGGTTCCAGTGAGTGCTGGTAAATGCAGTTCTCGAGCATTCGGCCTGTGATTGGCCATGCTGGCTGTCCGGGGAATGCTGGTAGGTGTAGTTTTCCGGCAGTGGGAGGCCATGTTGTGTGCCCAGAGCATGCCGGGAGATGTAGTTCTCGGGACTCCGGACTTCCGGGAGGCCATGTTGCGTACCCATGGTATGCCGGGAAATGTAGTTGTCGGATTCGGGACTTCCGGGAGGCCATGTTGAATGCCCAGAGCATACCGGGAGATGTAGTTCTCGGGAACTAGGGTTAGGGTTAGGGGCTAGGGCTGGGGCTAGAGTTAGGGTTTCGGGTGAGGGTTGGGGTTGGGGGTTATTGTTAGGGTTAGTGGTTTAGGGTTAGGCTTAGAGGGTTATGGTTAGGGATAGGTTAGGGGTAGGTTTAGAGGGTTAGGGTAAGGGTTAGGGGTTGGGACTGTGGTTAGGCTTAGGGTAAGGGTTAGGGTGAGAGTATTAGGGTTAGGGTTCGGGTTCAGATTAGGGTAAGGGTTAGGGCAAAGGTAAGTGTTAGGGTAAGGCTAAGGGTAAGGCTTAGGGTGAGGATAAGGTTTAGGGAAAGGGTTAGGTTTAGGGTAAGGGTTGGGGTAAGGGTTAGGGTAAGGGTAAGAGTTAGGGTAAAGGATAGAGTAATGGTAAGTATAAGGGTAGGGTAAGGATTAGGGTTAGGTTTAGGGTAAGAATAAGGGTAAGCTAATGGTTAGGATAAGGGTAAGGGTTAGGGTAAAGGTTTTCATTTGTTAAAGCTGAAACGCAGTATGCAATCTGGGACGTCACAGCCAGAGCTGCCTATGGCAAGGTGAGAGAGGAAAAGATGGAGCAGATGTTCTACTCCTAGTTTTTTCTTTATATGTAAATAAAAGTTTGAGCTAATTCCAGTTGGAAGAGTTCCAATTACTTGCTTGGTCATAATGTCTTTTAATATTGAAAGCTGCAGCAAAAGCATGGGGATTTTTGCTTCTAGAAACACCCTAGTTCTCTTGTCTGCACTATGCATGCTTTTGAGCTAAAACTGATTAAAAAATAAAAAGAAAAATCACACACACACACAAAAAAAAAAAACCCACACCACAGCTGCTGCTGCTCTCTTCCTACTTCCTTGTGCTATGCCCCTACCCTTCCCAGGTGATTGGGTTTGGGTGCTAGGCGAGGCCAAATGGTATATGAGTCCCAGGCATCCCCTCAGAGAGCTCCTTCTGCTTGGGCTGCTCTTTGGGGTGTTTGTTTTTCCTTCGGTCAGTTGCAGGCTTCTTCAGGTGGATGAGAGTTTATGGACTGATGCGTTTCCAAGTAGCGAGGGGTACGCACATCTTTTTGAGGTAACAGCTAGTAGGATCTGTTAGAATAAACTGATGTAGTACTTGGTGCCTTTATTGCATGCAGTTCTTTATCAGGTGAGTAACTGTTGCGAGTAACTGAAGTCAATGTTACTTGGTGTGTTTGCTATGCAGTGCCTGTGCGGACTATTGCACGAGACACAGCTTTCTGACATCTGGCCCAGCAACTACTAAATAAGGGGAGGGGAGAAGCTGAAGAACGACCAAAGGACAAAGCCTGGGAGGAAGACTACGAGCCTTCAGTACGAGCGGCCCCCAGAGGGACCACCGGAGACTGATAACGCCTGCACCAGTGGGAGGGTTTGGATTCTGGGAACTAATTAGAATAACCCTGCCTTTTGTAGAAGTAGTAATGAATATGTATTAGCCTAGCAGCATAAAAACCAGCCGCCTGATGGAACTGGTGTGCGTCTTGGTGGAGCAGAGACTCCTGGCGCACCCAGCGCTGTTTGCTTACCTCTATTCCTTTATCATAAACATTAATTGTAAGCCTATCTGGGACTCGGTCATTTATTACAAGTGGGACCTCCCGATGAGTGGAAGCTGTCGGGATAGCTCGGGATGCTGAGGCGTGGTGCTGCAAGGAGGTTGGTGGTCGGTGGCGCCCTGGGGCAGGCCGAATTGGGACGGGGCGAGGCGGCGGGTGGTCGGTGGCTTCTGTGGAAAAGGCGCTTGTATGGGGGGGCTGCGCGTTCAGAGGAACCTTGACAGGCTGCAGACAGGGGCAGGCAGGAACCTTTTGAAGTTCAGGAGAGGGAAATGCCAAGCCCTACCCCTAGGGAGAAACACCTCTGTTTACCAGCACTGGCTAGCTCGATATTGAATAAGCATTTCTTCATGGAAGGGGTGCTTTGCTATTAGAACAGGCTGCCCGGGGAAGTGGTAAGAGACCCGATCCTTAAAAGTATTGAAGAGACATGTGCACATAGCCCGGGAGTCCGGCCTCCGGCAGGGCGGGAGCTGGCTCTTCCAAGCCCCTGTGCTCCAGTCATGTGCGACGCTCACGGTTCATCGCCCAGCTCACGGTTCGTCGCCCGACTTCGGACCCACGGGACACGGGACAGCCGGCACCCGCGCTACCGGAGGACAGAATCCCGTGCCCCGGGGGATCATCGTCCTCAAAGCGTCCGAAGTCGGCTCCGGACCTCGCTCCGACTTGCACACGCCTCGCCCAAGACCGAAGCACAGGTTCTAGGGACAGACAGCTCCAGAGCCATTCGAGGTCGTACGAGGAACCCGGTGCGCTTGGCACATGCGTCGCAAAAGACCGGAGCCCTGGGAAGCGTGACGGCCGGACCCCACGCAGCCCGAGTTCGGACCCACGGGACACGGGACAGCCGGCACCCGTGCCGACGGAGGCCGGTCACACTGGCTCCGGGACCACCGTCCCCGAGCCTCCCGAGGTCGGACCTGGACCCCGTGTGTTGGGGCTGTCTGAGCTGGAGTCACCTTTTCCCTGCAGCAGCCCGCACAGTGCTGTACTCTGCACTCGTAGCTGGAACAGCACTGATATCACTCCAGTGTTGTGTCTGCATAGTGTTGGCACAGCATCAGGACTCCTTCCAAGCCTCCAAGAGCCAGCAGGCCAGGGGTGGGAAAGTGATGGGGAGGGGACATTGTCGGGGCAACTGACCTAAACCAACCAAAGGGATATTCTGTAACACCCGATGTCACACTCAGCAATAAAAGGGGGGCTCTCGTGGAGGAGGGGGCTGTTCCTCCTGAACATCCACTACGCGTTTGAGGCCCTGCTTCCCAGGACGTGGCCGAACACCGCTCGCTGATGGGAAGTAGAGAATAATTTTTTCTCTCTCTGTGCTTCCATGCGGACTTATTGTTTCTTTTGTTTCTTTTTCTCCCATTCCCTTTCCCTTTAATTATACCTTTCTTATTTCAAACCTCGAGTTCTCTGTGTTGTATTTTCTCCCCCTTCCTCTTTGAGGAGAGGGGGAGTGAGAGAGCGGTTGTGGTGGAGCTCGGCTGCCCACCTGAATAAAACCACCACAGTCCTTTTTGGCGCCCAACGTGGGGCTCGAGGGTTGAGATAACAATAGTATTGATTGAAGTATTTACAACTAACATATTGGTTGTCATAATGCTCGGTTTTCTGGTAATACTTTTCTGTGTGGATATATTGTATGTAGCCCACTCTCTGTGTTCTTTTTTCCTTTACATCCGATCGGAGAAAATGTTGAAGTCTGTAGTTGTTTTTTTTAACATGTTGTGCTGTAACATTCTGGCCTTCAGTTTTGTTTGGTATACAAGCCCGGCATTGTTATCCTACTGGTCTGGAGATTATATTATTGAAAATTTTAAGAATTATAGTGCCTTCTTTTTTGCCCCCAGCAGTCAATCAGTGAATAATATCAGGTGTGGTGCCTTCTACTTTTCTCCCTGTGGGCTAATTACAGCAGCCTTTCAGTATCTTGGGTACCCCTGGTGAGATATTATCCTCCTATTACTAGGTCTAGTGTTTGTCTTCTTCCCCAAGGTAAAGCAGTTTATTAAGAATATTATCCAAGGACCTGTCCCCAGAAAAAGTTGTGGGTGGCAAGGCGTGTCGGGGGATTTGGGCAGGTACCTATCACGGCTTTCTCCTCCAATGGTTCTAAATTTCACCCTGAACAAGTACAAAATCCAAGAAAACTGGTAGAATGTTTGAAAGGTGTATGCCCTGACCCTGGCAATACTAGAGAACTCCACCAGCTGGCTGCACTCTGCTGGGGTCTGGCTTGCGCCTATCAGATGTCAATTAACATTGCCCAGAACCCTCAAGGGGATAGGAAGGTTCTTGAATTTGATGATGAAACAGCACACACTGTGACCACCCCAGAGGACCGACCATCGATGGTATCACCTTTTAACAGTCCTATATGGCCAGTGCGAAAGTCCAATGGCGAGTGGAGGCTAACAGTGGACTATCGGGGCCTGAATGAAGTCACACCACCACTAAGTGCAGCAGTGCCAGACATGCTAGAACTCCAGTACGAACTAGAGTCAAAGGCAGCCAAGTGGAATGCTACTATGGATACTGCTAATGCATTTTTCTCTACCCATCTAGCACAGCATTCAGGCCACAATTTGCTTTCACTTGGAGGGGCATTCAGTATACTTGGAATCGACTGCCCCAGGGGTGGAAACACAGCCCTGACATCTGCCATGGACTGATCCAGACGACACTGGAAGAGGGGAACGCTCCTGAACACCTGCAGTATATCGATGATATCACCGTATGGGGTAACACAGCAGAAGAAGTTTTTGGGAAAGGGGAGAAAATAATTCCAATTCTCCTGAAAGCTGGATTTACCATTAAACAGAATAAGGTCAAGGGACCTGCACAGCAAATCCAGTTCTTGGAGGTAAAATGGCAGGATGGACGTCGCCACATTCCGACGGATGTGATCAACAAAATAACAGTTCTGTCTCCGCCAACCAGCAAAAAAGAAACAGAAGCGGTCTTGTGGGATTTTGGAGAATGCATGTGTCAGGCTATAGTCAGCTTGGCACATTCCTCTATATTGAGTGACTCGAAAGAGGAACTGACCATTGAGGCCATCACACAGGTTACCCATCAATGTGAGAGCTGTGCTGCAATCAAACAAGCCATGAGGGTAAAGTCTCCCTGGAATAGGGGGAGATGGCATGGATTTCGATATGGTGAGGTCTGGCAGATTGGACCACTTCCACAAACCCGCCAAGGCAAACGGTACATACTCACCATGGAAGAAGCAACTACTGGGTGGCTGGAAACATACCCTGTAAACCATGCCACGGCCCGAAACACTATCTTGGTCCTGCAAAGACAAGTGCTGTGGCGACATGGTCCACCAGAAAGAATTGAGCCCGACAATGGGAGTCACTTCCGAAACAATTTGATCACTTTCTGGGCCAAGAGATATGGCATTGAATGGGTGTATCACATCCCTTATCACCCACAAGCCTCTGGGAAGGTTGAGAGGTACAATGGACTGTTAAAAACTATGCCGCGAGCATTGCGTGCTGCGACATGGAAACATTGGGATATAAATCTACCAGAGGCCACTTGGCTAGTTAACAACAGGGGGTCTGAAAGCCGTGCTGGTCCTGCTGAAACAAAACCCCTACACATGTGGGAGAAGCTAAAATCCCTGTAGTGCATGTGGGGAAGTGGATGGGGAAGGCGGTGTGGGTTGCCCCTGCCATGGGAAAAGGCAAACCCACTCGTGGGATTGTCTTTGCCCAAGGTCCAGGGTATACCTGGTGGGTGATGCAGAAAGATGGGGATATCAAGTGTGTGCCTCAAGGAGATTTAACACTGGGAGAAAATTAATCTGTCATCCAAGTTATGTGTTGTAGGAGGACACTGCAGAACCAATGAAAGATCAACTTTGCAAGGAACCAGGCAAGTGCAACAGTGATGTGAGCTAAGCTGGTGCTGGTGTCAAGAAAACCAACTTCGCCTGCCCTGAGTGACCACTTTGACAGATGATGGTGAAACCATCAACAGTTTTTATGAGCATTTTGGGAAAAGACCTATAAAATAAAGAGAAGTACAGACATAAAAATGCTTCAATGGACAGAAAGCTATGGTGATGAGACCATCTGTATACTAAACTGTACCTGATTGTGACACAAATGTTATGGAATAAGGGGTGGAAGTTTTGTTGGGTCTGTCTGAGCTGGAGTCACCTTTTCCCTGCAGCAGCCCGCACAGTGCTGTACTCTGCACTCGTAGCTGGAACAACACTGAAATCACTCCAGTGTTGTATCTATTGCTGCATAGTGCTGGCACAGCATCAGGACTCCTTCCAAGTCCCCAAGAGCCAGGCACGGGTGCCGGCTGTCCCGTGTCCCGTGGGTCCGAACTCGGGCTGCATGACGCACGGCCATCACGCTTCCCAGGGCTCTGGTCTTTGGCGACGCATGTGTCAACCGCACCGGGCTCCCGGTACGACCTCGGACGGCTCTGGAGCTGTCTGTCCCTAGAACCCGTAATCCGGTCTTGGGCGAGGCGTGTGCCAGACGCAGCGAGGTCCGGAGCCGACTTCGGACGCTTTGAGGACGATGATCCCCCGGGGCACGGGATTCTGTCCTCCGGTAGCGCGGGTGCCGGCTGTCCCGTGGGTCCGAAGGCGGGCGACGTGCGTGCCTGCCGAGCCGTGAAGCGGGAGGCTGCTGCCCACCGGCTCGGGCTCTGGCCGTCCCGGAATCCAGCAGGTTCGGTCTCTTGCGGAGCTGCGGCAGGCCGTCCTGCCCTCCCGGGTAGCACCTGCCGGAGGCGCGGGATGCGACCGTCCCGAGGTCCTAGGCTGCGGTCCTGGGCGACGCGTGTGCTAGCCGCACCGGGGTCCGGGTCCGACTTTGGCTTTGTCAGGGACGGCGGTCCCGGGCTCCAGGTGTCCGGCCTCGGGCGGCGCGGCCGGCTGTCCCGTGTCCCGGCGATCAGAACTCGGGCGGGTTGGGGGCCGACTGTGCCGTGAAGCGGGAGGCTGCTGTCTGCCGGCTCGGGGTCTGGCCGTCCCGGAGACAGGGGGTTCGGTCCCGTGCGAAGCTGCGGCCGGCCGACCCGCGCTCCCCGTTTCTCTATCCCGGGGCGCGGAATCTGACCCTCGCAAGCCCCTGGGCTCCGTTGTCGGGAGACGCTTGTGCTAGTCGCAGCGGTGTGGCCGGCCGTCCCGATTCTCTGGGATCCGGTCTTGGGCGACGCTTGGGAGCCCAGAAGCTCTTGGGAGCCCAGATGCTAGGGACAGCCGGCCCCGCGCCGCCCGAGGCGGGACACCTGGACAGCGGGACCGCCGGCCCCGAGAAGCCGAGTTCGGTCCCGGACCCCGCTGAGTCTAGCACAAGACCGGTGCCCAGGGTTTCGGGACGGCCGGCCACCGAACCGCACGGCACCGAAAGCCCGCTCTCTGGGAAGCCGGCGGACGCCAGCCCCCCGCTTCACTGCACGGCCGGCCCCCACGCCCCCTGAATTCGGATCCCTGGGACACGAGATAGCCGGCCCCCGCTAGCCGACGGCCCCGGAATCGCCGTCCCCGAACCGTCCGATGTCGGACCCGGCACCCGGTGCTGCTTGCAAACGCGTCGCACAAGACCGGAGCACAGGGGCTTGGAAGAGCCAGCTCCCGCCCTGCCGGAGGCCGGACTCCCGGGCTATGTGCACATGTCTCTTCAATACTTTTAAGGATCGGGTCTCTTACCACTTCCCCGGGCAGCCTGTTCTAATAGCAAAGCACCCCTTCCATGAAGAAATGCTTATTCAATATCGAGCTAGCCAGTGCTGGTAAACAGAGGTGTTTCTCCCTAGGGGTAGGGCTTGGCATTTCCCTCTCCTGAACTTCAAAAGGTTCCTGCCTGCCCCTGTCTGCAGCCTGTCAAGGTTCCTCTGAACGCGCAGCCCCCCCATACAAGCGCCTTTTCCACAGAAGCCACCGACCACCCGCCGCCTCGCCCCCTCCCAATTCGGCCTGCCCCAGGGCGCCACCGACCACCAACCTCCTTGCAGCACCACGCCTCAGCATCCCGAGCTATCCCGACAGCTTCCACCCATCGGGAGGTCCCACTTGTAATAAATGACCGAGTCCCAGATAGGCTTACAATTAATGTTTACGATTTATTAAAGGAATAGAGGTAAGCAAGCAGCGCTGGGTGCGCCAGGAGTCTCTGCTCCACCAAGACGCACACCAGTTACATCAGGCGGCTGGTTTTTATGCTGCTAGGCTAATACATATTCATTACTACTTCTACAAAAGGCAGGGTTATTCTAATTAGTTCCCAGAATCCAAACCCTCCCACTGGTGCAGGCGTTATCAGTCTCCGGTGGTCCCTCTGGGGGCCGCTCGTACTGAAGGCTTGTAGTCTTCCTCCCAGGCTTTGTCCTTTGGTCGTTCTTCAGCTTCTCCCCTCCCCTTATTTAGTAGTTGCTGGGACAGATGTCAGAAAGCTGTGTCTCGTGCAATAGTCCGCACAGGCACTGCATAGCAAACACACCAAGTAACATTGACTTCAGTTACTCGCAACAGTTACTCACCTGATAAAGAACTGCATGCAATAAAGGCACCAAGTACTACATCAGTTTATTCTAACAGATCCTACTAGCTGTTACCTCAAAAAGATGTGCGTACCCCTCGCTACTTGGAAACGCATCAGTCCATAAACTCTCATCCACCTGAAGAAGCCTGCAACTGACCGAAGGAAAAACAAACACCCCAAAGAGCAGCCCAAGCAGAAGGAGCTCTCTGAGGGGATGCCTGGGACTCATATACCATTTGGCCCCGTCTAGCACCCAAACCCAATCACCTGGGAAAGGGTAGGGGCAAAGCACAAGGAAGTAGGAAGAGAGCAGCAGCAGCTGTGGTGTTTTGTTTTGTATTGTTTTGTTTTGTTTTTGTGCGTGTGTGATTTTTCTTTTCATTTTTTAATCAGTTTTAGCTCAAAAGCATGCATAGTGCAGACAAGAGAACTAGGGTGTTTCTAGAAGCAAAAATCCCCATGCTTTTGCTGTAGCTTTCAATATTAAAAGACATTATGACCAAGCAAGTAATTGGAACTCTTCCAACTGGAATTAGCTCAAACTTTTATTTACATATAAAGAAAAAACTAGGAGTAGAACATCTGCTCCATCTTTTCCTCTCTCACCTTGCCATAGGCAGCTCTGGCTGTGACGTCCCAGATTGCATACTGCGTTTCAGCTTTAACAAATGAAAACCTTTACCCTAACCCTTACCCTTATCCTAACCATTAGCTTACCCTTATTCTTACCCTAAACCTAACCCTAATCCTTATCCTACCCTTATACTTACCATTACTCTATCCTTTACCCTAACTCTTACCCTTACCCCAACCCTTACCCCAACCCTTACCCTAAACCTAACCCTTTCCCTAAACCTTATCCTCACCCTAAGCCTTACCCTTAGCCTTACCCTAACACTTACCTTTGCCCTAACCCTTACCCTAATCTGAACCCGAACCCTAACCCTAATACTCTCACCCTAACCCTTACCCTAAGCCTAACCACAGTCCCAACCCCTAACCCTTACCCTAACCCTCTAAACCTACCCCTAACCTATCCCTAACCATAACCCTCTAAGCCTAACCCTAAACCACTAACCCTAACAATAACCCCCAACCCCAACCCTCACCCGAAACCCTAACTCTAGCCCCAGCCCTAGCCCCTAACCCTAACCCTAGTTCCCGAGAACTACATCTCCCGGTATGCTCTGGGCATTCAACATGGCCTCCCGGAAGTCCCGAATCCGACAACTACATTTCCCGGCATACCATGGGTACGCAACATGGCCTCCCGGAAGTCCGGAGTCCCGAGAACTACATCTCCCGGCATGCTCTGGGCACACAACATGGCCTCCCACTGCCGGAAAACTACACCTACCAGCATTCCCCGCACAGCCAGCATGGCCAATCACAGGCCGAGTGCTCGAGAACTGCATTTACCAGCACTCACTGGAACCCTCACCGCCCTTACAAAAAAAGCCTCAAGCCCTAACATCCAAAAAACCTCGAAACCCCTACAGACCTAACCCAAACTATTTACCACACTAAACCCCTGAAGACCTATGCCTAAAACCCCTAACCCAAAATCTTAGGATGCTCAAAACCCAAACCCAACCCAAAACGTTAGGAATGCTCAAAGCCCTAGCCCAAAAACTTAGGGCGCTCCAAACCCTAACCAAAAACATTAAGACGCAAAAAACCCTAACCCAAAAACTTAGGGTAATACACCATAAATGTTTGTTCATTGTCTTTTGTATTATAAAAACAAGGAGTTCTGTTTGAGGAGCGGGAGTTGCGAAAGCTCCCTGCTGAAGTAAGGAGCTGCATAATGCTTGCCTAGACACTATGAAAATTGCTTAATTTTCTTTTTAAAGAGATTTAAATTCTTAAAAATTCTTTTGCGCGCAACAGTGCGCGCAGTCGCAGAATATACCAGGATGTGCTGCGTAATCCCGGAATTAGCAAGGTATAAAAAGGGACCCTGGCAGGGGTGAGGTGCGTGCCGTTGGCGGAGCTGAGACTCCCCGGCTGCCCAGTGCTGTTTTGCTTGATGTTTTCTTACTCAATAAATTCCTTTCTATGATTAATACAATGCTCTCTGAAAATTAATTAAGGGGGCAACTTATAACACTTTGGACGCTCAAAACCCAAACCCAAAAACTTTGGACGCTCAAAACCCTATCCCGAAAACACTAGGACGCTCCAAACCCTATCCCGAAAACAGGACGCTCAAAGCCCTAACCCAAAAACATTAGGATGCTCCAAGCCCTAACCCAAAAACATTAGGACGCTCAAAACCCAAACCCAAAACATTAAGATGCTCCAAACCCTATCCGGAAAACATTAGGAAGCTCAAAGACCTATCCCAAAAACTTAGGACGCTCAAAACCCTATCCTGGAAACATTAAGATGCTCAAAACCCTATCCTGAAAACTGAGGATGCTCATTACCCAGACCCAAAATATTAAGATGCTCAAAACCCTAACCCAACTACTTAGGATGCTTGAAAGCCTATCCCAAAAAATTAGGGCACACAAAAGCCTAACCCCCAAAATTAAGATGCTCAAAATCCAAACCCCCAAAATTAGGATACTCAAAACCCTGGACCTGGAGAACCTAACCTGAAAAAAAAAAAAAAAAAAAAAAAAGATCTTAAAACCCTAACCGTAAATAACTGACCAAAAATAAAACCTTAAGACTCTAACCCTAAAAAACATATCAACACTACAACCCAAAAAACTCTAATACCCTAACACGCTAACCCTGAAACCCTTAAAACCCTAACCCCCAAATCCTTAAAACCCTAACCGTTAAAACTCCAACCCTAAAAACCTTAAAATCCTAAACATAAACCCTGAAACCCCTTACCCTGAAACACAACCCTAGTGCCCAATCCCTGAAACCTTAAAACCCTGAATCAATCTGTAGCAAATAGCATAGGCTGAGTCGAGGATCTCAGTACAGTAGCATTATTATTCGAGATTACAATGGCGGGTGTCCCACAAGCAGGAGGGTGCCTACTAATTCCATACACAGTTTATACACTTTTTTTTTCTGCCGAGGACCGGGACCCTCCCCTGTTTCCCCTTTAACTGTGCTATTCAAGGTTCATAATCTAGCTGGTGCTTCACAGAAAATACACAGCTGCTGGCCTGTTACAAGTCACATTTCTTTTGAGGTTTTTACTCTTTGAGGTGGTAATGTTTCTTACGCCGTGATTTCCACCTAATTGCTGTAAGGATTCTGGTTGTCTGCATTTTACAAGGTTGTCTGTTATAATAAATAAAAGTCCCAAACAGGATTACAATCAAAGTTTACAATTCACTGAATGAATAGAGGTAAGCAAACAGTGCTGGGTACGCCGTGAGTCTCTGCTCCACCAAGACGCGCACCAGTTATACACCAGTTACCTCCCTTAAGGGATATAGAGAAGCCCGCTCAGATATGTCCGTCCTACTTCTCCTGCATGCGGCCGGAGGTCGGTCTAATTCTGGTGCTGTTGGTGGTGGAAGCTGGGGCAACGGTGGTACTGGTGGCGATACCACAGCCACCGGAGGGGGAGCTGCCGAGGGTGGATTGTTAGGATATGGAGGTGGTAGCTTATCCAACGGCTCACGTTTATCTTCTTTTTCTTTTTCATGTTCTTCTTGTTCTTCAAATTTCTTACCTGCTTTTAGTGTAAATATTGAGGCTGGAAAAGGACGTGAAGTCCTCCTGATCCATAATCCTGCATAATCACTTTCTTCCTGGCTAAAAGGTTCCTTTGAATTAACATGGATATTTAAGGCCTGGCAAATCCAGTCTTCGAAGGATCCAAAAACAGGCCAAAAGACATGTAGTCTTAAAGGCTCCTTTGGCCATTCTGTCACACAATACTGGACCATTTTTAATTTACTTTTTCCTTTTCTGGGGTCCCTATCATTCCAATTTCTAATCGTTATTCCTAATGGACTTTCTGGTGGTATGACTGGTAATTTGCTCCCTTTCTTCTGGTCTCTGGTCTTCGATTTTGTCTGACTCATCTAGGAATTTTACTATGGCAATTCCCACAGCCCTTGGTTACCTTAGTAAGAGTGTCTTGCAGGGGGTCGAGGACCTATCACACACCCACAAATCCTATAGGAATCCCTTCGGTCCTTCACCGGCCAAGTCCCTCGTGGGAGATTGGAACCGCGGTTAGAAGACCTCCACAATCGCTTCGGAACTAAGTTCCATCTCAGTCACACTCTTACACACACAGGCAACCGAACCCCACCCAACCGAATGGTATACGCTTTAAATGCTTACGACTCCGTCATCTTCGTTCGGATCTTCACACACACAATTACGGGCAAAATATAGTGCTGCAGCTGGCAAGGGAGCTGAAAAAAAGAATCAGAAACTTTGTTTACCTTTATTCAGGTTCAAGATGCCATTAGTTCTGACCTGACTCAAAGAGCAGCCACCAAATGTTGGGGGTGCCTCTCCTAGATCAAACCAGAAATCAGGAACCAAAGCCCTCCCGGACGAGCCCCCACTTGTAATAAATGACTGGGTCCCAAATAGGATTGCAATTGAAATTTACAATTTATTAAATGAATAGAGGTAAGCAAGCAGCGCTGGGTGCACCAGGAGTCTCTGCTCCACCAAGACGCACACCAGTTCCATCAGGCGGCTGGTTTTTATGCTGCTAGGCTAATACATATTCATTACTACTTCTACAAAAGGCAGGGTTATTCTAATTAGTTCCCAGAATCCAAACCCTCCCACTGGTGCAGGCGTTATCAGTCTCCGGTGGTCCCTCTGGGGGCCGCTCGTACTGAAGGCTCGTAGTCTTCCTCCCAGGCTTTTCTCTTGTCCATCTCCTTTCTCCATCTTGGCTGGATGGCAGACACTTGCATAGTGTCCCATCAACAGTTGTAAAAGTTAGCAGTTATTCTGAAACCCCTTTGTTCTCTTATCCCCTATTGACCCGAATTGCTGGACCATTCCTTTGCAAGATACAAGAACTATATATATTAACCACTCTGGTTTTCTCAGACTTTTCATCATATCATGCGGCCCTAGCATTGTTCCATATTGACACGAATCAGATGAACTCATTTCACACTGTTAAGCTGTCTTATCACTGCAAGCATATCTCAATACCACCTTCCTTCCCTCTACAGGATGTAACTGCGCAAAAACAACATTTTTATTCCCACAACCTTGATCCCCTTACCCTGAAATCCTTATTCCCCTTAAACCTAACAACTCTAACCACAACCCTAACCCTTATTATCAACCCCCTAACGCTAATGACACTGACCTTAATCCAAACCCCAAACTGCCCCTAACCCCAGACAACCAACAACAAAACACACACACACAAAGATGGAAACTACAAAAAAGGCAAAACCCTGGATACAGGCCCCAAATCACAAATACGCAACCAAAATGCTACAGAAAAGCCCCAGATGCAGGCCCCAAATGCTACTGCTAGGCCTCAAAAGCTCAAGATGCATCCCAAAGCAAAAATGCAGGCCCCAAATGTTACAGAAAAGCCCCCAAACCCAGGCTGCACAAGTCTACAAGCAGGCCCCAAACTGCCAACAGAAGCAGGCACCAACCACACCCAGATGCAGACCCCAACTGCCCACAAGCAGCTCCTACCCCACCACCCCCTCCCAAGAACTGGACTCCACCCAGACACTGGCCCAAGACCCGGGCCTGCCCCCCGCCAACCCCCCTACCCTCCCCCCGACACAGGTGTACAAGCAGCTCACAACCCGCCCCTTCAGAGACCGGTCCCACTCCCCCCAAGACATGGGATGCGGAGGTGTACAACCAACTCCCAACTCCCTCGCCCTCAAAGGGAGGCCCCAAAGACCCCCAAATGGAGGCTTCTAGAGTGAGCAAGCACCTCCCAACTCCCCCAGGCACAGGCCCCCCCCCCCCCCCCCCCCAAACACAGGCCACAGAGGTGTATAAACAGCCCAGACCCCCTCCAAGACCATGGCCCCTATAGTGTACAAGCAGCTCCCAACCACCCACAGATGCAGGCCCCAACCCTTCTCAAAAGGGAGGCACCTAGAATGCATGAGCAACTCCCAACCCCCCTAAACATAGGTCCAAAAGTGCACAAGCAGCTCCCAACCCCCCTCAAATACAGACCCCAAAAGTGTACAAGTAGCTCCCCCCCAGAGACAGGACCCAAAGGTGTACAACCAGTTCCCAACACCCCTGAGACACAGGCCCCAACCCCCCCCCAGACACAGGGCCCCAAATTCTACAAGCAGCTCCCAACCCCTGCCAGACAGGCCCCCTACCCTATACAAGCAGCTCCCAACCCTCCCCCCCCCCCCCCAAGGGAGGCCCCCAAGCCCCCCACGAACACAGGCCCCTACAGTGTACAGGCAGCTCCCAGCCACCCCCAGATGCTGGCCCCAAAGTTGTACAAACAGCTCCCAGCCACCCTGCAGAAACAGATTCCTACATTGTACAAGCAGTTCCCAGCCCGCTAGACACAGGCCCTGACCCCCCACAGATGCAGGCCCCAAAGGTGTACAAGCAGCTCCCACCCCTCCCCCAGACGCAGGTCCCAAGCCCCCCCCCAAACACAGGCCCCTACAACCAGCACCCAACCCCCTACCCCCGATGCCAGGCCCAAAGGTGTAGAAGCAGCTCCAAACCTACTCCCTCAACCCAGGCTCCAACAGTGTACAAGCAGCTCCCAACCAACCCTCCCCTTCCCCCCCCCCCCGACACAGGCTCCAAAGGAATACAAAGAGCTCCCACCCCTCCCCCAGATGCTGGTCTCAACCCCCCCCGCCCCCAGAAGCAGGCCCCAAAGGTGTAGAGTCAGCTCCCAACCCCCTCAATGCTGGCCCCAAGGGTCTACAAGCAGCTCCCCCCTTGCCCCCAGATACCGGCCCCCAGACACAGACCCCAAAAGCCTAATCACAGGCCTTGAACTCTAGAGGCAGGCTCCAAAACCCAGGACAAAGCCCCAGTGGTTCGAGACAGGGCCCAAATCCCAGACACAGGCCCCAAACGCTAAACATATGCCAAAAAAAGTATTAGTGCTGGTGCCAAATGTTACAGACAGGCCCAAAAGCCCGAGATGCTCAAGGCTGAGACGTAACTTGGCTTTCTGAATTACTGGAAAGCAGCTTTCATTCTCAGATAATTGTGTGCAGGCTAGATAGGATGGGGCTTCAGGCACCTCTTCACCTGAGGAAACACACTGCCATCAGGCACCGCTGTGCCAGACAAGCTTGTTCTGCTAGAACACCCTACTCAGATGCACTGTGGCATTCAAGTGAACTGCTTTCATGCAAATATAACGACTGATGTTACAACCCACCTTGCCTGTGGCACCTGATGAACAGAAGAGTAAGCCACCGCAGCGCTTCAAAACCATCTCTGCACATGCCACTCCTTGTCGCTCTCTGGCCTTATCTCATATCCTTAGTCACTTCTGTCGAGAGCCTGCCATGGCACCTGCAAAGCAAGACGGACACCTTTCATAGTCACCTTGTGCTACTTGGCCGTTCTGCTCCAACCCAGCTCATGACCAGCCCCTCTTCTTACACAGCTCTTCAGAGTGCAGTTTGCTCCTTTGAGCCTGTGCGAGACACCTGTGAAAGAAAAAGAAACGCATAGGCCTATGCAGCATCCAAAGACACAGCACAACTAGGTAAGTTACTCTCATCTGCTCCCTTACCTCTGCCGCTTACCAGCCCCCGAGGCAGATGCTTCAATCTACCCTCTTCAAACAGCTACAACACCTCTAAAAGACAAAGAGGGGATGCTTAGAGGAACAGTGAGACCTACAACACAACAACTGCTACATCTGTTCCTCACTCACCTTGCCAGAGGCAGCTCTGCGTATGACGTCCCAGGTTGTACACTGCGTTACCTAACCCTTACCGTAACCCTTACCCTAACCCTTCTCACCCTTACCATTACCCAAATCCTTACGTTTACTTTTTCCTTACCCTTACTCTTTCCTTTAACCATAACCTTACCCTTACCCTATACCTTACTCCAACCCTTCCCCTTACCTTCCCCTTCCCCTTACACTTAACCTAACCCTTACCCTTCTGCTTCCCCTAAAACATATCCTAACACTTTCCCTTACCCTTAAACTTACCCTAACCCTTACTATTACCTGTACAATTACTCTTGCCCTAATCCTTGCTTGAACCCTTACACTTATCCTAACCCTTACCCTTACCCTTACTCAAACCCTTACTCTAACCCTTACCCTGACCCGTACCCTTATTCATACCATTACCCTTACCCTTAACCTTACCCTTATCCTAACATTTACCCTAACCCTTACGCTTTCTGCTACACTTACCCTTAGCCTAAATCTAAACCTTACACTTACCCTTAGCCTAACCCTCCCCCTTACCATTTCCCATACCCTTATTCTTACCCTTACCGTAACCCTTACCTTTACACTTACGGTTACCATTAACCTTACCCTTACCCTAACACTTATCCTTAACCTAACCCTTACCTTAAACCTTACACTTACTCTTAACCTTAACCTTACCCTTAACATTAACCTAATACTTACACATGCGTTTTCCTGACTTTAACCCTAAAACTAACCCTAAACCTTACCCTAACACTTAACCTTACCCTAACCCTAACCCTTACTCTAACACTTACCCTGACCTGTACCCTTACACTTACCCTTACCCTTATACTTACCCTAATTCTTACCCATACCATAACCCATATCCTAACACGTACTTGTAGCCTTAACCTTACCCTTACCCTTACCTTTACTGTCTCTGTTACCCTTACACTTACACTTAACATAAACCTTAACCTTAACCTAACCCTTATCATAAGCCATACAACAACACTTACATGTACACTTACGCTTGCACTTACCCTAGCAGTTACTCGTACAATTACCCTTAACCTTACTATTAAGCTAACCCTAAACCTTACCCTTATCCTAACACTTACCCTTATCCTAAACCTTACCCTTTCTGCTACACTTACCCTTTGCCTAATTCTAAACCTTACCCTAACCCTCACCCTTACCTAAATCTAACCATTACCCTAACCTTCACTCTTACCCTTACCATTATACTTACTTTTACCCTTAACCTAAACCTTACCCCAACCCTTACCCTGACCCTTACATTAACCCTAACCCTTACCCTAACCCTAACCCTTAACCTAAACCTTACACTTAATCTTAACTTTAACCTTACCCTTAAACTAATACATACCCTTACGTTTCCCTCACCATAACCCTAAAATTAACCGTAACCATTACCCTAACACTTATCCTTACCGAACCCTAACCCTAACCCTTACTCTAACTTTTACCCTGACCCGGACCCTTAGACTTCCCCTTCCCCTTCCCCTTACACTTAACCTAACCCTTACCCTTCTGCTTCCACTAAAACATAACCTAACACTTTCCCTTATACTTACCCTAACCCTTTCTATTACCCTTACACTTACTCTTGCCCTAATCCTTGCTTGCACACTTACACTTATCGTAACCCTTACCCTTACCCTTATTCAAACCCTTACTCTAACCCTTACCCTAACCCGTACCCTTACCCTTACCCTTAACCTAAGCCTAAACCTTAAACCTTACCGTAAAGCTTACCCTTTCTGCTACACTTACCCTAAGCCTAAATCTAAACCTTACACTTACCCTTATCCTAACCCTTACCTAAATCTAACCATTACCCTAACCTTCACTCTTACCCTTACCATTATACTTACTTTTACCCTTAACCTAAACCTTACCCCAACCCTTACCCTGACCCTTACATTAACCCTAACCCTTACCCTAACCCTAACCATAACCCTTACTCTAACCCTAACCCTTAACCTAAACCTTACACTTAATCTTAACTTTAACCTTACCCTTAAACTAATACATACCCTTACGTTTCCCTCACCATAACCCTAAAATTAACCGTAACTATTACCCTAACACTTATCCTTACCGAACCCTAACCCTAACCCTTACTCTAATTTTACACTGACCCGTACCATTAGACTTCCCCTTCCCCTTCCCCTTACTCTTCCCCTTACCCCAACCCTTACCCTTACACTTACGGTTACCATTAACCTTACCCTTACCCTAACACTTACCCTTACCCTATCCCTTACACTTATCCTTATCCATACAACTTACCCTTACCCTAACACTTATCCTTAACCTAACCCTTACCTTAAACCTTACACTTACTCTTAACCTTAACCTTACCCTTAACATTAACCTAATACTTACACATGCGTTTTCCTGACTTTAACCCTAAAACTAACCCTAACCCTTACCCTAACACTTAACCTTACCCTAACCCTAACCCTAACCCTTACTCTAACACTTACCCTGACCTGTACCCTTACACTTACCCTTACCCTTATACTTACCCTAATTCTTACCCATACCATAACCCATACCCTAACACGTACTTGTAGCCTTAACCTTACCATTCCCCTTACCCTTTCCTTTACTGTCTCTGTTACCCTTACACTTACACTTAACATAAACCTTAACCTTAACCTAACCCTTATCATAAGCCATACAACAACACTTACATGTACACTTACGCTTGCACTTACCCTAGCAGTTACTCGTACAATTACCCTTAACCTTACTATTAAGCTAACCCTAAACCTTACCCTTATCCTAACACTTACCCTTATCCTAAACCTTACCCTTTCTGCTACACTTACCCTTTGCCTAATTCTTAACCTTACCCTTATCCTAACCCTTACCTAAATCTAACCATTACCCTAACCTTCACTCTTACCCTTACCATTATACTTACTTTTACCCTTAACCTAAACCTTACCCCAACCCTTACCCTGACCCTTACATTAACCCTAACCCTTACCCTAACCCTAACCCTTAACCTAAACCTTACACTTAATCTTAACTTTAACCTTACCCTTAAACTAATACATACCCTTACGTTTCCCTCACCATAACCCTAAAATTAACCGTAACCATTACCCTAACACTTATCCTTACCGAACCCTAACCCTAACCCTTACTCTAACTTTTACCCGGACCCTTAGACTTCCCCTTCCCCTTTCCCCTTCCCCTTACACTTACGGTTACCATTAACCTTACCCTTACCCTAACACTTATCCTTAACCTAACCCTTACCTTAAACCTTACACTTACTCTTAACCTTAACCTTACCCTTAACATTAACCTAATACTTACACATGCGTTTTCCTGACTTTAACCCTAAAACTAACCCTAACCCTTACCCTAACACTTAACCTTACCCTAACCCTAACCCTTACTCTAACCCTTACCCTGACCCGTGCCCTTACACTTACCCTTACCCTTATACTTACCCTAATTCTTACCCATACCATAACCCATACCCTAACACGTACTTGTAGCCTTAACCTTACCATTCCCCTTACCCTTACCTTTACTGTCTGTTACCCTTACACTTACACTTAACATAAACCTTAACCTTAACCTAACCCTTATCATAAGCCATACAACAACACTTACATGTACACTTACGCTTGCACTTACCCTAGCAATTACTCGTACAATTATCCTTAACCTTACTATTAAGCTCACCCTAAACCTTACCCTTATCCTAACACTTACCCTTATCCTAAACCTTACCCTTTCTGCTACACTTACCCTTTGCCTAATTCTAAACCTTACCCTAACCCTCATCCTTACCTAAATCTAACCATTACCCTAACCTTCACTCTTACCCTTACCATTATACTTACTTTTACCCTTAACCTAAACCTTACCCCAACCCTTACCCTGACCCTTACATTAACCCTAACCCTAACCCTAACCCTTAACCTAAACCTTACACTTAATCTTACCTTTAACCTTACCCTTAAACTAATACATACCCTTACGTTTCCCTCACCATAACCCTAAAATTAACCGTAACCATTACCCTAACACTTATCCTTACCGAACCCTAACCCTAACCCTTACTCTAACTTTTACCCTGACCCTTAGACTTCCCCTTCCCCTTCCCCTTCCCCTTCCCCTTCCCCTTCCCATTACACTTACGGTTACCATTAACCTTACCGTTACCCTAACACTTATCCTTAACCTAACCCTTACCTTAAACCTTACACTTACTCTTAACCTTAACCTTACCCTTAACATTAACCTAATACTTACACATGCGTTTTCCTGACTTTAACCCTAAAACTAACCCTAACCCTTACCCTAACACTTAACCTTACCCTAACCCTAACCCTAACCCTTACTCTAACACTTACCCTGACCTGTACCCTTACACTTACCCTTACCCTTATACTTACCCTAATTCTTACCCATACCATAACCCATACCCTAACACGTACTTGTAGCCTTAACCTTACCATTCCCCTTACCCTTACCTTTACTGTCTGTTACCCTTACACTTACACTTAACATAAACCTTAACCTAACCCTTATCATAAGCCATACAACAACACTTACATGTACACTTACGCTTGCACTTACCCTAGCAATTACTCGTACAATTACCCTTAACCTTACTATTAAGCTAACCCTAAACCTTACCCTTATCCTAACACTTACCCTTATCCTAAACCTTACCCTTTCTGCTACACTTACCCTTTGCCTAATTCTAAACCTTACCCTAACCCTCATCCTTACCTAAATCTAACCATTACCCTAACCTTCACTCTTACCCTTACCATTATACTTACTTTTACCCTTAACCTAAACCTTACCCCAACCCTTGCCCTGACCCTTACATTAACCCTAACCCTTACCCTAACCCTAACCCTTAACCTAAACCTTACACTTAATCTTAACTTTAACCCTTCCCTTAAACTAATACATACCCTTACGTTTCCCTCACCATAACCCTAAAATTAACCGTAACCATTACCCTAACACTTATCCTTACCGAACCCTAACCCTAACCCTTACTCTAACTTTTACCCTGACCCTTAGACTTCCCCTTCCCCTTCCCCTTCCCCTTCCCCTTCCCCTTCCCCTTCCCCTTCCCCTTCCCCTTCCCCTTCCCCTTCCCCTTCCCCTTCCCCTTCCCCTTCCCCTTCCCCTTCCCCTTCCCCTTCCCCTTCCCCTTCCCCTTCCCCTTCCCCTTACGGTTACCATTAACCTTACACTTACGGTTACCATTAACCTTACCCTTACCCTAACACTTATCCTTAACCTAACCCTTACCTTAAACCTTACACTTACTCTTAACCTTAACCTTACCCTTAACATTAACCTAATACTTACACATGCGTTTTCCTGACTTTAACCCTAAAACTAACCCTAACCCTTACCCTAACACTTAACCTTACCCTAACCCTAACCCTAACCCTTACTCTAACCCTTACCCTGACCCGTGCCCTTACACTTACCCTTACCCTTATACTTACCCTAATTCTTACCCATACCATAACCCATACCCTAACACGTACTTGTAGCCTTAACCTTACCATTCCCCTTACCCTTACCTTTACTGTCTGTTACCCTTACACTTACACTTAACATAAACCTTAACCTAACCCTTATCATAAGCCATACAACAACACTTACTTGTACACTTACGCTTGCACTTACCCTAGCAATTACTCGTACAATTACCCTTAACCTTACTATTAAGCTAACCCTAAACCTTACCCTTATCCTAACACTTACCCTTATCCTAAACCTTACCCTTTCTGCTACACTTACCCTTTGCCTAATTCTAAACCTTACCCTAACCCTCATCCTTACCTAAATCTAACCATTACCCTAACCTTCACTCTTACCCTTACCATTATACTTACTTTTACCCTTAACCTAAACCTTACCCCAACCCTTACCCTGACCCTTACATTAACCCTAACCCTTACCCTAACCCTAACCCTTAACCTAAACCTTACACTTAATCTTAACTTTAACCTTACCCTTAAACTAATACATACCCTTACGTTTCCCTCACCATAACCCTAAAATTAACCGTAACCATTACCCTAACACTTATCCTTACCGAACCCTAACCCTAACCCTTACTCTAACTTTTACCCTGACCCTTAGACTTCCCCTTCCCCTTCCCCTTCCCCTTCCCCTTACACTTACGGTTACCATTAACCTTACCGTTACCCTAACACTTATCCTTAACCTAACCCTTACCTTAAACCTTACACTTACTCTTAACCTTAACCTTACCCTTAACATTAACCTAATACTTACACATGCGTTTTCCTGACTTTAACCCTAAAACTAACCCTAACCCTTACCCTAACACTTAACCTTACCCTAACCCTAACCCTAACCCTTACTCTAACACTTACCCTGACCCGTACCCTTACACTTACCCTTACCCTTATACTTACCCTAATTCTTACCCATACCATAACCCATACCCTAACACGTACTTGTAGCCTTAACCTTACCATTCCCCTTACCCTTACCTTTACTGTCTCTGTTACCCTTACACTTACACTTAACATAAACCTTAACCTTAACCTAACCCTTATCATAAGCCATACAACAACACTTACATGTACACTTACGCTTGCACTTACCCTAGCAGTTACTCGTACAATTACCCTTAACCTTACTATTAAGCTAACCCTAAACCTTACCCTTATCCTAACACTTACCCTTATCCTAAACCTTACCCTTTCTGCTACACTTACCCTTTGCCTAATTCTTAACCTTACCCTTATCCTAACCCTTACCTAAATCTAACCATTACCCTAACCTTCACTCTTACCCTTACCATTATACTTACTTTTACCTTTAACCTAAACCTTACCCCAACCCTTACCCTGACCCTTACATTAACCCTAACCCTTACCCTAACCCTAACCCTTAACCTAAACCTTACACTTAATCTTAACTTTAACCTTACCCTTAAACTAATACATACCCTTACGTTTCCCTCACCATAACCCTAAAATTAACCGTAACCATTACCCTAACACTTATCCTTACCGAACCCTAACCCTAACCCTTACTCTAACTTTTACCCTGACCCGGACCCTTAGACTTCCCCTTCCCCTTCCCCTTACACTTAACCTAACCCTTACCCTTCTGCTTCCACTAAAACATAACCTAACACTTTCCCTTATACTTACCCTAACCCTTTCTATTACCCTTACACTTACTCTTGCCCTAATCCTTGCTTGCACACTTACACTTATCGTAACCCTTACCCTTACCCTTATTCAAACCCTTACTCTAACCCTTACCCTGACCCGTACCCTTACCCTTACCCTTAACCTAAGCCTAAACCTTAAACCTAACCGTAAAGCTTACCCTTTCTGCTACACTTACCCTAAGCCTAAATCTAAACCTTACACTTACCCTTATCCTAACCCTTACCTAAATCTAACCATTACCCTAACCTTCACTCTTACCCTTACCATTATACTTACTTTTACCCTTAACATAAACCTTACCCCAACCCTTACCCTGACCCTTACATTAACCCTAACCCTTACCCTAACCCTAACCATAACCCTTACACTAACCCTAACCCTTAACCTAAACCTTACACTTAATCTTAACTTTAACCTTACCCTTAAACTAATACATACCCTTACGTTTCCCTCACCATAACCCTAAAATTAACCGTAACTATTACCCTAACACTTATCCTTACCGAACCCTAACCCTAACCCTTACTCTAATTTTACACTGACCCGTACCATTAGACTTCCCCTTCCCCTTCCCCTTCCCCTTACTCTTCCCCTTACCCTAACCCTTACCCTTACACTTACGGTTACCATTAACCTTACCCTTACCCTAACACTTACCCTTACCCTATCCCTTACACTTATCCTTATCCATACAACTTACCCTTACCCTAACACTTAACCTTAACCTAACCCTAACCCTAAACCTTACCTGAACCCTTACCCTGACGCTTACATTAACCCTTACCCTAAAACTTAACCTTAACCTTAACCTTACCTTTAACCTTAACCTAATACTTACCCTTACTTTTCCCTCACCCTCACCCTAAAATTAACCCTAACCATTACACTTACCCTAACCCTTACTCTAACCCTTACCCTTAACATAACCCGTACTCTAACTCATACTTCTACCCGTACCCTTACATTACCGTAACCCTTACCCTTACCGTAACCCTTACCCTTACCCTTACCCTTACCGTAACCCTTACCCTTACCCTTACCCTTACCCGATCCCATACCCTTAACCTAACCCTAAACCTTACCCTTACCCTAACACTTACCCTTACCGTAAACCTTACCCTTTCTGCTACACTTACCCTTAGCCTAAATCTAAACCTTACACTTACCCTTAGCCTAACCCTCCCCCTTACCATTACCCATACCCTTATTCTTACCCTTACCGTAACCCTTACCTTTACACTTACGGTTACCATTAACCTTACCCTTACCCTAACACTTATCCTTAACCTAACCCTTACCTTAAACCTTACACTTACTCTTAACCTTAACCTTACCCTTAACATTAACCTAATACTTACACATGCGTTTTCCTGACTTTAACCCTAAAACTAACCCTAACCCTTACCCTAACACTTAACCTTACCCTAACCCTAACCCTAACCCTTACTCTAACACTTACCCTGACCCGTACCCTTACACTTACCCTTACCCTTATACTTACCCTAATTCTTACCCATACCATAACCCATACCCTAACACGTACTTGTAGCCTTAACCTTACCATTCCCCTTACCCTTACCTTTACTGTCTCTGTTACCCTTACACTTACACTTAACATAAACCTTAACCTTAACCTAACCCTTATCATAAGCCATACAACAACACTTACATGTACACTTACGCTTGCACTTACCCTAGCAGTTACTCGTACAATTACCCTTAACCTTACTATTAAGCTAACCCTAAACCTTACCCTTATCCTAACACTTACCCTTATCCTAAACCTTACCCTTTCTGCTACACTTACCCTTTGCCTAATTCTTAACCTTACCCTTATCCTAACCCTTACCTAAATCTAACCATTACCCTAACCTTCACTCTTACCCTTACCATTATACTTACTTTTACCCTTAACCTAAACCTTACCCCAACCCTTACCCTGACCCTTACATTAACCCTAACCCTTACCCTAACCCTAACCCTTAACCTAAACCTTACACTTAATCTTAACTTTAACCTTACCCTTAAACTAATACATACCCTTACGTTTCCCTCACCATAACCCTAAAATTAACCGTAACCATTACCCTAACACTTATCCTTACCGAACCCTAACCCTAACCCTTACTCTAACTTTTACCCTGACCCGGACCCTTAGACTTCCCCTTCCCCTTCCCCTTACACTTAACCTAACCCTTACCCTTCTGCTTCCACTAAAACATAACCTAACACTTTCCCTTATACTTACCCTAACCCTTTCTATTACCCTTACACTTACTCTTGCCCTAATCCTTGCTTGCACACTTACACTTATCGTAACCCTTACCCTTACCCTTATTCAAACCCTTACTCTAACCCTTACCCTGACCCGTACCCTTACCCTTACCCTTAACCTAAGCCTAAACCTTAAACCTAACCGTAAAGCTTACCCTTTCTGCTACACTTACCCTAAGCCTAAATCTAAACCTTACACTTACCCTTATCCTAACCCTTACCTAAATCTAACCATTACCCTAACCTTCACTCTTACCCTTACCATTATACTTACTTTTACCCTTAACCTAAACCTTACCCCAACCCTTACCCTGACCCTTACATTAACCCTAACCCTTACCCTAACCCTAACCATAACCCTTACACTAACCCTAACCCTTAACCTAAACCTTACACTTAATCTTAACTTTAACCTTACCCTTAAACTAATACATACCCTTACTTTTCCCTCACCCTCACCCTAAAATTAACCCTAACCATTACACTTATCCTAACGCTTACTCTAACCCTTACCCTTAACATAGCCCGTACTCTAACACATACTTCTACCCGTACCCTTACATTACCGTAACCCTTACCCTTACCGTAACCCTTACCCTTACCCTTACCCTTACCGTAACCCTTACCCTTACCCTTACCCTTACCCGATCCCATACCCTTAACCTAACCCTAAACCTTACCCTTACCCTAACACTTACCCTTACCGTAAACCTTACCCTTTCTGCTACACTTACCCTTAGCCTAAATCTAAACCTTACACTTACCCTTAGCCTAACCCTCCCCCTTACCATTACCCATACCCTTATTCTTACCCTTACCGTAACCCTTACCTTTACACTTACGGTTACCATTAACCTTACCCTTACCCTAACACTTATCCTTAACCTAACCCTTACCTTAAACCTTACACTTACTCTTAACCTTAACCTTACCCTTAACATTAACCTAATACTTACACATGCGTTTTCCTGACTTTAACCCTAAAACTAACCCTAACCCTTACCCTAACACTTAACCTTACCCTAACCCTAACCCTAACCCTTACTCTAACACTTACCCTGAACTGTACCCTTACACTTACCCTTACCCTTATACTTACCCTAATTCTTACCCATACCATAACCCATACCCTAACACGTACTTGTAGCCTTAACCTTACCATTCCCCTTACCCTTACCTTTACTGTCTCTGTTACCCTTACACTTACACTTAACATAAACCTTAACCTTAACCTAACCCTTATCATAAGCCATACAACAACACTTACATGTACACTTACGCTTGCACTTACCCTAGCAGTTACTCGTACAATTACCCTTAACCTTACTATTAAGCTAACCCTAAACCTTACCCTTATCCTAACACTTACCCTTATCCTAAACCTTACCCTTTCTGCTACACTTACCCTTTGCCTAATTCTTAACCTTACCCTTATCCTAACCCTTACCTAAATCTAACCATTACCCTAACCTTCACTCTTACCCTTACCATTATACTTACTTTTACCCTTAACCTAAACCTTACCCCAACCCTTACCCTGACCCTTACATTAACCCTAACCCTTACCCTAACCCTAACCCTTAACCTAAACCTTACACTTAATCTTAACTTTAAACTTACCCTTAAACTAATACATACCCTTACGTTTCCCTCACCATAACCCTAAAATTAACCGTAACCATTACCCTAACACTTATCCTTACCGAACCCTAACCCTAACCCTTACTCTAACTTTTACCCTGACCCTTAGACTTCCCCTTCCCGTTCCCCTTCCCCTTCCCCTTCCCCTTACACTTACGGTTACCATTAACCTTACCCTTACCCTAACACTTATCCTTAACCTAACCCTTACCTTAAACCTTACACTTACTCTTAACCTTAACCTTACCCTTAACATTAACCTAATACTTACACATGCGTTTTCCTGACTTTAACCCTAAAACTAACCCTAACCCTTACCCTAACACTTAACCTTACCCTAACCCTAACCCTAACCCTTACTCTAACCCTTACCCTGACCCGTGCCCTTACACTTACCCTTACCCTTATACTTACCCTAATTCTTACCCATACCATAACCCATACCCTAACACGTACTTGTAGCCTTAACCTTACCATTCCCCTTACCCTTACCTTTACTGTCTGTTACCCTTACACTTACACTTAACATAAACCTTAACCTAACCCTTATCATAAGCCATACAACAACACTTACATGTACACTTACGCTTGCACTTACCCTAGCAATTACTCGTACAATTATCCTTAACCTTACTATTAAGCTAACCCTAAACCTTACCCTTATCCTAACACTTACCCTTATCCTAAACCTTACCCTTTCTGCTACACTTACCCTTTGCCTAATTCTAAACCTTACCCTAACCCTCATCCTTACCTAAATCTAACCATTACCCTAACCTTCACTCTTACCCTTACCATTATACTTACTTTTACCCTTAACCTAAACCTTACCCCAACCCTTACCCTGACCCTTACATTAACCCTAACCCTTACCCTAACCCTAACCCTTAACCTAAACCTTACACTTAATCTTAACTTTAACCTTACCCTTAAACTAATACATACCCTTACGTTTCCCTCACCATAACCCTAAAATTAACCGTAACCATTACCCTAACACTTATCCTTACCGAACCCTAACCCTAACCCTTACTCTAACTTTTACCCTGACCCTTAGACTTCCCCTTCCCCTTCCCCTTCCCCTTCCCCTTCCCCTTCCCCTTCCCCTTACACTTACGGTTACCATTAACCTTACCGTTACCCTAACACTTATCCTTAACCTAACTCTTACCTTAAACCTTACACTTACTCTTAACCTTAACCTTACCCTTAACATTAACCTAATACTTACACATGCGTTTTCCTGACTTTAACCCTAAAACTAACCCTTACCCTAACACTTAACCTTACCCTAACCCTAACCCTAACCCTTACTCTAACACTTACCCTGACCTGTACCCTTACACTTACCCTTACCCTTATACTTACCCTAATTCTTACCCATACCATAACCCATACCCTAACACGTACTTGTAGCCTTAACCTTACCATTCCCCTTACCCTTACCTTTACTGTCTCTGTTACCCTTACACTTACACTTAACATAAACCTTAACCTTAACCTAACCCTTATCATAAGCCATACAACAACACTTACATGTACACTTACGCTTGCACTTACCCTAGCAGTTACTCGTACAATTACCCTTAACCTTACTATTAAGCTAACCCTAAACCTTACCCTTATCCTAACACTTACCCTTATCCTAAACCTTACCCTTTCTGCTACACTTACCCTTTGCCTAATTCTTAACCTTACCCTTATCCTAACCCTTACCTAAATCTAACCATTACCCTAACCTTCACTCTTACCCTTACCATTATACTTACTTTTACCCTTAACCTAAACCTTACCCCAACCCTTACCCTGACCCTTACATTAACCCTAACCCTTACCCTAACCCTAACCCTTAACCTAAACCTTACACTTAATCTTAACTTTAAACTTACCCTTAAACTAATACATACCCTTACGTTTCCCTCACCATAACCCTAAAATTAACCGTAACCATTACCCTAACACTTATCCTTACCGAACCCTAACCCTAACCCTTACTCTAACTTTTACCCTGACCCTTAGACTTCCCCTTCCCCTTCCCCTTCCCATTCCCCTTACACTTACGGTTACCATTAGCCTTACCGTTACACTGACGGTTACCATTAACCTTACCCTTACCCTAACACTTATCCTTAACCTAACCCTTACCTTAAACCTTACACTTACTCTTAACCTTAACCTTACCCTTAACATTAACCTAATACTTACACATGCGTTTTCCTGACTTTAACCCTAAAACTAACCCTAACCCTTACCCTAACACTTAACCTTACCCTAACCCTAACCCTAACCCTTACTCTAACCCTTACCCTGACCCGTGCCCTTACACTTACCCTTACCCTTATACTTACCCTAATTCTTACCCATACCATAACCCATACCCTAACACGTACTTGTAGCCTTAACCTTACCATTCCCCTTACCCTTACCTTTACTGTCTGTTACCCTTACACTTACACTTAACATAAACCTTAACCTAACCCTTATCATAAGCCATACAACAACACTTACATGTACACTTACGCTTGCACTTACCCTAGCAATTACTCGTACAATTATCCTTAACCTTACTATTAAGCTAACCCTAAACCTTACCCTTATCCTAACACTTACCCTTATCCTAAACCTTACCCTTTCTGCTACACTTACCCTTTGCCTAATTCTAAACCTTACCCTAACCCTCATCCTTACCTAAATCTAACCATTACCCTAACCTTCACTCTTACCCTTACCATTATACTTACTTTTACCCTTAACCTAAACCTTACCCCAACCCTTACCCTGACCCTTACATTAACCCTAACCCTTACCCTAACCCTAACCCTTAACCTAAACCTTACACTTAATCTTAACTTTAACCCTTCCCTTAAACTAATACATACCCTTACGTTTCCCTCACCATAACCCTAAAATTAACCGTAACCATTACCCTAACACTTATCCTTACCGAACCCTAACCCTAACCCTTACTCTAACTTTTACCCTGACCCTTAGACTTCCCCTTCCCCTTCCCCTTCCCCTTCCCCTTCCCCTTACACTTACGATTACCATTAACCTTACCGTTACCCTAACACTTATCCTTAACCTAACCCTTACCTTAAACCTTACACTTACTCTTAACCTTAACCTTACCCTTAACATTAACCTAATACTTACACATGCGTTTTCCTGACTTTAACCCTAAAACTAACCCTAACCCTTACCCTAACACTTAACCTTACCCTAACCCTAACCCTAACCCTTACTCTAACACTTACCCTGACCCGTACCCTTACACTTACCCTTACCCTTATACTTACCCTAATTCTTACCCATACCATAACCCATACCCTAACACGTACTTGTAGCCTTAACCTTACCATTCCCCTTACCCTTACCTTTACTGTCTCTGTTACCCTTACACTTACACTTAACATAAACCTTAACCTTAACCTAACCCTTATCATAAGCCATACAACAACACTTACATGTACACTTACGCTTGCACTTACCCTAGCAGTTACTCGTACAATTACCCTTAACCTTACTATTAAGCTAACCCTAAACCTTACCCTTATCCTAACACTTACCCTTATCCTAAACCTTACCCTTTCTGCTACACTTACCCTTTGCCTAATTCTTAACCTTACCCTTATCCTAACCCTTACCTAAATCTAACCATTACCCTAACCTTCACTCTTACCCTTACCATTATACTTACTTTTACCCTTAACCTAAACCTTACCCCAACCCTTACCCTGACCCTTACATTAACCCTAACCCTTACCCTAACCCTAACCCTTAACCTAAACCTTACACTTAATCTTAACTTTAACCTTACCCTTAAACTAATACATACCCTTACGTTTCCCTCACCATAACCCTAAAATTAACCGTAACCATTACCCTAACACTTATCCTTACCGAACCCTAACCCTAACCCTTACTCTAACTTTTACCCTGACCCGGACCCTTAGACTTCCCCTTCCCCTTCCCCTTACACTTAACCTAACCCTTACCCTTCTGCTTCCACTAAAACATAACCTAACACTTTCCCTTATACTTACCCTAACCCTTTCTATTACCCTTACACTTACTCTTGCCCTAATCCTTGCTTGCACACTTACACTTATCGTAACCCTTACCCTTACCCTTATTCAAACCCTTACTCTAACCCTTACCCTGACCCGTACCCTTACCCTTACCCTTAACCTAAGCCTAAACCTTAAACCTTACCGTAAAGCTTACCCTTTCTGCTACACTTACCCTAAGCCTAAATCTAAACCTTACACTTACCCTTATCCTAACCCTTACCTAAATCTAACCATTACCCTAACCTTCACTCTTACCCTTACCATTATACTTACTTTTACCCTTAACCTAAACCTTACCCCAACCCTTACCCTGACCCTTACATTAACCCTAACCCTTACCCTAACCCTAACCATAACCCTTACTCTAACCCTAACCCTTAACCTAAACCTTACACTTAATCTTAACTTTAACCTTACCCTTAAACTAATACATACCCTTACGTTTCCCTCACCATAACCCTAAAATTAACCGTAACTATTACCCTAACACTTATCCTTACCGAACCCTAACCCTAACCCTTACTCTAATTTTACACTGACCCGTACCATTAGACTTCCCCTTCCCCTTCCCCTTCCCCTTACTCTTCCCCTTACCCTAACCCTTACCCTTACACTTACGGTTACCATTAACCTTACCCTTACCCTAACACTTACCCTTACCCTATCCCTTACACTTATCCTTATCCATACAACTTACCCTTACCCTAACACTTAACCTTAACCTAACCCTAACCCTAAACCTTACCTGAAGCTTTACCCTGACCCTTACATTAACCCTTACCCTAAAACTTAACCTTAACCTTAACCTTACCTTTAACCTTAACCTAATACTTACCCTTACTTTTCCCTCACCCTCACCCTAAAATTAACCCTAACCATTACACTTACCCTAACCCTTACTCTAACCCTTACCCTTAACATAACCCGTACTCTAACACATACTTCTACCCGTACCCTTACATTACCGTAACCCTTACCCTTACCGTAACCCTTACCCTTACCCTTACCCTTACCGTAACCCTTACCCTTACCCTTACCCTTACCCGATCCCATACCCTTAACCTAACCCTAAACCTTACCCTTACCCTAACACTTACCCTTACCGTAAACCTTACCCTTTCTGCTACACTTACCCTTAGCCTAAATCTAAACCTTACACTTACCCTTAGCCTAACCCTCCCCCTTACCATTACCCATACCCTTATTCTTACCCTTACCGTAACCCTTACCTTTACACTTACGGTTACCATTAACCTTACCCTTACCCTAACACTTATCCTTAACCTAACCCTTACCTTAAACCTTACACTTACTCTTAACCTTAACCTTACCCTTAACATTAACCTAATACTTACACATGCGTTTTCCTGACTTTAACCCTAAAACTAACCCTAACCCTTACCCTAACACTTAACCTTACCCTAACCCTAACCCTAACCCTTACTCTAACACTTACCCTGACCTGTACCCTTACACTTACCCTTACCCTTATACTTACCCTAATTCTTACCCATACCATAACCCATACCCTAACACGTACTTGTAGCCTTAACCTTACCATTCCCCTTACCCTTACCTTTACTGTCTGTTACCCTTACACTTACACTTAACATAAACCTTAACCTAACCCTTATCATAAGCCATACAACAACACTTACATGTACACTTACGCTTGCACTTACCCTAGCAATTACTCGTACAATTATCCTTAACCTTACTATTAAGCTAACCCTAAACCTTACCCTTATCCTAACACTTACCCTTATCCTAAACCTTACCCTTTCTGCTACACTTACCCTTTGCCTAATTCTAAACCTTACCCTAACCCTCATCCTTACCTAAATCTAACCATTACCCTAACCTTCACTCTTACCCTTACCATTATACTTACTTTTACCCTTAACCTAAACCTTACCCCAACCCTTACCCTGACCCTTACATTAACCCTAACCCTTACCCTAACCCTAACCCTTAACCTAAACCTTACACTTAATCTTAACTTTAACCCTTCCCTTAAACTAATACATACCCTTACGTTTCCCTCACCATAACCCTAAAATTAACCGTAACCATTACCCTAACACTTATCCTTACCGAACCCTAACCCTAACCCTTACTCTAACTTTTACCCTGACCCTTAGACTTCCCCTTCCCCTTCCCCTTCCCCTTCCCCTTCCCCTTCCCCTTACACTTACGATTACCATTAACCTTACCGTTACCCTAACACTTATCCTTAACCTAACCCTTACCTTAAACCTTACACTTACTCTTAACCTTAACCTTACCCTTAACATTAACCTAATACTTACACATGCGTTTTCCTGACTTTAACCCTAAAACTAACCCTAACCCTTACCCTAACACTTAACCTTACCCTAACCCTAACCCTAACCCTTACTCTAACACTTACCCTGACCCGTACCCTTACACTTACCCTTACCCTTATACTTACCCTAATTCTTACCCATACCATAACCCATACCCTAACACGTACTTGTAGCCTTAACCTTACCATTCCCCTTACCCTTACCTTTACTGTCTCTGTTACCCTTACACTTACACTTAACATAAACCTTAACCTTAACCTAACCCTTATCATAAGCCATACAACAACACTTACATGTACACTTACGCTTGCACTTACCCTAGCAGTTACTCGTACAATTACCCTTAACCTTACTATTAAGCTAACCCTAAACCTTACCCTTATCCTAACACTTACCCTTATCCTAAACCTTACCCTTTCTGCTACACTTACCCTTTGCCTAATTCTTAACCTTACCCTTATCCTAACCCTTACCTAAATCTAACCATTACCCTAACCTTCACTCTTACCCTTACCATTATACTTACTTTTACCCTTAACCTAAACCTTACCCCAACCCTTACCCTGACCCTTACATTAACCCTAACCCTTACCCTAACCCTAACCCTTAACCTAAACCTTACACTTAATCTTAACTTTAACCTTACCCTTAAACTAATACATACCCTTACGTTTCCCTCACCATAACCCTAAAATTAACCGTAACCATTACCCTAACACTTATCCTTACCGAACCCTAACCCTAACCCTTACTCTAACTTTTACCCTGACCCGGACCCTTAGACTTCCCCTTCCCCTTCCCCTTACACTTAACCTAACCCTTACCCTTCTGCTTCCACTAAAACATAACCTAACACTTTCCCTTATACTTACCCTAACCCTTTCTATTACCCTTACACTTACTCTTGCCCTAATCCTTGCTTGCACACTTACACTTATCGTAACCCTTACCCTTACCCTTATTCAAACCCTTACTCTAACCCTTACCCTGACCCGTACCCTTACCCTTACCCTTAACCTAAGCCTAAACCTTAAACCTTACCGTAAAGCTTACCCTTTCTGCTACACTTACCCTAAGCCTAAATCTAAACCTTACACTTACCCTTATCCTAACCCTTACCTAAATCTAACCATTACCCTAACCTTCACTCTTACCCTTACCATTATACTTACTTTTACCCTTAACCTAAACCTTACCCCAACCCTTACCCTGACCCTTACATTAACCCTAACCCTTACCCTAACCCTAACCATAACCCTTACTCTAACCCTAACCCTTAACCTAAACCTTACACTTAATCTTAACTTTAACCTTACCCTTAAACTAATACATACCCTTACGTTTCCCTCACCATAACCCTAAAATTAACCGTAACTATTACCCTAACACTTATCCTTACCGAACCCTAACCCTAACCCTTACTCTAATTTTACACTGACCCGTACCATTAGACTTCCCCTTCCCCTTCCCCTTCCCCTTACTCTTCCCCTTACCCTAACCCTTACCCTTACACTTACGGTTACCATTAACCTTACCCTTACCCTAACACTTACCCTTACCCTATCCCTTACACTTATCCTTATCCATACAACTTACCCTTACCCTAACACTTAACCTTAACCTAACCCTAACCCTAAACCTTACCTGAAGCTTTACCCTGACCCTTACATTAACCCTTACCCTAAAACTTAACCTTAACCTTAACCTTACCTTTAACCTTAACCTAATACTTACCCTTACTTTTCCCTCACCCTCACCCTAAAATTAACCCTAACCATTACACTTACCCTAACCCTTACTCTAACCCTTACCCTTAACATAACCCGTACTCTAACACATACTTCTACCCGTACCCTTACATTACCGTAACCCTTACCCTTACCGTAACCCTTACCCTTACCCTTACCCTTACCGTAACCCTTACCCTTACCCTTACCCTTACCCGATCCCATACCCTTAACCTAACCCTAAACCTTACCCTTACCCTAACACTTACCCTTACCGTAAACCTTACCCTTTCTGCTACACTTACCCTTAGCCTAAATCTAAACCTTACACTTACCCTTAGCCTAACCCTCCCCCTTACCATTACCCATACCCTTATTCTTACCCTTACCGTAACCCTTACCTTTACACTTACGGTTACCATTAACCTTACCCTTACCCTAACACTTATCCTTAACCTAACCCTTACCTTAAACCTTACACTTACTCTTAACCTTAACCTTACCCTTAACATTAACCTAATACTTACACATGCGTTTTCCTGACTTTAACCCTAAAACTAACCCTAACCCTTACCCTAACACTTAACCTTACCCTAACCCTAACCCTAACCCTTACTCTAACACTTACCCTGACCTGTACCCTTACACTTACCCTTACCCTTATACTTACCCTAATTCTTACCCATACCATAACCCATACCCTAACACGTACTTGTAGCCTTAACCTTACCATTCCCCTTACCCTTACCTTTACTGTCTCTGTTACCCTTACACTTACACTTAACATAAACCTTAACCTTAATCTAACCCTTATCATAAGCCATACAACAACACTTACATGTACACTTACGCTTGCACTTACCCTAGCAGTTACTCGTACAATTACCCTTACCCTTATCCTTACCCTTACCCTTAACCTAAGCCGAAACCTTAAACCTTACAGTAAACCTTACCCTATCTGCTACACTTCCCCTTAGCCTAAATCTAAACCTTACACTTACCCTTACTGTAACCCTCACCCTTATCATTACCAATACCCTTACTCTTAACCTTACCCTAACCCTTCTCCTTACACTTACTGTTACCTTTAACATTACCCTTACCCTAACACTTACACTTATCCTTATCCATACCCTTACCCTTACCCTAATCCTTACCCTTAACCTAACCCTAACCCTAAACCTTACCCCAGCCCTTACCCTGACCCTTACATTAACCCTAACCCTTACCCTAACCCTAACCCTTAACCTAAACCTTACACTTAATCTTAACTTTAACCTTACCCTTAAACTAATACATACCCTTACGTTTCCCTCACCATAACCCTAAAATTAACCGTAACCATTACCCTAACACTTATCCTTACCGAACCCTAACCCTAACCCTTACTCTAACTTTTACCCTGACCCGGACCCTTAGACTTCCCCTTCCCCTTCCCCTTACACTTAACCTAACCCTTACCCTTCTGCTTCCACTAAAACATAACCTAACACTTTCCCTTATACTTACCCTAACCCTTTCTATTACCCTTACACTTACTCTTGCCCTAATCCTTGCTTGCACACTTACACTTATCGTAACCCTTACCCTTACCCTTATTCAAACCCTTACTCTAACCCTTACCCTGACCCGTACCCTTACCCTTACCCTTAACCTAAGCCTAAACCTTAAACCTTACCGTAAAGCTTACCCTTTCTGCTACACTTACCCTAAGCCTAAATCTAATTCTTACACTTACCCTTATCCTAACCCTTACCTAAATCTAACCATTACCCTAACCTTCACTCTTACCCTTACCATTATACTTACTTTTACCCTTAACCTAAACCTTACCCCAACCCTTACCCTGACCCTTACATTAACCCTAACCCTTACCCTAACCCTAACCCTTAACCTAAACCTTACACTTAATCTTAACTTTAACCTTACCCTTAAACTAATACATACCCTTACGTTTCCCTCACCATAACCCTAAAATTAACCGTAACCATTACCCTAACACTTATCCTTACCGAACCCTAACCCTAACCCTTACTCTAACTTTTACCCTGACCCGGACCCTTAGACTTCCCCTTCCCCTTCCCCTTACACTTAACCTAACCCTTACCCTTCTGCTTCCACTAAAACATAACCTAACACTTTCCCTTATACTTACCCTAACCCTTTCTATTACCCTTACACTTACTCTTGCCCTAATCCTTGCTTGCACACTTACACTTATCGTAACCCTTACCCTTACCCTTATTCAAACCCTTACTCTAACCCTTACCCTGACCCGTACCCTTACCCTTACCCTTAACCTAAGCCTAAACCTTAAACCTTACCGTAAAGCTTACCCTTTCTGCTACACTTACCCTAAGCCTAAATCTAAACCTTACACTTACCCTTATCCTAACCCTTACCTAAATCTAACCATTACCCTAACCTTCACTCTTACCCTTACCATTATACTTACTTTTACCCTTAACCTAAACCTTACCCCAACCCTTACCCTGACCCTTACATTAACCCTAACCCTTACCCTAACCCTAACCATAACCCTTACTCTAACCCTAACCCTTAACCTAAACCTTACACTTAATCTTAACTTTAACCTTACCCTTAAACTAATACATACCCTTACGTTTCCCTCACCATAACCCTAAAATTAACCGTAACTATTACCCTAACACTTATCCTTACCGAACCCTAACCCTAACCCTTACTCTAATTTTACACTGACCCGTACCATTAGACTTCCCCTTCCCCTTCCCCTTCCCCTTACTCTTCCCCTTACCCTAACCCTTACCCTTACACTTACGGTTACCATTAACCTTACCCTTACCCTAACACTTACCCTTACCCTATCCCTTACACTTATCCTTATCCATACAACTTACCCTTACCCTAACACTTAACCTTAACCTAACCCTAACCCTAAACCTTACCTGAAGCCTTACCCTGACCCTTACATTAACCCTTACCCTAAAACTTAACCTTAACCTTAACCTTACCTTTAACCTTAACCTAATACTTACCCTTACTTTTCCCTCACCCTCACCCTAAAATTAACCCTAACCATTACACTTACCCTAACCCTTACTCTAACCCTTACCCTTAACATAACCCGTACTCTAACACATACTTCTACCCGTACCCTTACATTACCGTAACCCTTACCCTTACCGTAACCCTTACCCTTACCCTTACCCTTACCGTAACCCTTACCCTTACCCTTACCCTTACCCGATCCCATACCCTTAACCTAACCCTAAACCTTACCCTTACCCTAACACTTACCCTTACCGTAAACCTTACCCTTTCTGCTACACTTACCCTTAGCCTAAATCTAAACCTTACACTTACCCTTAGCCTAACCCTCCCCCTTACCATTACCCATACCCTTATTCTTACCCTTACCGTAACCCTTACCTTTACACTTACGGTTACCATTAACCTTACCCTTACCCTAACACTTATCCTTAACCTAACCCTTACCTTAAACCTTACACTTACTCTTAACCTTAACCTTACCCTTAACATTAACCTAATACTTACACATGCGTTTTCCTGACTTTAACCCTAAAACTAACCCTAACCCTTACCCTAACACTTAACCTTACCCTAACCCTAACCCTAACCCTTACTCTAACACTTACCCTGACCTGTACCCTTACACTTACCCTTACCCTTATACTTACCCTAATTCTTACCCATACCATAACCCATACCCTAACACGTACTTGTAGCCTTAACCTTACCATTCCCCTTACCCTTACCTTTACTGTCTCTGTTACCCTTACACTTACACTTAACATAAACCTTAACCTTAATCTAACCCTTATCATAAGCCATACAACAACACTTACATGTACACTTACGCTTGCACTTACCCTAGCAGTTACTCGTACAATTACCCTTACCCTTATCCTTACCCTTACCCTTAACCTAAGCCGAAACCTTAAACCTTACAGTAAACCTTACCCTATCTGCTACACTTCCCCTTAGCCTAAATCTAAACCTTACACTTACCCTTACTGTAACCCTCACCCTTATCATTACCAATACCCTTACTCTTCACCTTACCCTAACCCTTCTCCTTACACTTACTGTTACCTTTAACATTACCCTTACCCTAACACTTACACTTATCCTTATCCATACCCTTACCCTTACCCTAATCCTTACCCTTAACCTAACCCTAACCCTAAACCTTACCCCAGCCCTTACCCTGACCCTTACATTAACCCTAACCCTTACCCTAACCCTAACCCTTAACCTAAACCTTACACTTAATCTTAACTTTAAACTTACCCTTAAACTAATACATACCCTTACGTTTCCCTCACCATAACCCTAAAATTAACCGTAACCATTACCCTAACACTTATCCTTACCGAACCCTAACCCTAACCCTTACTCTAACTTTTACCCTGACCCGGACCCTTAGACTTCCCCTTCCCCTTCCCCTTCCCCTTCCCCTTCCCCTTCCCCTTCCCCTTCCCCTTCCCCTTCCCCTTCCCCTTCCCCTTCCCCTTCCCCTTCCCCTTCCCCTTCCCCTTCCCCTTCCCCTTCCCCTTCCCCTTCCCCTTCCCCTTCCCCTTATCCTTCCCCTTCCCCTTCCCCTTCCCCTTCCCCTTCCCCTTCCCCTTCCCCTTACACTTACGGTTACCATTAACCTTACAGTTACCCTAACACTTATCCTTAACCTAACCCTTACCTTAAACCTTACACTTACTCTTAACCTTAACCTTACCCTTAACATTAACCTAATACTTACACATGCGTTTTCCTGACTTTAACCCTAAAACTAACCCTAACCCTTACCCTAACACTTAACCTTACCCTAACCCTAACCCTAACCCTTACTCTAACACTTACCCTGACCTGTACCCTTACACTTACCCTTACCCTTATACTTACCCTAATTCTTACCCATACCATAACCCATACCCTAACACGTACTTGTAGCCTTAACCTTACCATTCCCCTTACCCTTACCTTTACTGTCTCTGTTACCCTTACACTTACACTTAACATAAACCTTAACCTTAACCTAACCCTTATCATAAGCCATACAACAACACTTACATGTACACTTACGCTTGCACTTACCCTAGCAGTTACTCGTACAATTACCCTTAACCTTACTATTAAGCTAACCCTAAACCTTACCCTTATCCTAACACTTACCCTTATCCTAAACCTTACCCTTTCTGCTACACTTACCCTTTGCCTAATTCTTAACCTTACCCTTATCCTAACCCTTACCTAAATCTAACCATTACCCTAACCTTCACTCTTACCCTTACCATTATACTTACTTTTACCCTTAACCTAAACCTTACCCCAACCCTTACCCTGACCCTTACATTAACCCTAACCCTTACCCTAACCCTAACCCTTAACCTAAACCTTACACTTAATCTTAACTTTAACCTTACCCTTAAACTAATACATACCCTTACGTTTCCCTCACCATAACCCTAAAATTAACCGTAACCATTACCCTAACACTTATCCTTACCGAACCCTAACCCTAACCCTTACTCTAACTTTTACCCTGACCCGGACCCTTAGACTTCCCCTTCCCCTTCCCCTTACACTTAACCTAACCCTTACCCTTCTGCTTCCACTAAAACATAACCTAACACTTTCCCTTATACTTACCCTAACCCTTTCTATTACCCTTACACTTACTCTTGCCCTAATCCTTGCTTGCACACTTACACTTATCGTAACCCTTACCCTTACCCTTATTCAAACCCTTACTCTAACCCTTACCCTGACCCGTACCCTTACCCTTACCCTTAACCTAAGCCTAAACCTTAAACCTTACCGTAAAGCTTACCCTTTCTGCTACACTTACCCTAAGCCTAAATCTAAACCTTACACTTACCCTTATCCTAACCCTTACCTAAATCTAACCATTACCCTAACCTTCACTCTTACCCTTACCATTATACTTACTTTTACCCTTAACCTAAACCTTACCCCAACCCTTACCCTGACCCTTACATTAACCCTAACCCTTACCCTAACCCTAACCATAACCCTTACTCTAACCCTAACCCTTAACCTAAACCTTACACTTAATCTTAACTTTAACCTTACCCTTAAACTAATACATACCCTTACGTTTCCCTCACCATAACCCTAAAATTAACCGTAACTATTACCCTAACACTTATCCTTACCGAACCCTAACCCTAACCCTTACTCTAATTTTACACTGACCCGTACCATTAGACTTCCCCTTCCCCTTCCCCTTCCCCTTACTCTTCCCCTTACCCTAACCCTTACCCTTACACTTACGGTTACCATTAACCTTACCCTTACCCTAACACTTACCCTTACCCTATCCCTTACACTTATCCTTATCCATACAACTTACCCTTACCCTAACACTTAACCTTAACCTAACCCTAACCCTAAACCTTACCTGAACCCTTACCCTGACCCTTACATTATCCCTTACCCTAAAACTTAACCTTAACCTTAACCTAATACTTACCCTTACTTTTCCCTCACCCTCACCCTAAAATTAACCCTAACCATTACACTTACCCTAACCCTTACTCTAACCCTTACCCTTAACATAACCCGTACTCTAACACATACTTCTACCCGTACCCTTACATTACCGTAACCCTTACCCTTACCGTAACCCTTACCCTTACCCTTACCCTTACCGTAACCCTTACCCTTACCCTTACCCGATCCCATACCCTTAACCTAACCCTAAACCTTACCCTTACCCTAACACTTACCCTTACCGTAAACCTTACCCTTTCTGCTACACTTACCCTTAGCCTAAATCTAAACCTTACACTTACCCTTAGCCTAACCCTCCCCCTTACCATTACCCATACCCTTATTCTTACCCTTACCGTAACCCTTACCTTTACACTTACGGTTACCATTAACCTTACCCTTACCCTAACACTTATCCTTAACCTAACCCTTACCTTAAACCTTACACTTACTCTTAACCTTAACCTTACCCTTAACATTAACCTAATACTTACACATGCGTTTTCCTGACTTTAACCCTAAAACTAACCCTAACCCTTACCCTAACACTTAACCTTACCCTAACCCTAACCCTAACCCTTACTCTAACACTTACCCTGACCTGTACCCTTACACTTACCCTTACCCTTATACTTACCCTAATTCTTACCCATACCATAACCCATACCCTAACACGTACTTGTAGCCTTAACCTTACCATTCCCCTTACCCTTACCTTTACTGTCTCTGTTACCCTTACACTTACACTTAACATAAACCTTAACCTTAACCTAACCCTTATCATAAGCCATACAACAACACTTACATGTACACTTACGCTTGCACTTACCCTAGCAGTTACTCGTACAATTACCCTTACCCTTATCCTTACCCTTACCCTTAACCTAAGCCGAAACCTTAAACCTTACAGTAAACCTTACCCTATCTGCTACACTTCCCCTTAGCCTAAATCTAAACCTTACACTTACCCTTACTGTAACCCTCACCCTTATCATTACCAATACCCTTACTCTTACCCTTACCCTAACCCTTCTCCTTACACTTACTGTTACCTTTAACATTACCCTTACCCTAACACTTACACTTATCCTTATCCATACCCTTACCCTTACCCTAATCCTTACCCTTAACCTAACCCTAACCCTAAACCTTACCCCAGCCCTTACCCTGACCCTTACATTAACCCTAACCCTTACCCTAACCCTAACCCTTAACCTAAACCTTACACTTAATCTTAACTTTAAACTTACCCTTAAACTAATACATACCCTTACGTTTCCCTCACCATAACCCTAAAATTAACCGTAACCATTACCCTAACACTTATCCTTACCGAACCCTAACCCTAACCCTTACTCTAACTTTTACCCTGACCCTTAGACTTCCCCTTCCCCTTCCCCTTCCCCTTCCCCTTCCCCTTCCCCTTCCCCTTCCCCTTCCCCTTCCCCTTCCCCTTCCCCTTCCCCTTCCCCTTCCCCTTACACTTACGGTTACCATTAACCTTACCCTTACCCTAACACTTATCCTTAACCTAACCCTTACCTTAAACCTTACACTTACTCTTAACCTTAACCTTACCCTTAACATTAACCTAATACTTACACATGCGTTTTCCTGACTTTAACCCTAAAACTAACCCTAACCCTTACCCTAACACTTAACCTTACCCTAACCCTAACCCTAACCCTTACTCTAACCCTTACCCTGACCCGTGCCCTTACACTTACCCTTACCCTTATACTTACCCTAATTCTTACCCATACCATAACCCATACCCTAACACGTACTTGTAGCCTTAACCTTACCATTCCCCTTACCCTTACCTTTACTGTCTGTTACCCTTACACTTACACTTAACATAAACCTTAACCTTAACCTAACCCTTATCATAAGCCATACAACAACACTTACATGTACACTTACGCTTGCACTTACCCTAGCAATTACTCGTACAATTACCCTTAACCTTACTATTAAGCTAACCCTAAACCTTACCCTTATCCTAACACTTACCCTTATCCTAAACCTTACCCTTTCTGCTACACTTACCCTTTGCCTAATTCTAAACCTTACCCTAACCCTCATCCTTACCTAAATCTAACCATTACCCTAACCTTCACTCTTACCCTTACCATTATACTTACTTTTACCCTTAACCTAAACCTTACCCCAACCCTTACCCTGACCCTTACATTAACCCTAACCCTTACCCTAACCCTAACCCTTAACCTAAACCTTACACTTAATCTTAACTTTAACCTTACCCTTAAACTAATACATACCCTTACGTTTCCCTCACCATAACCCTAAAATTAACCGTAACCATTACCCTAACACTTATCCTTACCGAACCCTAACCCTAACCCTTACTCTAACTTTTACCCTGACCCTTAGACTTCCCCTTCCCCTTCCCCTTCCCCTTCCCCTTCCCCTTCCCCTTCCCCTTCCCCTTCCCCTTCCCCTTCCCCTTCCCCTTCCCCTTCCCCTTCCCCTTCCCCTTCCCCTTCCCCTTCCCCTTCCCCTTCCCCTTCCCCTTCCCCTTCCCCTTCCCCTTCCCCTTCCCCTTACACTTACACTTACGGTTACCATTAACCTTACCGTTACCCTAACACTTATCCTTAACCTAACCCTTACCTTAAACCTTACACTTACTCTTAACCTTAACCTTACCCTTAACATTAACCTAATACTTACACATGCGTTTTCCTGACTTTAACCCTAAAACTAACCCTAACCCTTACCCTAACACTTAACCTTACCCTAACCCTAACCCTAACCCTTACTCTAACACTTACCCTGACCTGTACCCTTACACTTACCCTTACCCTTATACTTACCCTAATTCTTACCCATACCATAACCCATACCCTAACACGTACTTGTAGCCTTAACCTTACCATTCCCCTTACCCTTACCTTTACTGTCTCTGTTACCCTTACACTTACACTTAACATAAACCTTAACCTTAACCTAACCCTTATCATAAGCCATACAACAACACTTACATGTACACTTACGCTTGCACTTACCCTAGCAGTTACTCGTACAATTACCCTTAACCTTACTATTAAGCTAACCCTAAACCTTACCCTTATCCTAACACTTACCCTTATCCTAAACCTTACCCTTTCTGCTACACTTACCCTTTGCCTAATTCTTAACCTTACCCTTATCCTAACCCTTACCTAAATCTAACCATTACCCTAACCTTCACTCTTACCCTTACCATTATACTTACTTTTACCCTTAACCTAAACCTTACCCCAACCCTTACCCTGACCCTTACATTAACCCTAACCCTTACCCTAACCCTAACCCTTAACCTAAACCTTACACTTAATCTTAACTTTAACCTTACCCTTAAACTAATACATACCCTTACGTTTCCCTCACCATAACCCTAAAATTAACCGTAACCATTACCCTAACACTTATCCTTACCGAACCCTAACCCTAACCCTTACTCTAACTTTTACCCTGACCCGGACCCTTAGACTTCCCCTTCCCCTTCCCCTTACACTTAACCTAACCCTTACCCTTCTGCTTCCACTAAAACATAACCTAACACTTTCCCTTATACTTACCCTAACCCTTTCTATTACCCTTACACTTACTCTTGCCCTAATCCTTGCTTGCACACTTACACTTATCGTAACCCTTACCCTTACCCTTATTCAAACCCTTACTCTAACCCTTACCCTGACCCGTACCCTTACCCTTACCCTTAACCTAAGCCTAAACCTTAAACCTAACCGTAAAGCTTACCCTTTCTGCTACACTTACCCTAAGCCTAAATCTAAACCTTACACTTACCCTTATCCTAACCCTTACCTAAATCTAACCATTACCCTAACCTTCACTCTTACCCTTACCATTATACTTACTTTTACCCTTAACCTAAACCTTACCCCAACCCTTACCCTGACCCTTACATTAACCCTAACCCTTACCCTAACCCTAACCATAACCCTTACTCTAACCCTAACCCTTAACCTAAACCTTACACTTAATCTTAACTTTAACCTTACCCTTAAACTAATACATACCCTTACGTTTCCCTCACCATAACCCTAAAATTAACCGTAACCATTACCCTAACACTTATCCTTACCGAACCCTAACCCTAACCCTTACTCTAACTTTTACCCTGACCCTTAGACTTCCCCTTCCCCTTCCCCTTCCCCTTCCCCTTCCCCTTCCCCTTCCCCTTCCCCTTCCCCTTCCCCTTCCCCTTCCCCTTCCCCTTCCCCTTCCCCTTCCCCTTCCCCTTCCCCTTCCCCTTCCCCTTCCCCTTCCCCTTCCCCTTACACTTACACTTACGGTTACCATTAACCTTACCGTTACCCTAACACTTATCCTTAACCTAACCCTTACCTTAAACCTTACACTTACTCTTAACCTTAACCTTACCCTTAACATTAACCTAATACTTACACATGCGTTTTCCTGACTTTAACCCTAAAACTAACCCTAACCCTTACCCTAACACTTAACCTTACCCTAACCCTAACCCTAACCCTTACTCTAACACTTACCCTGACCTGTACCCTTACACTTACCCTTACCCTTATACTTACCCTAATTCTTACCCATACCATAACCCATACCCTAACACGTACTTGTAGCCTTAACCTTACCATTCCCCTTACCCTTACCTTTACTGTCTCTGTTACCCTTACACTTACACTTAACATAAACCTTAACCTTAACCTAACCCTTATCATAAGCCATACAACAACACTTACATGTACACTTACGCTTGCACTTACCCTAGCAGTTACTCGTACAATTACCCTTAACCTTACTATTAAGCTAACCCTAAACCTTACCCTTATCCTAACACTTACCCTTATCCTAAACCTTACCCTTTCTGCTACACTTACCCTTTGCCTAATTCTTAACCTTACCCTTATCCTAACCCTTACCTAAATCTAACCATTACCCTAACCTTCACTCTTACCCTTACCATTATACTTACTTTTACCCTTAACCTAAACCTTACCCCAACCCTTACCCTGACCCTTACATTAACCCTAACCCTTACCCTAACCCTAACCCTTAACCTAAACCTTACACTTAATCTTAACTTTAACCTTACCCTTAAACTAATACATACCCTTACGTTTCCCTCACCATAACCCTAAAATTAACCGTAACCATTACCCTAACACTTATCCTTACCGAACCCTAACCCTAACCCTTACTCTAACTTTTACCCTGACCCGGACCCTTAGACTTCCCCTTCCCCTTCCCCTTCCACTTAACCTAACCCTTACCCTTCTGCTTCCACTAAAACATAACCTAACACTTTCCCTTATACTTACCCTAACCCTTTCTATTACCCTTACACTTACTCTTGCCCTAATCCTTGCTTGCACACTTACACTTATCGTAACCCTTACCCTTACCCTTATTCAAACCCTTACTCTAACCCTTACCCTGACCCGTACCCTTACCCTTACCCTTAACCTAAGCCTAAACCTTAAACCTTACCGTAAAGCTTACCCTTTCTGCTACACTTACCCTAAGCCTAAATCTAAACCTTACACTTACCCTTATCCTAACCCTTACCTAAATCTAACCATTACCCTAACCTTCACTCTTACCCTTACCATTATACTTACTTTTACCCTTAACCTAAACCTTACCCCAACCCTTACCCTGACCCTTACATTAACCCTAACCCTTACCCTAACCCTAACCATAACCCTTACTCTAACCCTAACCCTTAACCTAAACCTTACACTTAATCTTAACTTTAACCTTACCCTTAAACTAATACATACCCTTACGTTTCCCTCACCATAACCCTAAAATTAACCGTAACTATTACCCTAACACTTATCCTTACCGAACCCTAACCCTAACCCTTACTCTAATTTTACACTGACCCGTACCATTAGACTTCCCCTTCCCCTTCCCCTTCCCCTTACTCTTCCCCTTACCCTAACCCTTACCCTTACACTTACGGTTACCATTAACCTTACCCTTACCCTAACACTTACCCTTACCCTATCCCTTACACTTATCCTTATCCATACAACTTACCCTTACCCTAACACTTAACCTTAACCTAACCCTAACCCTAAACCTTACCTGAACCCTTACCCTGACCCTTACATTAACCCTTACCCTAAAACTTAACCTTAACCTTAACCTTACCTTTAACCTTAACCTAATACTTACCCTTACTTTTCCCTCACCCTCACCCTAAAATTAACCCTAACCATTACACTTACCCTAACCCTTACTCTAACCCTTACCCTTAACATAACCCGTACTCTAACACATACTTCTACCCGTACCCTTACATTACCGTAACCCTTACCCTTACCGTAACCCTTACCCTTACCCTTACCCTTACCGTAACCCTTACCCTTACCCTTACCCTTACCCGATCCCATACCCTTAACCTAACCCTAAACCTTACCCTTACCCTAACACTTACCCTTACCGTAAACCTTACCCTTTCTGCTACACTTACCCTTAGCCTAAATCTAAACCTTACACTTACCCTTAGCCTAACCCTCCCCCTTACCATTACCCATACCCTTATTCTTACCCTTACCGTAACCCTTACCTTTACACTTACGGTTACCATTAACCTTACCCTTACCCTAACACTTATCCTTAACCTAACCCTTACCTTAAACCTTACACTTACTCTTAACCTTAACCTTACCCTTAACATTAACCTAATACTTACACATGCGTTTTCCTGACTTTAACCCTAAAACTAACCCTAACCCTTACCCTAACACTTAACCTTACCCTAACCCTAACCCTAACCCTTACTCTAACACTTACCCTGACCTGTACCCTTACACTTACCCTTACCCTTATACTTACCCTAATTCTTACCCATACCATAACCCATACCCTAACACGTACTTGTAGCCTTAACCTTACCATTCCCCTTACCCTTACCTTTACTGTCTCTGTTACCCTTACACTTACACTTAACATAAACCTTAACCTTAACCTAACCCTTATCATAAGCCATACAACAACACTTACATGTACACTTACGCTTGCACTTACCCTAGCAATTACTCGTACAATTACCCTTAACCTTACTATTAAGCTAACCCTAAACCTTACCCTTATCCTAACACTTACCCTTATCCTAAACCTTACCCTTTCTGCTACACTTACCCTTTGCCTAATTCTAAACCTTACCCTAACCCTCATCCTTACCTAAATCTAACCATTACCCTAACCTTCACTCTTACCCTTACCATTATACTTACTTTTACCCTTAACCTAAACCTTACCCCAACCCTTACCCTGACCCTTACATTAACCCTAACCCTTACCCTAACCCTAACCCTTAACCTAAACCTTACACTTAATCTTAACTTTAACCTTACCCTTAAACTAATACATACCCTTACGTTTCCCTCACCATAACCCTAAAATTAACCGTAACCATTACCCTAACACTTATCCTTACCGAACCCTAACCCTAACCCTTACTCTAATTTTACCCTGACCCTTCCCCTTACTCTTCCCCTTCCCCTAACCCTTACCCTTATACTTACGGTTACCATTAACCTTACCCTTACCCTAACACTTACCCTTACCCTATCCCTTACACTTATCCTTATCCATACAACTTACCCTTACCCTAACACTTAACCTTAACCTAACCCTAACCCGAAACCTTACCTGAACCCTTACCCTGACCCTTACATTAACCCTTACCCTAAAATTTACACTTAACCTTAACCTTACCTTTAACCTTAACCTAATACTTACCCTTACTTTTCCCTCACCCTCACCCTAAAATTAACCCTAACCATTACACTTACCCTAACCCTTACTCTAACCCTTACCCTTAACATAACCCATACTCTAACACATACTTCTACCCGTACCCTTACATTACCGTAACCCTTACCCTTACCGTAACCCTTATCATTACTGAAACCCTTACCCTTACCCTTACCCGATCCCATACCCTTAACCTAACCCTTAACCTTACCCTTACCCTAACACTTACCCTTACCGTAAACCTTACCCTTTCTGCTACACTTACCCTTAGCCTAAATCTAAACCTTACACTTACCCTTAGCCTAACCCTCTCCCTTACCATTACCCATACCCTTATTCTTACCCTTACCGTAACCCTTGCCTTTACACTTACGGTTACCATTAACCTTACCCTTACCCTAACACTTATCCTTAACCTAACCCTTACCCTAAACCTTACCCCAACCCTTACCCTGACCCTTACATTAACCCTAAGACTTACCCTAAACCTTACACTTACTCTTAACCTTAACCTTACCCTTAACATTAACCTAAAACTTACACATGCGTTTTCCTGACTTTAACCCTAAAACTAACCCTAACACTTAACCTTTAACGCTAACCCTAACCCTTACTCTAACCCTTACCCTGACCTGTACCCTTACATTTACCCTTACCCTTATACTCACCCTAATTCTTACCCATACCATAACCCATACCCTAACACATATTTGTACCCGTAAGCTTACCGTTACAACCTTGCCCTTACCCTTACTCTATCCGTTACCCTTACGCTTACCCTTAACATAAACCTTACCCTTGACCTTACCCTTACCATAAGCCATACAAGGACACTTACATGTACACTTACGCTTACACTTACCCTAGCAATTACTCGTCTTTGGGAGGAAGACCCCAAAGTCTTCCACACAATGTACTTTTCACCTTTGGTCAGGAATCCAGCTTATAAAGCGGCCACCACTGATTACGATATTTTATCAATGTTTTCCTTTTCACACTTCCACCGGCAGATCCTCCAATATCCTTCCAGTGACTTAAAACACACCCTAACACACTTTAGCCCTGGTCCCTAAAACAAATTTATGTACTTTATTTAATTGTTTCTGAAGTTCAGTTATATAAGCATATAAATATTCTGATCCTAACTGCGTTAGGTCCTCTCCACTAAATAGAAATTGCTATGGCCTTCCATATAAGATTTTGAAGGGACTCAAATTTCCTTTTATTCTAGGTTTAACTCTAATTCCAAGTAATGCTAAAGGGAGGGATTGAGGCCATGACAAATTAGCTTCTTATCCAATTTTAGCTATTTATTGTTTAATTAAATGGTTCATTTTTTCTACCTGTCCACTTGCCTGTGGTCTATAAGGAGTATGCAGTTGCCAATCTATCTTTAGAATCTTACTTAGCTGTTCTACCACTTGTGCACAAAAATGTGAAACTCTATCAGAAGACATTGCTACTAGAATCCCAAAGCATGGTATTATTTCATTTAACAAGACTTTAACCACTTCTCTTGCTTTGTTTGTTCGACAGGGAAAGGCTTCAGGCCTTCCTGAAAACGTGTCAGTCAGAACCAGTAAATAATGATACCCCCCTTTTCTAGGGAGTTCTGAAAAACCAAGTTGCCACTGTTGCCCCAAATAATTGCCTTTACCGATTATTCCAAATTTTATTCTATTCTTGGTATTGGGGTTATTGTGTAAGCAAATGCTACACTGTTGAGTTACTTGTTTTATCATATCGTCCCACTAATGTCTGACTCAGGCTCTTATGCAGTGTGCCAGCTCCCCAGTGCGTTTTATTGTGTTCTGTAAGAACTATGGGCCATGTCAAACTAGAGGGTATTACTATGTGATTATCTTTTAAATATACTCATCCTTCTGGTTTCATTTTACCTTTCAAATCTTCAATTAATTTTAAGTCTTCTTTTGTATAATTTGGATATAGTTTGGATTTTACCGTCTGGTATCAAAGACAATGCCTTCACCTCAGTTATTTCAGCTGCCTGCTTAGCCTCTGCCAATCCATTTTCCAATTTCAAAATCGGTGTTCCCCTTTTGGTGTCCCTGACAATGCATGATAGCTACCTTTTCTGGTTGTTTTACAGCCTCTAACAATTTTAAAATTTCTTCAGCATACTTTGTGTTTTCACTGAGCGGTCAGCAATCCATGTTCTTTCCAAATTGCTCCATGAGCATGTACCACGCCGAATGTATATTTAGAATCTGTCCAAATATTTACCCTTTTTCCCGCTGCCAGTTCCAATGCTCTCGTGAGAGCAACTATCTCCGCCTTTTGAGCTGATGTTCCAGGGGGTAAAGGCTTAGACTCGATTACCTGCTGAGTAGTTGTTATAGCATATCCAGCTTTACGTTGTCTTTGCGTAACAAAACTGCTCCCATCCGTGAACCAAGTTTCTTCCGCATCTTCCATGGGCTCCTCCTTAAGGTCTGGGCGGCTGGAATACACAGTCTCTATAGTTTCTAAACAATCGTGAATCACAGGTTGTGCCGGAGCATCACTAAGAAAAGAGGCTAGATTCACAATATTAATTATCACAATTTCCACGTCGTCCTGTTCTACCAATATTGCTTGATATTTCAAAATCATCAATTCTTGTTTAAGTTGTTTAAAGACTTTTTGTGCTTCTCCAGTCCAGACTAACTTTGACTGGTTAATCTTTATCAATTCACATAGAGGCTTTACCAATAGTCCATAATTATAAATCCAAAGGCGACACCAACCTGTCATTCCTAAAAAGGTTTGTAGCTCCTTTACCATTTGAGGTTCTGGAGTCCGGCAAATGACTTCCTTATGTTCAGTTCCTAGTTCTCGTTGTCCTTCCGAAATTTCAAATCCCAGATAGGTCACACTTTGTTGAGCCAGCTGGACTTTCTGTCAAGAGACTTGAGATCCATTTAAACCCAGAAAATTAAGACGACTTATAGTCCATTGAATACAACTCCCTTTAGTCTCGGTAGCTATTAAGAGATCATCTACATACTACATATTGTAACAAAGCACCTTCAGTGTCCGGAGGTATCCATGTTTCGAGTTCCCTTGCTAATTGGTTTCCAAAAATAGTGGGGCTATTCTTGAATCCTTGAGGTAGTAATGTCCACGTAAGCTGCGTCTTTCTGCCTGAATCGGGATTTTCCGATTCAAAGGCGAATAGGTTTTGGCTTTCTGTGGCTAAGCCTAGGCAGAAGAAGGTATCTTTTAAATCCAGTACGGTAAACCAGACTTGACTATTCTTTAATTTAGTCAGCAAAGTATAAGGGTTTGCCACTACTGGATGTATATCCTCAGTGATTTTATTTATGGCCCTCAAATCCTGAACTAGCCTATAGCTTTTTCATCTGCCTTTTTAATTGGCAATATGGGTGCATTGTATTCTGATTCGCATTCAAGCAATAATCCATCCTGTAAAAATTTATCAATTATCTCTTTAATTCCTTTCCTATCTTCTATCCTCAAAGGATATTACTTAACCTTAACGGGTTTCTCTCCTGGCTTTAATTTAATAATTATTAAGGTCACATTTTTAGCTCTTCCAGGGACTTCGGTAGCCCAAACTCCTGGACATACTTGATCTGTGATCTCTAAAGGTATTTCACTTTTAGGGTCACTTTGTATTAGTGCCAAGCTTAACACATTTATTAGTTGTTCTTCTCCTGTTCTTAATTCCATTTTCCCTTTTTCAAAGACAATTTCTGCTCCTACTTGCTCTAATAAATCTCTACCTAAGAGTGCCCATGAGGAGCTAGGCATAGATAAAAATCTGTGTATGCCCCATTGTTTCCCTAACTTGTACTTCAAAGGTTCACCAAAATAAGCCTTTTCGGTTACACCTTGTCCTGGTTTCAGTTAGAACAGAGTTAATTTTCTTCCTAGTAGCTGGTAGAATGCTATGTTTTGGCTTAGGATGAGAAGAGTGCTGATAACACCCCGATGTTTTAATTGTTGCAGAGCAGTGCTTATACCAAGCCAAGGACATCTCAGCTTCTTGCTCTGTCCTGCCAACAGGCAGGCTGGGGGTGCAGTAAGAGCTGGGAGGGGACACACCCAGGACAGGTGACCCAAACTAGCCAAAGGGGTATTCCATAGCATCTGACGTCAGGCTAAACAATACATAGGGGTGGCTAGCCAGGGGGAGGGGGCCGGACTGCTCGGGGTTAGGCTGGGCATCGGTCAGCGGGTGGTGAGCAATTGCATTGTGCATCACTTGTTTGTACACATTATTAGTAGTGGTACTATTATCATCATTGTATTATTATTATTATTATTATTATTATTATTATTATTATTATTATTATTTTGTCTTATTAAACTGTCTTTATCTCAACTCACGGGCTTCACTTTCCATTTCTCTCCCCCGTCCCAGAGAGGGAGGGGGAGGGGGAGCGAACAGCTGCGTGGTGTTTAGCTGCCGGCCGGGTTAAACCACGACACACCTTTTACCCTAACATAATAATTCTGTGAAGGCATTCATGCTTGATTTAGAACTGAATACGTTGCCCCATAGCAATAAGAAATTTCACTTCCATTCCTCCCCTAGCTTCATTATAACCAGTGGAGGATCCGCTAGGGTAGATTCCCCAGGTCCCCGTTATTCCTGTTGAAATCAGGGGTTGATTACCCTAGGAAAAGGCTAGTCAATTTGTCCTCCAAAGCCAGGTCCAAACCGTTTTGTTTTATTTATTTATTTATTTATTTATTTTCATTACATCTCAGAGTTGGTCCAAAAATTCCATAGGGCTTTCTTTTAGACCTTGTTGCAAGCATATTCTCAATTCCCAATTCATCCAGGTTTTAGTATTTACTTAACCGTTCATAATTTTCAGGATGATTCGGGTCTTAGTGGGGGTCGGTCAGGGGAATGCAATTGTCCACAGTTCCCTGAACGGTCCCATCAGCAATCCGAGCTCGCACATGAACTCAGGTTGTTTTAAGAGTTGACTGTTTTTCTGTTTCTGTGACAACTCTCTCGGACCGGACCGATCATGGTCCCTTTGCCCTAAAGGGCTAACACCCATGATTTTAAGGTCTCTGCCTCGGGCAGAGGCAGAACTATTAACTTTCCTACATCCTCTTTCCCTGCTCATTCAACTTCAAACACCTTTAACACTTTCCACAACCCTTTTAACACTTCCTTTATCTTTCTCCAGCCTGTACTTCTCTAATGCCAACATCAAAGGTTCAGTCAGGGGCCAACTTAATTCCGTACCTTTTCCCACCAAGATGCTGAAACATCAGTATACAACATTTCATCCTGTTCTGCTTCTCAAAAAACAACATTAACTGTAGCAAAATATTAGAGTTTAAAGTTCCATTTAGGGGCCACTTTTCTCCACATTCCAGCTTATAAAGCGGCCACCACTGATCACGATATTTTATCAATGTTTTCCTGTTCACACTTCCACCGGCAGATCCTGCAATATCCTTCCAGTGACTTAAAACACACCCTAACACACTTTTCTTTAAAACTTCACTGCTTGTTTGCCCCCCCAGTTTCCAGTTTACGCTTTCAGAATACACATGTTACTTACAAAAGCGTATCACAAAACGTATCACTCACAAAAATACGGGCACGCAATATCTTTCAGTAGCGATGTCACAAAACTACTATTACCAGCAATATTGCCAAAATCACAGTAACAATAGTCAGAGTCAAATTCCACATGCGATAAGTCGGAAAACCCAACTGTGTAACACCGTAACGATATCTTTCTTATAACAATGCCACGAACCTACTATTACCACCAGGAAAATAGCCAAAATCGCAGTAACAATAACCAGAGTTAAATACCATACTCCATGAGTCAGAAAACCGAAATAGACAACACAATTCCAGATGGACCTTAAAGCGAGCTCCTTCCTTAAGGTCCCCAAACATGTACTTATGGTGCTAACCACAAAGTATATACCAAACACTGCCTCGCAGAAGATCACCTTCTGACTTACAGACAGTTCCAGATGACCGGTCTACCAGAAAACCAAACCAGAATAAAGAATATACTCACTTACATTGATGGGGTCCTTGTCTGCCTCCGCAGTGATCCGGTGAGTCGAGGAGTCCCTCCGGGAAATCCCGGGGGTACCCTAGGGAGTCCTGTTCCCAGCAGGTCCTGCAGTCCGGCAGAGAGGTTGTCCCATCTGGGTCGCCAAATTGATTCAAAGATCGAAGCCGAAATTCCTTTAAGTGGTATATTCTTTATTGCAGCGCTGGATGCACGGGGGATCTCCCCACCTATCGTGCATACCCAAAGCAGAAAGCAGTCTTGAATTTATACAATCAATCTATCAATATTCTACAAGCACCTAGACATATGCATTACCTATCCCCGCCTTCCCTCGCTTCTCATGCTAATTAGCCTTTTGGCACCTTGCGCCTGCGCAGAGCCTTCCAAGAATTGTGGGCAGGGGTCTTTGGGACGTGGGCAGGGGTCTTTGGGAGGAAGACTCCGAGTCTTCCTCACAGTGTACTTTTCACCTTTGGTCAGGAATCTGCTGAATTGGCATGTTTCTTAATTGCAAGAGCTGGTTGTTGCTAATTCTCCCGTTTGTTGTATCTTTATAATGAATTCCAATGTCCAGTTTCGAGAGTTATAGTCCTTACATTCGTTTCTCTGTCCGCCTGCCGCTTCCTTATCATGAGTTCCAGTGTCTTGTTTCGAGATATACAGTCCTTGTCTGGGGATTGTCCTTGCCTCCCCAATACCTCCTTAATCAATCCCCCCTTTTCTTTTCCCATGCAAATTCTTTTGCATCAGATACTTTCATTATTGACAGTAACACAACAAAGCAGGCATCTAAACAACATGCACACAAATATTCCTAACACTACTAATACGATTAGAGCAATGAATACTTGTTTCAACCATTGGAAATTGGGCAACCAGGAGGTTAACTTATTCCATAGTTCACTAAAACTCCATGAAAGATCATCTTTACTGATCTCATGTAGGATCCTTGTCTGCTTCCATATTTCTTCCAGGTCGGTAGAGATCCTTCCACTCTGATCTACATACATACAACAACTTGTGTTTATTACTGTACAGACTCCCCCTTGAGTGGCCAGTAACAAGTCTAGGGCCATCCGATTTTGTAATACTACCTGTGATAAACTAGATATCTCTTCTTGTTGAGCCTTTATAGCATCCAGAATTTTGTTTTCGAACTCCTCTATAATTGCAGAAATATTAACTATTGCCTTTTCCAATTCACTCACTCCTAACCATGGGATAAACCATCGCACAAAACTATGAAAAGGGCTGTGTCTCTCTACCAATGGATTGTTAATTTTTCATTTGATTCTCCGGATATGATTTCTCAAGTAACCTCGAGGCACTACATCGTGTACTGTCATATTGGGGACTACCGCTCCAAGAGTGCAAGTTCCCTTCCAATTCTCAGGCAAGACCTTACGGGCTGTATCATTGCATAGCCAATACCACCCTTTTCCTTCTGGAACCGTCCAGCTGGTTGAATTTGCCCAGCCGCTAGTCGTACTAATATCAATTGTTCAATTACAAGATGTCTGATTTCCCACAGAAGTAGTATCCGTATTTATACAATGCTGTTTTCCTATACCCTTAGGCGGGTTACACCTTTGTACACATACATAATAGGATTCTAACGGCACGAAGCTACTCACTTCTAGTTCCAAAACTGCTTAATATTTTCGACCCCAAGATGTGTTTTCCCACAAATTAGTCCAAGATAAGTTTGCAGGCAAGGGAATCCCAATTAACGATACACCCTTATTCCCATGCTGTGGCAGATGGGTGCATACCCAACAGTTCGTCTTATGAGTTACTTGAGAAATTGTTTGTATTAAGGTCAGGTGTAAGTTCTCATCCCAAGTTGCCCACCCCAAATCCGAGAACCGCACCCCTGCAATCATTAGGATCTGGAAAACCGTAATTTTGTTGGTCCAATTGGAGTGGTGGTCCATATCCTCGCCGGGGCCTTCTTCACCCTTGAATTGTGGATCCAAGCTGCTTGCTTCTTAATCTTCATGGCGGTGTGTGTTGTCAGTAATACTTGGTATGGTCCCATCCACTTTCCTTCCATTTTTCCTGCACGGGTTGTCCTGAAAAAGTCTTTATATATATATAATCCCCGAGCTTAAAGGGGTGGATTGGTTGATCCAACCCTCTAGCCCTGGTCCCTAAAACAAATTTATGTACTTTATTTAATTGTTTCTGAAGTTCAGTTATATAAGCATATAAATATTCTGATCCTAACTGCGTTAGGTCCTCTCCACTAAATAGAAATTGCTATGGCCTTCCATATAAGATTTTGAAGGGACTCAAATTTCCTTTTATTCTAGGTTTAACTCTAATTCCAAGTAATGCTAAAGGGAGGGATTGAGGCCATGACAAATTAGCTTCTTATCCAATTTTAGCTATTTATTGTTTAATTAAATGGTTCATTTTTTCTACCTGTCCACTTGCCTGTGGTCTATAAGGAGTATGCAGTTGCCAATCTATCTTTAGAATCTTACTTAGCTGTTCTACCACTTGTGCACAAAAATGTGAAACTCTATCAGAAGACATTGCTACTAGAATCCCAAAGCATGGTATTATTTCATTTAACAAGACTTTAACCACTTCTCTTGCTTTGTTTGTTCGACAGGGAAAGGCTTCAGGCCTTCCTGAAAACGTGTCAGTCAGAACCAGTAAATAATGATACCCCCCTTTTCTAGGGAGTTCTGAAAAACCAAGTTGCCACTGTTGCCCCAAATAATTGCCTTTACCGATTATTCCAAATTTTATTCTATTCTTGGTATTGGGGTTATTGTGTAAGCAAATGCTACACTGTTGAGTTACTTGTTTTATCATATCGTCCCACTAATGTCTGACTCAGGCTCTTATGCAGTGTGCCAGCTCCCCAGTGCGTTTTATTGTGTTCTGTAAGAACTATGGGCCATGTCAAACTAGAGGGTATTACTATGTGATTATCTTTTAAATATACTCATCCTTCTGGTTTCATTTTACCTTTCAAATCTTCAATTAATTTTAAGTCTTCTTTTGTATAATTTGGATATAGTTTGGATTTTACCGTCTGGTATCAAAGACAATGCCTTCACCTCAGTTATTTCAGCTGCCTGCTTAGCCTCTGCCAATCCATTTTCCAATTTCAAAATCGGCGTTCCCCTTTTGGTGTCCCTGACAATGCATGATAGCTACCTTTTCTGGTTGTTTTACAGCCTCTAACAATTTTAAAATTTCTTCAGCATACTTTGTGTTTTCACTGAGCGGTCAGCAATCCATGTTCTTTCCAAATTGCTCCATGAGCATGTACCACGCCGAATGTATATTTAGAATCTGTCCAAATATTTACCCTTTTTCCCGCTGCCAGTTCCAATGCTCTCGTGAGAGCAACTATCTCCGCCTTTTGAGCTGATGTTCCAGGGGGTAAAGGCTTAGACTCGATTACCTGCTGAGTAGTTGTTATAGCATATCCAGCTTTACGTTGTCTTTGCGTAACAAAACTGCTCCCATCCGTGAACCAAGTTTCTTCCGCATCTTCCATGGGCTCCTCCTTAAGGTCTGGGCGGCTGGAATACACAGTCTCTATAGTTTCTAAACAATCGTGAATCACAGTGTTGTGCCGGAGCATCACTAAGAAAAGAGGCTAGATTCACAATATTAATTATCACAATTTCCACGTCGTCCTGTTCTACCAATATTGCTTGATATTTCAAAATCATCAATTCTTGTTTAAGTTGTTTAAAGACTTTTTGTGCTTCTCCAGTCCAGACTAACTTTGACTGGTTAATCTTTATCAATTCACATAGAGGCTTTACCAATAGTCCATAATTATAAATCCAAAGGCGACACCAACCTGTCATTCCTAAAAAGGTTTGTAGCTCCTTTACCATTTGAGGTTCTGGAGTCCGGCAAATGACTTCCTTATGTTCAGTTCCTAGTTCTCGTTGTCCTTCCGAAATTTCAAATCCCAGATAGGTCACACTTTGTTGAGCCAGCTGGACTTTCTGTCAAGAGACTTGAGATCCATTTAAACCCAGAAAATTAAGACGACTTATAGTCCATTGAATACAACTCCCTTTAGTCTCGGTAGCTATTAAGAGATCATCTACATACTACATATTGTAACAAAGCACCTTCAGTGTCCGGAGGTATCCATGTTTCGAGTTCCCTTGCTAATTGGTTTCCAAAAATAGTGGGGCTATTCTTGAATCCTTGAGGTAGTAATGTCCACGTAAGCTGCGTCTTTCTGCCTGAATCGGGATTTTCCGATTCAAAGGCGAATAGGTTTTGGCTTTCTGTGGCTAAGCCTAGGCAGAAGAAGGTATCTTTTAAATCCAGTACGGTAAACCAGACTTGACTATTCTTTAATTTAGTCAGCAAAGTATAAGGGTTTGCCACTACTGGATGTATATCCTCAGTGATTTTATTTATGGCCCTCAAATCCTGAACTAGCCTATAGCTTTTTCATCTGCCTTTTTAATTGGCAATATGGGTGCATTGTATTCTGATTCGCATTCAAGCAATAATCCATCCTGTAAAAATTTATCAATTATCTCTTTAATTCCTTTCCTATCTTCTATCCTCAAAGGATATTACTTAACCTTAACGGGTTTCTCTCCTGGCTTTAATTTAATAATTATTAAGGTCACATTTTTAGCTCTTCCAGGGACTTCGGTAGCCCAAACTCCTGGACATACTTGATCTGTGATCTCTAAAGGTATTTCACTTTTAGGGTCACTTTGTATTAGTGCCAAGCTTAACACATTTATTAGTTGTTCTTCTCCTGTTCTTAATTCCATTTTCCCTTTTTCAAAGACAATTTCTGCTCCTACTTGCTCTAATAAATCTCTACCTAAGAGTGCCCATGAGGAGCTAGGCATAGATAAAAATCTGTGTATGCCCCATTGTTTCCCTAACTTGTACTTCAAAGGTTCACCAAAATAAGCCTTTTCGGTTACACCTTGTCCTGGTTTCAGTTAGAACAGAGTTAATTTTCTTCCTAGTAGCTGGTAGAATGCTATGTTTTGGCTTAGGATGAGAAGAGTGCTGATAACACCCCGATGTTTTAATTGTTGCAGAGCAGTGCTTATACCAAGCCAAGGACATCTCAGCTTCTTGCTCTGTCCTGCCAACAGGCAGGCTGGGGGTGCAGTAAGAGCTGGGAGGGGACACACCCAGGACAGGTGACCCAAACTAGCCAAAGGGGTATTCCATAGCATCTGACGTCAGGCTAAACAATACATAGGGGTGGCTAGCCAGGGGGAGGGGGCCGGACTGCTCGGGGTTAGGCTGGGCATCGGTCAGCGGGTGGTGAGCAATTGCATTGTGCATCACTTGTTTGTACACATTATTAGTAGTGGTACTATTATCATCATTGTATTATTATTATTATTATTATTATTATTATTATTATTATTATTATTATTATTATTATTATTATTATTATTATTTTGTCTTATTAAACTGTCTTTATCTCAACTCACGGGCTTCACTTTCCATTTCTCTCCCCCGTCCCAGAGAGGGAGGGGGAGGGGGAGCGAACAGCTGCGTGGTGTTTAGCTGCCGGCCGGGTTAAACCACGACACACCTTTTACCCTAACATAATAATTCTGTGAAGGCATTCATGCTTGATTTAGAACTGAATACGTTGCCCCATAGCAATAAGAAATTTCACTTCCATTCCTCCCCTAGCTTCATTATAACCAGTGGAGGATCCGCTAGGGTAGATTCCCCAGGTCCCCGTTATTCCTGTTGAAATCAGGGGTTGATTACCCTAGGAAAAGGCTAGTCAATTTGTCCTCCAAAGCCAGGTCCAAACCGTTTTGTTTTATTTATTTATTTATTTATTTATTTTCATTACATCTCAGAGTTGGTCCAAAAATTCCATAGGGCTTTCTTTTAGACCTTGTTGCAAGCATATTCTCAATTCCCAATTCATCCAGGTTTTAGTATTTACTTAACCGTTCATAATTTTCAGGATGATTCGGGTCTTAGTGGGGGTCGGTCAGGGGAATGCAATTGTCCACAGTTCCCTGAACGGTCCCATCAGCAATCCGAGCTCGCACATGAACTCAGGTTGTTTTAAGAGTTGACTGCTTTTCTGTTTCTGTGACAACTCTCTCGGACCGGACCGATCATGGTCCCTTTGCCCTAAAGGGCTAACACCCATGATTTTAAGGTCTCTGCCTCGGGCAGAGGCAGAACTATTAACTTTCCTACATCCTCTTTCCCTGCTCATTCAACTTCAAACACCTTTAACACTTTCCACAACCCTTTTAACACTTCCTTTATCTTTCTCCAGCCTGTACTTCTCTAATGCCAACATCAAAGGTTCAGTCAGGGGCCAACTTAATTCCGTACCTTTTCCCACCAAGATGCTGAAACATCAGTATACAACATTTCATCCTGTTCTGCTTCTCAAAAAACAACATTAACTGTAGCAAAATATTAGAGTTTAAAGTTCCATTTAGGGGCCACTTTTCTCCACATTCCAGCTTATAAAGCGGCCACCACTGATCACGATATTTTATCAATGTTTTCCTGTTCACACTTCCACCGGCAGATCCTGCAATATCCTTCCAGTGACTTAAAACACACCCTAACACACTTTTCTTTAAAACTTCACTGCTTGTTTGCCCCCCCAGTTTCCAGTTTACGCTTTCAGAATACACATGTTACTTACAAAAGCGTATCACAAAACGTATCACTCACAAAAATACGGGCACGCAATATCCTTCAGTAGCGATGCCACAAAACTGCTATTACCAGCAATATTGCCAAAATCACAGTAACAATAGTCAGAGTCAAATTCCACATGCGATAAGTCGGAAAACCCAACTGTGTAACACCGTAACGATATCTTTCTTATAACAATGCCACGAACCTACTATTACCACCAGGAAAATAGCCAAAATCGCAGTAACAATAACCAGAGTTAAATACCATACTCCATGAGTCAGAAAACCGAAATAGACAACACAATTCCAGATGGACCTTAAAGCGAGCTCCTTCCTTAAGGTCCCCAAACATGTACTTATGGTGCTAACCACAAAGTATATACCAAACACTGCCTCGCAGAAGATCACCTTCTGACTTACAGACAGTTCCAGATGACCGGTCTACCAGAAAACCAAACCAGAATAAAGAATATACTCACTTACATTGATGGGGTCCTTGTCTGCCTCCGCAGTGATCCGGTGAGTCGAGGAGTCCCTCCGGGAAATCCCGGGGGTACCCTAGGGAGTCCTGTTCCCAGCAGGTCCTGCAGTCCGGCAGAGAGGTTGTCCCATCTGGGTCGCCAAATTGATTCAAAGATCGAAGCCGAAATTCCTTTAAGTGGTATATTCTTTATTGCAGCGCTGGATGCACGGGGGATCTCCCCACCTATCGTGCATACCCAAAGCAGAAAGCAGTCTTGAATTTATACAATCAATCTATCAATATTCTACAAGCACCTATACATATGCATTACCTATCCCCGCCTTCCCTCGCTTCTCATGCTAATTAGCCTTTTGGCACCTTGCGCCTGCGCAGAGCCTTCCAAGAATTGTGGGCAGGGGTCTTTGGGACGTGGGCAGGGGTCTTTGGGAGGAAGACCCCGAGTCTTCCTCACAGTGTACTTTTCACCTTTGGTCAGGAATCTGCTGAATTGGCATGTTTCTTAATTGCAAGAGCTGGTTGTTGCTAATTCTCCCGTTTGTTGTATCTTTATAATGAATTCCAATGTCCAGTTTCGAGAGTTATAGTCCTTACATTCGTTTCTCTGTCCGCCTGCCGCTTCCTTATCATGAGTTCCAGTGTCTTGTTTCGAGATATACAGTCCTTGTCTGGGGATTGTCCTTGCCTCCCCAATACCTCCTTAATCAATCCCCCCTTTTCTTTTCCCATGCAAATTCTTTTGCATCAGATACTTTCATTATTGACAGTAACACAACAAAGCAGGCATCTAAACAACATGCACACAAATATTCCTAACACTACTAATACGATTAGAGCAATGAATACTTGTTTCAACCATTGGAAATTGGGCAACCAGGAGGTTAACTTATTCCATAGTTCACTAAAACTCCATGAAAGATCATCTTTACTGATCTCATGTAGGATCCTTGTCTGCTTCCATATTTCTTCCAGGTCGGTAGAGATCCTTCCACTCTGATCTACATACATACAACAACTTGTGTTTATTACTGTACAGACTCCCCCTTGAGTGGCCAGTAACAAGTCTAGGGCCATCCGATTTTGTAATACTACCTGTGATAAACTAGATATCTCTTCTTGTTGAGCCTTTATAGCATCCAGAATTTTGTTTTCGAACTTCTCTATAATTGCAGAAATATTAACTATTGCCTTTTCCAATTCACTCACTCCTAACCATGGGATAAACCATCGCACAAAACTATGAAAAGGGGTGTGTCTCTCTACCAATGGATTGTTAATTTTTCATCTGATTCTCCGGATATGATTTCTCAAGTAACCTCGAGGCACTACATCATGTACTGTCATATTGGGGACTACCGCTCCAAGAGTGCAAGTTCCCTTCCAATTCTCAGGCAAGACCTTACGGGCTGTATCATTGCATAGCCAATACCACCCTTTTCCTTCTGGAACCGTCCAGCTGGTTGAATTTGCCCAGCCGCTAGTCGTACTAATATCAATTGTTCAATTACAAGATGTCTGATTTCCCACATAAGTAGTATCCGTATTTATACAATGCTGTTTTCCTATACCCTTAGGCGGGTTACACCTTTGTACACATACATAATAGGATTCTAACGGCACGAAGCTACTCACTTCTAGTTCCAAAACTGCTTAATATTTTCGACCCCAAGATGTGTTTTCCCACAAATTAGTCCAAGATAAGTTTGCAGGCAAGGGAATCCCAATTAACGATACACCCTTATTCCCATGCTGTGGCAGATGGGTGCATACCCAACAGTTCGTCTTATGAGTTACTTGAGAAATTGTTTGTATTAAGGTCAGGTGTAAGTTCTCATCCCAAGTTGCCCACCCCAAATCCGAGAACCGCACCCCTGCAATCATTAGGATCTGGAAAACCGTAATTTTGTTGGTCCAATTGGAGTGGTGGTCCATATCCTCGCCGGGGCCTTCTTCACCCTTGAATTGTGGATCCAAGCTGCTTGCTTCTTAATCTTCATGGCGGTGTGTGTTGTCAGTAATACTTGGTATGGTCCCATCCACTTTCCTTCCATTTTTCCTGCACGGGTTGTCCTGAAAAAGTCTTTATATATATATAATCCCCGAGCTTAAAGGGGTGGATTGGTTGATCCAACCCTCTAGCCCTGGTCCCTAAAACAAATTTATGTACTTTATTTAATTGTTTCTGAAGTTCAGTTATATAAGCATATAAATATTCTGATCCTAACTGCGTTAGGTCCTCTCCACTAAATAGAAATTGCTATGGCCTTCCGTATAAGATTTTGAAGGGACTCAAATTTCCTTTTATTCTAGGTTTAACTCTAATTCCAAGTAATGCTAAAGGGAGGGATTGAGGCCATGACAAATTAGCTTCTTATCCAATTTTAGCTATTTATTGTTTAATTAAATGGTTCATTTTTTCTACCTGTCCACTTGCCTGTGGTCTATAAGGAGTATGCAGTTGCCAATCTATCTTTAGAATCTTACTTAGCTGTTCTACCACTTGTGCACAAAAATGTGAAACTCTATCAGAAGACATTGCTACTAGAATCCCAAAGCATGGTATTATTTCATTTAACAAGACTTTAACCACTTCTCTTGCTTTGTTTGTTCGACAGGGAAAGGCTTCAGGCCTTCCTGAAAACGTGTCAGTCAGAACCAGTAAATAATGATACCCCCCTTTTCTAGGGAGTTCTGAAAAACCAAGTTGCCACTGTTGCCCCAAATAATTGCCTTTACCGATTATTCCAAATTTTATTCTATTCTTGGTATTGGGGTTATTGTGTAAGCAAATGCTACACTGTTGAGTTACTTGTTTTATCATATCGTCCCACTAATGTCTGACTCAGGCTCTTATGCAGTGTGCCAGCTCCCCAGTGAGTTTTATTGTGTTCTGTAAGAACTATGGGCCATGTCAAACTAGAGGGTATTACTATGTGATTATCTTTTAAATATACTCATCCTTCTGGTTTCATTTTACCTTTCAAATCTTCAATTAATTTTAAGTCTTCTTTTGTATAATTTGGATATAGTTTGGATTTTACCGTCTGGTATCAAAGACAATGCCTTCACCTCAGTTATTTCAGCTGCCTGCTTAGCCTCTGCCAATCCATTTTCCAATTTCAAAATCGGCGTTCCCCTTTTGGTGTCCCTGACAATGCATGATAGCTACCTTTTCTGGTTGTTTTACAGCCTCTAACAATTCTAAAATTTCTTCAGCATACTTTGTGTTTTCACTGAGCGGTCAGCAATCCATGTTCTTTCCAAATTGCTCCACGAGCATGTACCACGCCGAATGTATATTTAGAATCTGTCCAAATATTTACCCTTTTTCCTGCTGCCAGTTCCAATGCTCTCGTGAGAGCAACTATCTCCGCCTTTTGAGCTGATGTTCCAGGGGGTAAAGGCTTAGACTCGATTACCTGCTGAGTAGTTGTTATAGCATATCCAGCTTTACGTTGTCTTTGCGTAACAAAACTGCTCCCATCCGTGAACCAAGTTTCTTCCGCATCTTCCATGGGCTCCTCCTTAAGGTCTGGGCGGCTGGAATACACAGTCTCTATAGTTTCTAAACAATCGTGAATCACAGGTTGTGCCGGAGCATCACTAAGAAAAGAGGCTAGATTCACAATATTAATTATCACAATTTCCACGTCGTCCTGTTCTACCAATATTGCTTGATATTTCAAAATCATCAATTCTTGTTTAAGTTGTTTAAAGACTTTTTGTGCTTCTCCAGTCCAGACTAACTTTGACTGGTTAATCTTTATCAATTCACATAGAGGCTTTACCAATAGTCCATAATTATAAATCCAAAGGCGACACCAACCTGTCATTCCTAAAAAGGTTTGTAGCTCCTTTACCATTTGAGGTTCTGGAGTCCGGCAAATGACTTCCTTATGTTCAGTTCCTAGTTCTCGTTGTCCTTCCGAAATTTCAAATCCCAGATAGGTCACACTTTGTTGAGCCAGCTGGACTTTCTGTCAAGAGACTTGAGATCCATTTAAACCCAGAAAATTAAGACGACTTATAGTCCATTGAATACAACTCCCTTTAGTCTCGGTAGCTATTAAGAGATCATCTACATACTACATATTGTAACAAAGCACCTTCAGTGTCCGGAGGTATCCATGTTTCGAGTTCCCTTGCTAATTGGTTTCCAAAAATAGTGGGGCTATTCTTGAATCCTTGAGGTAGTAATGTCCACGTAAGCTGCGTCTTTCTGCCTGAATCGGGATTTTCCCATTCAAAGGCGAATAGGTTTTGGCTTTCTGTGGCTAAGCCTAGGCAGAAGAAGGTATCTTTTAAATCCAGTACGGTAAACCAGACTTGACTATTCTTTAATTTAGTCAGCAAAGTATAAGGGTTTGCCACTACTGGATGTATATCCTCAGTGATTTTATTTATGGCCCTCAAATCCTGAACTAGCCTATAGCTTTTTCATCTGCCTTTTTAATTGGCAATATGGGTGCATTGTATTCTGATTCGCATTCAAGCAATAATCCATCCTGTAAAAATTTATCAATTATCTCTTTAATTCCTTTCCTATCTTCTATCCTCAAAGGATATTACTTAACCTTAACGGGTTTCTCTCCTGGCTTTAATTTAATAATTATTAAGGTCACATTTTTAGCTCTTCCAGGGACTTCGGTAGCCCAAACTCCTGGACATACTTGATCTGTGATCTCTAAAGGTATTTCACTTTTAGGGTCACTTTGTATTAGTGCCAAGCTTAACACATTTATTAGTTGTTCTTCTCCTGTTCTTAATTCCATTTTCCCTTTTTCAAAGACAATTTCTGCTCCTACTTGCTCTAATAAATCTCTACCTAAGAGTGCCCATGAGGAGCTAGGCATAGATAAAAATCTGTGTATGCCCCATTGTTTCCCTAACTTGTACTTCAAAGGTTCACCAAAATAAGCCTTTTCGGTTACACCTTGTCCTGGTTTCAGTTAGAACAGAGTTAATTTTCTTCCTAGTAGCTGGTAGAATGCTATGTTTTGGCTTAGGATGAGAAGAGTGCTGATAACACCCCGATGTTTTAATTGTTGCAGAGCAGTGCTTATACCAAGCCAAGGACATCTCAGCTTCTTGCTCTGTCCTGCCAACAGGCAGGCTGGGGGTGCAGTAAGAGCTGGGAGGGGACACACCCAGGACAGGTGACCCAAACTAGCCAAAGGGGTATTCCATAGCATCTGACGTCAGGCTAAACAATACATAGGGGTGGCTAGCCAGGGGGAGGGGGCCGGACTGCTCGGGGTTAGGCTGGGCATCGGTCAGCGGGTGGTGAGCAATTGCATTGTGCATCACTTGTTTGTACACATTATTAGTAGTGGTACTATTATCATCATTGTATTATTATTATTATTATTATTATTATTATTATTATTATTATTATTATTATTATTATTATTATTATTATTATTATTATTATTTTGTCTTATTAAACTGTCTTTATCTCAACTCACGGGCTTCACTTTCCATTTCTCTCCCCCGTCCCAGAGAGGGAGGGGGAGGGGGAGCGAACAGCTGCGTGGTGTTTAGCTGCCGGCCGGGTTAAACCACGACACACCTTTTACCCTAACATAATAATTCTGTGAAGGCATTCATGCTTGATTTAGAACTGAATACGTTGCCCCATAGCAATAAGAAATTTCACTTCCATTCCTCCCCTAGCTTCATTATAACCAGTGGAGGATCCGCTAGGGTAGATTCCCCAGGTCCCCGTTATTCCTGTTGAAATCAGGGGTTGATTACCCTAGGAAAAGGCTAGTCAATTTGTCCTCCAAAGCCAGGTCCAAACCGTTTTGTTTTATTTATTTATTTATTTATTTATTTTCATTACATCTCAGAGTTGGTCCAAAAATTCCATAGGGCTTTCTTTTAGACCTTGTTGCAAGCATATTCTCAATTCCCAATTCATCCAGGTTTTAGTATTTACTTAACCGTTCATAATTTTCAGGATGATTCGGGTCTTAGTGGGGGTCGGTCAGGGGAATGCAATTGTCCACAGTTCCCTGAACGGTCCCATCAGCAATCCGAGCTCGCACATGAACTCAGGTTGTTTTAAGAGTTGACTGTTTTTCTGTTTCTGTGACAACTCTCTCGGACCGGACCGATCATGGTCCCTTTGCCCTAAAGGGCTAACACCCATGATTTTAAGGTCTCTGCCTCGGGCAGAGGCAGAACTATTAACTTTCCTACATCCTCTTTCCCTGCTCATTCAACTTCAAACACCTTTAACACTTTCCACAACCCTTTTAACACTTCCTTTATCTTTCTCCAGCCTGTACTTCTCTAATGCCAACATCAAAGGTTCAGTCAGGGGCCAACTTAATTCCGTACCTTTTCCCACCAAGATGCTGAAACATCAGTATACAACATTTCATCCTGTTCTGCTTCTCAAAAAACAACATTAACTGTAGCAAAATATTAGAGTTTAAAGTTCCATTTAGGGGCCACTTTTCTCCACATTCCAGCTTATAAAGCGGCCACCACTGATCACGATATTTTATCAATGTTTTCCTGTTCACACTTCCACCGGCAGATCCTCCAATATCCTTCCAGTGACTTAAAACACACCCTAACACACTTTTCTTTAAAATTTCACTGCTTGTTTGCCCCCCCAGTTTCCAGTTTACACTTTCAGAATACAAATGTTACTTACAAAAGCGTATCACAAAACGTATCACTCACAAAAATACGGGCACGCAATATCCTTCAGTAGCGATGCCACAAAACTGCTATTACCAGCAATATTGCCAAAATCACAGTAACAATAGTCAGAGTCAAATTCCACATGCGATAAGTCGGAAAACCCAACTGTGTAACACCGTAACGATATCTTTCTTATAACAATGCCACGAACCTACTATTACCACCAGGAAAATAGCCAAAATCGCAGTAACAATAACCAGAGTTAAATACCATACTCCATGAGTCAGAAAACCGAAATAGACAACACAATTCCAGATGGACCTTAAAGCGAGCTCCTTCCTTAAGGTCCCCAAACATGTACTTATGGTGCTAACCACAAAGTATATACCAAACACTGCCTCGCAGAAGATCACCTTCTGACTTACAGACAGTTCCAGATGACCGGTCTACCAGAAAACCAAACCAGAATAAAGAATATACTCACTTACATTGATGGGGTCCTTGTCTGCCTCCGCAGTGATCCGGTGAGTCGAGGAGTCCCTCCGGGAAATCCCGGGGGTACCCTAGGGAGTCCTGTTCCCAGCAGGTCCTGCAGTCCGGCAGAGAGGTTGTCCCATCTGGGTCGCCAAATTGATTCAAAGATCGAAGCCGAAATTCCTTTAAGTGGTATATTCTTTATTGCAGCGCTGGATGCACGGGGGATCTCCCCACCTATCGTGCATACCCAAAGCAGAAAGCAGTCTTGAATTTATACAATCAATCTATCAATATTCTACAAGCACCTATACATATGCATTACCTATCCCCGCCTTCCCTCGCTTCTCATGCTAATTAGCCTTTTGGCACCTTGCGCCTGCGCAGAGCCTTCCAAGAATTGTGGGCAGGGGTCTTTGGGACGTGGGCAGGGGTCTTTGGGAGGAAGACCCCGAGTCTTCCTCACAGTGTACTTTTCACCTTTGGTCAGGAATCTGCTGAATTGGCATGTTTCTTAATTGCAAGAGCTGGTTGTTGCTAATTCTCCCGTTTGTTGTATCTTTATAATGAATTCCAATGTCCAGTTTCGAGAGTTATAGTCCTTACATTCGTTTCTCTGTCCGCCTGCCGCTTCCTTATCATGAGTTCCAGTGTCTTGTTTCGAGATATACAGTCCTTGTCTGGGGATTGTCCTTGCCTCCCCAATACCTCCTTAATCAATCCCCCCTTTTCTTTTCCCATGCAAATTCTTTTGCATCAGATACTTTCATTATTGACAGTAACACAACAAAGCAGGCATCTAAACAACATGCACACAAATATTCCTAACACTACTAATACGATTAGAGCAATGAATACTTGTTTCAACCATTGGAAATTGGGCAACCAGGAGGTTAACTTATTCCATAGTTCACTAAAACTCCATGAAAGATCATCTTTACTGATCTCATGTAGGATCCTTGTCTGCTTCCATATTTCTTCCAGGTCGGTAGAGATCCTTCCACTCTGATCTACATACATACAACAACTTGTGTTTATTACTGTACAGACTCCCCCTTGAGTGGCCAGTAACAAGTCTAGGGCCATCCGATTTTGTAATACTACCTGTGATAAACTAGATATCTCTTCTTGTTGAGCCTTTATAGCATCCAGAATTTTGTTTTCGAACTTCTCTATAATTGCAGAAATATTAACTATTGCCTTTTCCAATTCACTCACTCCTAACCATGGGATAAACCATCGCACAAAACTATGAAAAGGGGTGTGTCTCTCTACCAATGGATTGTTAATTTTTCATCTGATTCTCCGGATATGATTTCTCAAGTAACCTCGAGGCACTACATCATGTACTGTCATATTGGGGACTACCGCTCCAAGAGTGCAAGTTCCCTTCCAATTCTCAGGCAAGACCTTACGGGCTGTATCATTGCATAGCCAATACCACCCTTTTCCTTCTGGAACCGTCCAGCTGGTTGAATTTGCCCAGCCGCTAGTCGTACTAATATCAATTGTTCAATTACAAGATGTCTGATTTCCCACAGAAGTAGTATCCGTATTTATACAATGCTGTTTTCCTATACCCTTAGGCGGGTTACACCTTTGTACACATACATAATAGGATTCTAACGGCACGAAGCTACTCACTTCTAGTTCCAAAACTGCTTAATATTTTCGACCCCAAGATGTGTTTTCCCACAAATTAGTCCAAGATAAGTTTGCAGGCAAGGGAATCCCAATTAACGATACACCCTTATTCCCATGCTGTGGCAGATGGGTGCATACCCAACAGTTCGTCTTATGAGTTACTTGAGAAATTGTTTGTATTAAGGTCAGGTGTAAGTTCTCATCCCAAGTTGCCCACCCCAAATCCGAGAACCGCACCCCTGCAATCATTAGGATCTGGAAAACCGTAATTTTGTTGGTCCAATTGGAGTGGTGGTCCATATCCTCGCCGGGGCCTTCTTCACCCTTGAATTGTGGATCCAAGCTGCTTGCTTCTTAATCTTCATGGCGGTGTGTGTTGTCAGTAATACTTGGTATGGTCCCATCCACTTTCCTTCCATTTTTCCTGCACGGGTTGTCCTGAAAAAGTCTTTATATATATATAATCCCCGAGCTTAAAGGGGTGGATTGGTTGATCCAACCCTCTAGCCCTGGTCCCTAAAACAAATTTATGTACTTTATTTAATTGTTTCTGAAGTTCAGTTATATAAGCATATAAATATTCTGATCCTAACTGCGTTAGGTCCTCTCCACTAAATAGAAATTGCTATGGCCTTCCATATAAGATTTTGAAGGGACTCAAATTTCCTTTTATTCTAGGTTTAACTCTAATTCCAAGTAATGCTAAAGGGAGGGATTGAGGCCATGACAAATTAGCTTCTTATCCAATTTTAGCTATTTATTGTTTAATTAAATGGTTCATTTTTTCTACCTGTCCACTTGCCTGTGGTCTATAAGGAGTATGCAGTTGCCAATCTATCTTTAGAATCTTACTTAGCTGTTCTACCACTTGTGCACAAGAATGTGAAACTCTATCAGAAGACATTGCTACTAGAATCCCAAAGCATGGTATTATTTCATTTAACAAGACTTTAACCACTTCTCTTGCTTTGTTTGTTCGACAGGGAAAGGCTTCAGGCCTTCCTGAAAACGTGTCAGTCAGAACCAGTAAATAATGATACCCCCCTTTTCTAGGGAGTTCTGAAAAACCAAGTTGCCACTGTTGCCCCAAATAATTGCCTTTACCGATTATTCCAAATTTTATTCTATTCTTGGTATTGGGGTTATTGTGTAAGCAAATGCTACACTGTTGAGTTACTTGTTTTATCATATCGTCCCACTAATGTCTGACTCAGGCTCTTATGCAGTGTGCCAGCTCCCCAGTGCGTTTTATTGTGTTCTGTAAGAACTATGGGCCATGTCAAACTAGAGGGTATTACTATGTGATTATCTTTTAAATATACTCATCCTTCTGGTTTCATTTTACCTTTCAAATCTTCAATTAATTTTAAGTCTTCTTTTGTATAATTTGGATATAGTTTGGATTTTACCGTCTGGTATCAAAGACAATGCCTTCACCTCAGTTATTTCAGCTGCCTGCTTAGCCTCTGCCAATCCATTTTCCAATTTCAAAATCGGCGTTCCCCTTTTGGTGTCCCTGACAATGCATGATAGCTACCTTTTCTGGTTGTTTTACAGCCTCTAACAATTCTAAAATTTCTTCAGCATACTTTGTGTTTTCACTGAGCGGTCAGCAATCCATGTTCTTTCCAAATTGCTCCATGAGCATGTACCACGCCGAATGTATATTTAGAATCTGTCCAAATATTTACCCTTTTTCCCGCTGCCAGTTCCAATGCTCTCGTGAGAGCAACTATCTCCGCCTTTTGAGCTGATGTTCCAGGGGGTAAAGGCTTAGACTCGATTACCTGCTGAGTAGTTGTTATAGCATATCCAGCTTTACGTTGTCTTTGCGTAACAAAACTGCTCCCATCCGTGAACCAAGTTTCTTCCGCATCTTCCATGGGCTCCTCCTTAAGGTCTGGGCGGCTGGAATACACAGTCTCTATAGTTTCTAAACAATCGTGAATCACAGTGTTGTGCCGGAGCATCACTAAGAAAAGAGGCTAGATTCACAATATTAATTATCACAATTTCCACGTCGTCCTGTTCTACCAATATTGCTTGATATTTCAAAATCATCAATTCTTGTTTAAGTTGTTTAAAGACTTTTTGTGCTTCTCCAGTCCAGACTAACTTTGACTGGTTAATCTTTATCAATTCACATAGAGGCTTTACCAATAGTCCATAATTATAAATCCAAAGGCGACACCAACCTGTCATTCCTAAAAAGGTTTGTAGCTCCTTTACCATTTGAGGTTCTGGAGTCCGGCAAATGACTTCCTTATGTTCAGTTCCTAGTTCTCGTTGTCCTTCCGAAATTTCAAATCCCAGATAGGTCACACTTTGTTGAGCCAGCTGGACTTTCTGTCAAGAGACTTGAGATCCATTTAAACCCAGAAAATTAAGACGACTTATAGTCCATTGAATACAACTCCCTTTAGTCTCGGTAGCTATTAAGAGATCATCTACATACTACATATTGTAACAAAGCACCTTCAGTGTCCGGAGGTATCCATGTTTCGAGTTCCCTTGCTAATTGGTTTCCAAAAATAGTGGGGCTATTCTTGAATCCTTGAGGTAGTAATGTCCACGTAAGCTGCGTCTTTCTGCCTGAATCGGGATTTTCCCATTCAAAGGCGAATAGGTTTTGGCTTTCTGTGGCTAAGCCTAGGCAGAAGAAGGTATCTTTTAAATCCAGTACGGTAAACCAGACTTGACTATTCTTTAATTTAGTCAGCAAAGTATAAGGGTTTGCCACTACTGGATGTATATCCTCAGTGATTTTATTTATGGCCCTCAAATCCTGAACTAGCCTATAGCTTTTTCATCTGCCTTTTTAATTGGCAATATGGGTGCATTGTATTCTGATTCGCATTCAAGCAATAATCCATCCTGTAAAAATTTATCAATTATCTCTTTAATTCCTTTCCTATCTTCTATCCTCAAAGGATATTACTTAACCTTAACGGGTTTCTCTCCTGGCTTTAATTTAATAATTATTAAGGTCACATTTTTAGCTCTTCCAGGGACTTCGGTAGCCCAAACTCCTGGACATACTTGATCTGTGATCTCTAAAGGTATTTCACTTTTAGGGTCACTTTGTATTAGTGCCAAGCTTAACACATTTATTAGTTGTTCTTCTCCTGTTCTTAATTCCATTTTCCCTTTTTCAAAGACAATTTCTGCTCCTACTTGCTCTAATAAATCTCTACCTAAGAGTGCCCATGAGGAGCTAGGCATAGATAAAAATCTGTGTATGCCCCATTGTTTCCCTAACTTGTACTTCAAAGGTTCACCAAAATAAGCCTTTTCGGTTACACCTTGTCCTGGTTTCAGTTAGAACAGAGTTAATTTTCTTCCTAGTAGCTGGTAGAATGCTATGTTTTGGCTTAGGATGAGAAGAGTGCTGATAACACCCCGATGTTTTAATTGTTGCAGAGCAGTGCTTATACCAAGCCAAGGACATCTCAGCTTCTTGCTCTGTCCTGCCAACAGGCAGGCTGGGGGTGCAGTAAGAGCTGGGAGGGGACACACCCAGGACAGGTGACCCAAACTAGCCAAAGGGGTATTCCATAGCATCTGACGTCAGGCTAAACAATACATAGGGGTGGCTAGCCAGGGGGAGGGGGCCGGACTGCTCGGGGTTAGGCTGGGCATCGGTCAGCGGGTGGTGAGCAATTGCATTGTGCATCACTTGTTTGTACACATTATTAGTAGTGGTACTATTATCATCATTGTATTATTATTATTATTATTATTATTATTATTATTATTATTATTATTATTATTATTATTATTATTATTATTATTATTTTGTCTTATTAAACTGTCTTTATCTCAACTCACGGGCTTCACTTTCCATTTCTCTCCCCCGTCCCAGAGAGGGAGGGGGAGGGGGAGCGAACAGCTGCGTGGTGTTTAGCTGCCGGCCGGGTTAAACCACGACACACCTTTTACCCTAACATAATAATTCTGTGAAGGCATTCATGCTTGATTTAGAACTGAATACGTTGCCCCATAGCAATAAGAAATTTCACTTCCATTCCTCCCCTAGCTTCATTATAACCAGTGGAGGATCCGCTAGGGTAGATTCCCCAGGTCCCCGTTATTCCTGTTGAAATCAGGGGTTGATTACCCTAGGAAAAGGCTAGTCAATTTGTCCTCCAAAGCCAGGTCCAAACCGTTTTGTTTTATTTATTTATTTATTTATTTATTTTCATTACATCTCAGAGTTGGTCCAAAAATTCCATAGGGCTTTCTTTTAGACCTTGTTGCAAGCATATTCTCAATTCCCAATTCATCCAGGTTTTAGTATTTACTTAACCGTTCATAATTTTCAGGATGATTCGGGTCTTAGTGGGGGTCGGTCAGGGGAATGCAATTGTCCACAGTTCCCTGAACGGTCCCATCAGCAATCCGAGCTCGCACATGAACTCAGGTTGTTTTAAGAGTTGACTGTTTTTCTGTTTCTGTGACAACTCTCTCGGACCGGACCGATCATGGTCCCTTTGCCCTAAAGGGCTAACACCCATGATTTTAAGGTCTCTGCCTCGGGCAGAGGCAGAACTATTAACTTTCCTACATCCTCTTTCCCTGCTCATTCAACTTCAAACACCTTTAACACTTTCCACAACCCTTTTAACACTTCCTTTATCTTTCTCCAGCCTGTACTTCTCTAATGCCAACATCAAAGGTTCAGTCAGGGGCCAACTTAATTCCGTACCTTTTCCCACCAAGATGCTGAAACATCAGTATACAACATTTCATCCTGTTCTGCTTCTCAAAAAACAACATTAACTGTAGCAAAATATTAGAGTTTAAAGTTCCATTTAGGGGCCACTTTTCTCCACATTCCAGCTTATAAAGCGGCCACCACTGATCACGATATTTTATCAATGTTTTCCTGTTCACACTTCCACCGGCAGATCCTGCAATATCCTTCCAGTGACTTAAAACACACCCTAACACACTTTTCTTTAAAACTTCACTGCTTGTTTGCCCCCCCAGTTTCCAGTTTACGCTTTCAGAATACACATGTTACTTACAAAAGCGTATCACAAAACGTATCACTCACAAAAATACGGGCACGCAATATCCTTCAGTAGCGATGCCACAAAACTGCTATTACCAGCAATATTGCCAAAATCACAGTAACAATAGTCAGAGTCAAATTCCACATGCGATAAGTCGGAAAACCCAACTGTGTAACACCGTAACGATATCTTTCTTATAACAATGCCACGAACCTACTATTACCACCAGGAAAATAGCCAAAATCGCAGTAACAATAACCAGAGTTAAATACCATACTCCATGAGTCAGAAAACCGAAATAGACAACACAATTCCAGATGGACCTTAAAGCGAGCTCCTTCCTTAAGGTCCCCAAACATGTACTTATGGTGCTAACCACAAAGTATATACCAAACACTGCCTCGCAGAAGATCACCTTCTGACTTACAGACAGTTCCAGATGACCGGTCTACCAGAAAACCAAACCAGAATAAAGAATATACTCACTTACATTGATGGGGTCCTTGTCTGCCTCCGCAGTGATCCGGTGAGTCGAGGAGTCCCTCCGGGAAATCCCGGGGGTACCCTAGGGAGTCCTGTTCCCAGCAGGTCCTGCAGTCCGGCAGAGAGGTTGTCCCATCTGGGTCGCCAAATTGATTCAAAGATCGAAGCCGAAATTCCTTTAAGTGGTATATTCTTTATTGCAGCGCTGGATGCACGGGGGATCTCCCCACCTATCGTGCATACCCAAAGCAGAAAGCAGTCTTGAATTTATACAATCAATCTATCAATATTCTACAAGCACCTATACATATGCATTACCTATCCCCGCCTTCCCTCGCTTCTCATGCTAATTAGCCTTTTGGCACCTTGCGCCTGCGCAGAGCCTTCCAAGAATTGTGGGCAGGGGTCTTTGGGACGTGGGCAGGGGTCTTTGGGAGGAAGACCCCGAGTCTTCCTCACAGTGTACTTTTCACCTTTGGTCAGGAATTTGCTGAATTGGCATGTTTCTTAATTGCAAGAGCTGGTTGTTGCTAATTCTCCCGTTTGTTGTATCTTTATAATGAATTCCAATGTCCAGTTTCGAGAGTTATAGTCCTTACATTCGTTTCTCTGTCCGCCTGCCGCTTCCTTATCATGAGTTCCAGTGTCTTGTTTCGAGATATACAGTCCTTGTCTGGGGATTGTCCTTGCCTCCCCAATACCTCCTTAATCAATCCCCCCTTTTCTTTTCCCATGCAAATTCTTTTGCATCAGATACTTTCATTATTGACAGTAACACAACAAAGCAGGCATCTAAACAACATGCACACAAATATTCCTAACACTACTAATACGATTAGAGCAATGAATACTTGTTTCAACCATTGGAAATTGGGCAACCAGGAGGTTAACTTATTCCATAGTTCACTAAAACTCCAGGAAAGATCATCTTTACTGATCTCATGTAGGATCCTTGTCTGCTTCCATATTTCTTCCAGGTCGGTAGAGATCCTTCCACTCTGATCTACATACATACAACAACTTGTGTTTATTACTGTACAGACTCCCCCTTGAGTGGCCAGTAACAAGTCTAGGGCCATCCGATTTTGTAATACTACCTGTGATAAACTAGATATCTCTTCTTGTTGAGCCTTTATAGCATCCAGAATTTTGTTTTCGAACTTCTCTATAATTGCAGAAATATTAACTATTGCCTTTTCCAATTCACTCACTCCTAACCATGGGATAAACCATCGCACAAAACTATGAAAAGGGGTGTGTCTCTCTACCAATGGATTGTTAATTTTTCATCTGATTCTCCGGATATGATTTCTCAAGTAACCTCGAGGCACTACATCATGTACTGTCATATTGGGGACTACCGCTCCAAGAGTGCAAGTTCCCTTCCAATTCTCAGGCAAGACCTTACGGGCTGTATCATTGCATAGCCAATACCACCCTTTTCCTTCTGGAACCGTCCAGCTGGTTGAATTTGCCCAGCCGCTAGTCGTACTAATATCAATTGTTCAATTACAAGATGTCTGATTTCCCACAGAAGTAGTATCCGTATTTATACAATGCTGTTTTCCTATACCCTTAGGCGGGTTACACCTTTGTACACATACATAATAGGATTCTAACGGCACGAAGCTACTCACTTCTAGTTCCAAAACTGCTTAATATTTTCGACCCCAAGATGTGTTTTCCCACAAATTAGTCCAAGATAAGTTTGCAGGCAAGGGAATCCCAATTAACGATACACCCTTATTCCCATGCTGTGGCAGATGGGTGCATACCCAACAGTTCGTCTTATGAGTTACTTGAGAAATTGTTTGTATTAAGGTCAGGTGTAAGTTCTCATCCCAAGTTGCCCACCCCAAATCCGAGAACCGCACCCCTGCAATCATTAGGATCTGGAAAACCGTAATTTTGTTGGTCCAATTGGAGTGGTGGTCCATATCCTCGCCGGGGCCTTCTTCACCCTTGAATTGTGGATCCAAGCTGCTTGCTTCTTAATCTTCATGGCGGTGTGTGTTGTCAGTAATACTTGGTATGGTCCCATCCACTTTCCTTCCATTTTTCCTGCACGGGTTGTCCTGAAAAAGTCTTTATATATATATAATCCCCGAGCTTAAAGGGGTGGATTGGTTGATCCAACCCTCTAGCCCTGGTCCCTAAAACAAATTTATGTACTTTATTTAATTGTTTCTGAAGTTCAGTTATATAAGCATATAAATATTCTGATCCTAACTGCGTTAGGTCCTCTCCACTAAATAGAAATTGCTATGGCCTTCCATATAAGATTTTGAAGGGACTCAAATTTCCTTTTATTCTAGGTTTAACTCTAATTCCAAGTAATGCTAAAGGGAGGGATTGAGGCCATGACAAATTAGCTTCTTATCCAATTTTAGCTATTTATTGTTTAATTAAATGGTTCATTTTTTCTACCTGTCCACTTGCCTGTGGTCTATAAGGAGTATGCAGTTGCCAATCTATCTTTAGAATCTTACTTAGCTGTTCTACCACTTGTGCACAAGAATGTGAAACTCTATCAGAAGACATTGCTACTAGAATCCCAAAGCATGCTATTATTTCATTTAACAAGACTTTAACCACTTCTCTTGCTTTGTTTGTTCGACAGGGAAAGGCTTCAGGCCTTCCTGAAAACGTGTCAGTCAGAACCAGTAAATAATGATACCCCCCTTTTCTAGGGAGTTCTGAAAAACCAAGTTGCCACTGTTGCCCCAAATAATTGCCTTTACCGATTATTCCAAATTTTATTCTATTCTTGGTATTGGGGTTATTGTGTAAGCAAATGCTACACTGTTGAGTTACTTGTTTTATCATATCGTCCCACTAATGTCTGACTCAGGCTCTTATGCAGTGTGCCAGCTCCCCAGTGCGTTTTATTGTGTTCTGTAAGAACTATGGGCCATGTCAAACTAGAGGGTATTACTATGTGATTATCTTTTAAATATACTCATCCTTCTGGTTTCATTTTACCTTTCAAATCTTCAATTAATTTTAAGTCTTCTTTTGTATAATTTGGATATAGTTTGGATTTTACCGTCTGGTATCAAAGACAATGCCTTCACCTCAGTTATTTCAGCTGCCTGCTTAGCCTCTGCCAATCCATTTTCCAATTTCAAAATCGGCGTTCCCCTTTTGGTGTCCCTGACAATGCATGATAGCTACCTTTTCTGGTTGTTTTACAGCCTCTAACAATTTTAAAATTTCTTCAGCATACTTTGTGTTTTCACTGAGCGGTCAGCAATCCATGTTCTTTCCAAATTGCTCCATGAGCATGTACCACGCCGAATGTATATTTAGAATCTGTCCAAATATTTACCCTTTTTCCCGCTGCCAGTTCCAATGCTCTCGTGAGAGCAACTATCTCCGCCTTTTGAGCTGATGTTCCAGGGGGTAAAGGCTTAGACTCGATTACCTGCTGAGTAGTTGTTATAGCATATCCAGCTTTACGTTGTCTTTGCGTAACAAAACTGCTCCCATCCGTGAACCAAGTTTCTTCCGCATCTTCCATGGGCTCCTCCTTAAGGTCTGGGCGGCTGGAATACACAGTCTCTATAGTTTCTAAACAATCGTGAATCACAGTGTTGTGCCGGAGCATCACTAAGAAAAGAGGCTAGATTCACAATATTAATTATCACAATTTCCACGTCGTCCTGTTCTACCAATATTGCTTGATATTTCAAAATCATCAATTCTTGTTTAAGTTGTTTAAAGACTTTTTGTGCTTCTCCAGTCCAGACTAACTTTGACTGGTTAATCTTTATCAATTCACATAGAGGCTTTACCAATAGTCCATAATTATAAATCCAAAGGCGACACCAACCTGTCATTCCTAAAAAGGTTTGTAGCTCCTTTACCATTTGAGGTTCTGGAGTCCGGCAAATGACTTCCTTATGTTCAGTTCCTAGTTCTCGTTGTCCTTCCGAAATTTCAAATCCCAGATAGGTCACACTTTGTTGAGCCAGCTGGACTTTCTGTCAAGAGACTTGAGATCCATTTAAACCCAGAAAATTAAGACGACTTATAGTCCATTGAATACAACTCCCTTTAGTCTCGGTAGCTATTAAGAGATCATCTACATACTACATATTGTAACAAAGCACCTTCAGTGTCCGGAGGTATCCATGTTTCGAGTTCCCTTGCTAATTGGTTTCCAAAAATAGTGGGGCTATTCTTGAATCCTTGAGGTAGTAATGTCCACGTAAGCTGCGTCTTTCTGCCTGAATCGGGATTTTCCCATTCAAAGGCGAATAGGTTTTGGCTTTCTGTGGCTAAGCCTAGGCAGAAGAAGGTATCTTTTAAATCCAGTACGGTAAACCAGACTTGACTATTCTTTAATTTAGTCAGCAAAGTATAAGGGTTTGCCACTACTGGATGTATATCCTCAGTGATTTTATTTATGGCCCTCAAATCCTGAACTAGCCTATAGCTTTTTCATCTGCCTTTTTAATTGGCAATATGGGTGCATTGTATTCTGATTCGCATTCAAGCAATAATCCATCCTGTAAAAATTTATCAATTATCTCTTTAATTCCTTTCCTATCTTCTATCCTCAAAGGATATTACTTAACCTTAACGGGTTTCTCTCCTGGCTTTAATTTAATAATTATTAAGGTCACATTTTTAGCTCTTCCAGGGACTTCGGTAGCCCAAACTCCTGGACATACTTGATCTGTGATCTCTAAAGGTATTTCACTTTTAGGGTCACTTTGTATTAGTGCCAAGCTTAACACATTTATTAGTTGTTCTTCTCCTGTTCTTAATTCCATTTTCCCTTTTTCAAAGACAATTTCTGCTCCTACTTGCTCTAATAAATCTCTACCTAAGAGTGCCCATGAGGAGCTAGGCATAGATAAAAATCTGTGTATGCCCCATTGTTTCCCTAACTTGTACTTCAAAGGTTCACCAAAATAAGCCTTTTCGGTTACACCTTGTCCTGGTTTCAGTTAGAACAGAGTTAATTTTCTTCCTAGTAGCTGGTAGAATGCTATGTTTTGGCTTAGGATGAGAAGAGTGCTGATAACACCCCGATGTTTTAATTGTTGCAGAGCAGTGCTTATACCAAGCCAAGGACATCTCAGCTTCTTGCTCTGTCCTGCCAACAGGCAGGCTGGGGGTGCAGTAAGAGCTGGGAGGGGACACACCCAGGACAGGTGACCCAAACTAGCCAAAGGGGTATTCCATAGCATCTGACGTCAGGCTAAACAATACATAGGGGTGGCTAGCCAGGGGGAGGGGGCCGGACTGCTCGGGGTTAGGCTGGGCATCGGTCAGCGGGTGGTGAGCAATTGCATTGTGCATCACTTGTTTGTACACATTATTAGTAGTGGTACTATTATCATCATTGTATTATTATTATTATTATTATTATTATTATTATTATTATTATTATTATTATTATTATTATTATTATTATTATTTTGTCTTATTAAACTGTCTTTATCTCAACTCACGGGCTTCACTTTCCATTTCTCTCCCCCGTCCCAGAGAGGGAGGGGGAGGGGGAGCGAACAGCTGCGTGGTGTTTAGCTGCCGGCCGGGTTAAACCACGACACACCTTTTACCCTAACATAATAATTCTGTGAAGGCATTCATGCTTGATTTAGAACTGAATACGTTGCCCCATAGCAATAAGAAATTTCACTTCCATTCCTCCCCTAGCTTCATTATAACCAGTGGAGGATCCGCTAGGGTAGATTCCCCAGGTCCCCGTTATTCCTGTTGAAATCAGGGGTTGATTACCCTAGGAAAAGGCTAGTCAATTTGTCCTCCAAAGCCAGGTCCAAACCGTTTTGTTTTATTTATTTATTTATTTATTTATTTTCATTACATCTCAGAGTTGGTCCAAAAATTCCATAGGGCTTTCTTTTAGACCTTGTTGCAAGCATATTCTCAATTCCCAATTCATCCAGGTTTTAGTATTTACTTAACCGTTCATAATTTTCAGGATGATTCGGGTCTTAGTGGGGGTCGGTCAGGGGAATGCAATTGTCCACAGTTCCCTGAACGGTCCCATCAGCAATCCGAGCTCGCACATGAACTCAGGTTGTTTTAAGAGTTGACTGTTTTTCTGTTTCTGTGACAACTCTCTCGGACCGGACCGATCATGGTCCCTTTGCCCTAAAGGGCTAACACCCATGATTTTAAGGTCTCTGCCTCGGGCAGAGGCAGAACTATTAACTTTCCTACATCCTCTTTCCCTGCTCATTCAACTTCAAACACCTTTAACACTTTCCACAACCCTTTTAACACTTCCTTTATCTTTCTCCAGCCTGTACTTCTCTAATGCCAACATCAAAGGTTCAGTCAGGGGCCAACTTAATTCCGTACCTTTTCCCACCAAGATGCTGAAACATCAGTATACAACATTTCATCCTGTTCTGCTTCTCAAAAAACAACATTAACTGTAGCAAAATATTAGAGTTTAAAGTTCCATTTAGGGGCCACTTTTCTCCACATTCCAGCTTATAAAGCGGCCACCACTGATCACGATATTTTATCAATGTTTTCCTGTTCACACTTCCACCGGCAGATCCTCCAATATCCTTCCAGTGACTTAAAACACACCCTAACACACTTTTCTTTAAAACTTCACTGCTTGTTTGCCCCCCCAGTTTCCAGTTTACGCTTTCAGAATACACATGTTACTTACAAAAGCGTATCACAAAACGTATCACTCACAAAAATACGGGCACGCAATATCCTTCAGTAGCGATGCCACAAAACTGCTATTACCAGCAATATTGCCAAAATCACAGTAACAATAGTCAGAGTCAAATTCCACATGCGATAAGTCGGAAAACCCAACTGTGTAACACCGTAACGATATCTTTCTTATAACAATGCCACGAACCTACTATTACCACCAGGAAAATAGCCAAAATCGCAGTAACAATAACCAGAGTTAAATACCATACTCCATGAGTCAGAAAACCGAAATAGACAACACAATTCCAGATGGACCTTAAAGTGAGCTCCTTCCTTAAGGTCCCCAAACATGTACTTATGGTGCTAACCACAAAGTATATACCAAACACTGCCTCGCAGAAGATCACCTTCTGACTTACAGACAGTTCCAGATGACCGGTCTACCAGAAAACCAAACCAGAATAAAGAATATACTCACTTACATTGATGGGGTCCTTGTCTGCCTCCGCAGTGATCCGGTGAGTCGAGGAGTCCCTCCGGGAAATCCCGGGGGTACCCTAGGGAGTCCTGTTCCCAGCAGGTCCTGCAGTCCGGCAGAGAGGTTGTCCCATCTGGGTCGCCAAATTGATTCAAAGATCGAAGCCGAAATTCCTTTAAGTGGTATATTCTTTATTGCAGCGCTGGATGCACGGGGGATCTCCCCACCTATCGTGCATACCCAAAGCAGAAAGCAGTCTTGAATTTATACAATCAATCTATCAATATTCTACAAGCACCTAGACATATGCATTACCTATCCCCGCCTTCCCTCGCTTCTCATGCTAATTAGCCTTTTGGCACCTTGCGCCTGCGCAGAGCCTTCCAAGAATTGTGGGCAGGGGTCTTTGGGACGTGGGCAGGGGTCTTTGGGAGGAAGACCCCGAGTCTTCCTCACAGTGTACTTTTCACCTTTGGTCAGGAATCTGCTGAATTGGCATGTTTCTTAATTGCAAGAGCTGGTTGTTGCTAATTCTCCCGTTTGTTGTATCTTTATAATGAATTCCAATGTCCAGTTTCGAGAGTTATAGTCCTTACATTCGTTTCTCTGTCCGCCTGCCGCTTCCTTATCATGAGTTCCAGTGTCTTGTTTCGAGATATACAGTCCTTGTCTGGGGATTGTCCTTGCCTCCCCAATACCTCCTTAATCAATCCCCCCTTTTCTTTTCCCATGCAAATTCTTTTGCATCAGATACTTTCATTATTGACAGTAACACAACAAAGCAGGCATCTAAACAACATGCACACAAATATTCCTAACACTACTAATACGATTAGAGCAATGAATACTTGTTTCAACCATTGGAAATTGGGCAACCAGGAGGTTAACTTATTCCATAGTTCACTAAAACTCCAGGAAAGATCATCTTTACTGATCTCATGTAGGATCCTTGTCTGCTTCCATATTTCTTCCAGGTCGGTAGAGATCCTTCCACTCTGATCTACATACATACAACAACTTGTGTTTATTACTGTACAGACTCCCCCTTGAGTGGCCAGTAACAAGTCTAGGGCCATCCGATTTTGTAATACTACCTGTGATAAACTAGATATCTCTTCTTGTTGAGCCTTTATAGCATCCAGAATTTTGTTTTCTAACTCCTCTATAATTGCAGAAATATTAACTATTGCCTTTTCCAATTCACTCACTCCTAACCATGGGATAAACCATCGCACAAAACTATGAAAAGGGGTGTGTCTCTCTACCAATGGATTGTTAATTTTTCATCTGATTCTCCGGATATGATTTCTCAAGTAACCTCGAGGCACTACATCATGTACTGTCATATTGGGGACTACCGCTCCAAGAGTGCAAGTTCCCTTCCAATTCTCAGGCAAGACCTTACGGGCTGTATCATTGCATAGCCAATACCACCCTTTTCCTTCTGGAACCGTCCAGCTGGTTGAATTTGCCCAGCCGCTAGTCGTACTAATATCAATTGTTCAATTACAAGATGTCTGATTTCCCACAGAAGTAGTATCCGTATTTATACAATGCTGTTTTCCTATACCCTTAGGCGGGTTACACCTTTGTACACATACATAATAGGATTCTAACGGCACGAAGCTACTCACTTCTAGTTCCAAAACTGCTTAATATTTTCGACCCCAAGATGTGTTTTCCCACAAATTAGTCCAAGATAAGTTTGCAGGCAAGGGAATCCCAATTAACGATACACCCTTATTCCCATGCTGTGGCAGATGGGTGCATACCCAACAGTTCGTCTTATGAGTTACTTGAGAAATTGTTTGTATTAAGGTCAGGTGTAAGTTCTCATCCCAAGTTGCCCACCCCAAATCCGAGAACCGCACCCCTGCAATCATTAGGATCTGGAAAACCGTAATTTTGTTGGTCCAATTGGAGTGGTGGTCCATATCCTCGCCGGGGCCTTCTTCACCCTTGAATTGTGGATCCAAGCTGCTTGCTTCTTAATCTTCATGGCGGTGTGTGTTGTCAGTAATACTTGGTATGGTCCCATCCACTTTCCTTCCATTTTTCCTGCACGGGTTGTCCTGAAAAAGTCTTTATATATATATAATCCCCGAGCTTAAAGGGGTGGATTGGTTGATCCAACCCTCTAGCCCTGGTCCCTAAAACAAATTTATGTACTTTATTTAATTGTTTCTGAAGTTCAGTTATATAAGCATATAAATATTCTGATCCTAACTGCGTTAGGTCCTCTCCACTAAATAGAAATTGCTATGGCCTTCCGTATAAGATTTTGAAGGGACTCAAATTTCCTTTTATTCTAGGTTTAACTCTAATTCCAAGTAATGCTAAAGGGAGGGATTGAGGCCATGACAAATTAGCTTCTTATCCAATTTTAGCTATTTATTGTTTAATTAAATGGTTCATTTTTTCTACCTGTCCACTTGCCTGTGGTCTATAAGGAGTATGCAGTTGCCAATCTATCTTTAGAATCTTACTTAGCTGTTCTACCACTTGTGCACAAAAATGTGAAACTCTATCAGAAGACATTGCTACTAGAATCCCAAAGCATGGTATTATTTCATTTAACAAGACTTTAACCACTTCTCTTGCTTTGTTTGTTCGACAGGGAAAGGCTTCAGGCCTTCCTGAAAACGTGTCAGTCAGAACCAGTAAATAATGATACCCCCCTTTTCTAGGGAGTTCTGAAAAACCAAGTTGCCACTGTTGCCCCAAATAATTGCCTTTACCGATTATTCCAAATTTTATTCTATTCTTGGTATTGGGGTTATTGTGTAAGCAAATGCTACACTGTTGAGTTACTTGTTTTATCATATCGTCCCACTAATGTCTGACTCAGGCTCTTATGCAGTGTGCCAGCTCCCCAGTGCGTTTTATTGTGTTCTGTAAGAACTATGGGCCATGTCAAACTAGAGGGTATTACTATGTGATTATCTTTTAAATATACTCATCCTTCTGGTTTCATTTTACCTTTCAAATCTTCAATTAATTTTAGGTCTTCTTTTGTATAATTTGGATATAGTTTGGATTTTACCGTCTGGTATCAAAGACAATGCCTTCACCTCAGTTATTTCAGCTGCCTGCTTAGCCTCTGCCAATCCATTTTCCAATTTCAAAATCGGTGTTCCCCTTTTGGTGTCCCTGACAATGCATGATAGCTACCTTTTCTGGTTGTTTTACAGCCTCTAACAATTTTAAAATTTCTTCAGCATACTTTGTGTTTTCACTGAGCGGTCAGCAATCCATGTTCTTTCCAAATTGCTCCATGAGCATGTACCACGCCGAATGTATATTTAGAATCTGTCCAAATATTTACCCTTTTTCCTGCTGCCAGTTCCAATGCTCTCGTGAGAGCAACTATCTCCGCCTTTTGAGCTGATGTTCCAGGGGGTAAAGGCTTAGACTCGATTACCTGCTGAGTAGTTGTTATAGCATATCCAGCTTTACGTTGTCTTTGCGTAACAAAACTGCTCCCATCCGTGAACCAAGTTTCTTCCGCATCTTCCATGGGCTCCTCCTTAAGGTCTGGGCGGCTGGAATACACAGTCTCTATAGTTTCTAAACAATCGTGAATCACAGGTTGTGCCGGAGCATCACTAAGAAAAGAGGCTAGATTCACAATATTAATTATCACAATTTCCACGTCGTCCTGTTCTACCAATATTGCTTGATATTTCAAAATCATCAATTCTTGTTTAAGTTGTTTAAAGACTTTTTGTGCTTCTCCAGTCCAGACTAACTTTGACTGGTTAATCTTTATCAATTCACATAGAGGCTTTACCAATAGTCCATAATTATAAATCCAAAGGCGACACCAACCTGTCATTCCTAAAAAGGTTTGTAGCTCCTTTACCATTTGAGGTTCTGGAGTCCGGCAAATGACTTCCTTATGTTCAGTTCCTAGTTCTCGTTGTCCTTCCGAAATGTCAAATCCCAGATAGGTCACACTTTGTTGAGCCAGCTGGACTTTCTGTCAAGAGACTTGAGATCCATTTAAACCCAGAAAATTAAGACGACTTATAGTCCATTGAATACAACTCCCTTTAGTCTCGGTAGCTATTAAGAGATCATCTACATACTACATATTGTAACAAAGCACCTTCAGTGTCCGGAGGTATCCATGTTTCGAGTTCCCTTGCTAATTGGTTTCCAAAAATAGTGGGGCTATTCTTGAATCCTTGAGGTAGTAATGTCCACGTAAGCTGCGTCTTTCTGCCTGAATCGGGATTTTCCCATTCAAAGGCGAATAGGTTTTGGCTTTCTGTGGCTAAGCCTAGGCAGAAGAAGGTATCTTTTAAATCCAGTACGGTAAACCAGACTTGACTATTCTTTAATTTAGTCAGCAAAGTATAAGGGTTTGCCACTACTGGATGTATATCCTCAGTGATTTTATTTATGGCCCTCAAATCCTGAACTAGCCTATAGCTTTTTCATCTGCCTTTTTAATTGGCAATATGGGTGCATTGTATTCTGATTCGCATTCAAGCAATAATCCATCCTGTAAAAATTTATCAATTATCTCTTTAATTCCTTTCCTATCTTCTATCCTCAAAGGATATTACTTAACCTTAACGGGTTTCTCTCCTGGCTTTAATTTAATAATTATTAAGGTCACATTTTTAGCTCTTCCAGGGACTTCGGTAGCCCAAACTCCTGGACATACTTGATCTGTGATCTCTAAAGGTATTTCACTTTTAGGGTCACTTTGTATTAGTGCCAAGCTTAACACATTTATTAGTTGTTCTTCTCCTGTTCTTAATTCCATTTTCCCTTTTTCAAAGACAATTTCTGCTCCTACTTGCTCTAATAAATCTCTACCTAAGAGTGCCCATGAGGAGCTAGGCATAGATAAAAATCTGTGTATGCCCCATTGTTTCCCTAACTTGTACTTCAAAGGTTCACCAAAATAAGCCTTTTCGGTTACACCTTGTCCTGGTTTCAGTTAGAACAGAGTTAATTTTCTTCCTAGTAGCTGGTAGAATGCTATGTTTTGGCTTAGGATGAGAAGAGTGCTGATAACACCCCGATGTTTTAATTGTTGCAGAGCAGTGCTTATACCAAGCCAAGGACATCTCAGCTTCTTGCTCTGTCCTGCCAACAGGCAGGCTGGGGGTGCAGTAAGAGCTGGGAGGGGACACACCCAGGACAGGTGACCCAAACTAGCCAAAGGGGTATTCCATAGCATCTGACGTCAGGCTAAACAATACATAGGGGTGGCTAGCCAGGGGGAGGGGGCCGGACTGCTCGGGGTTAGGCTGGGCATCGGTCAGCGGGTGGTGAGCAATTGCATTGTGCATCACTTGTTTGTACACATTATTAGTAGTGGTACTATTATCATCATTGTATTATTATTATTATTATTATTATTATTATTATTATTATTATTATTATTATTATTATTATTATTATTATTATTATTTTGTCTTATTAAACTGTCTTTATCTCAACTCACGGGCTTCACTTTCCATTTCTCTCCCCCGTCCCAGAGAGGGAGGGGGAGGGGGAGCGAACAGCTGCGTGGTGTTTAGCTGCCGGCCGGGTTAAACCACGACACACCTTTTACCCTAACATAATAATTCTGTGAAGGCATTCATGCTTGATTTAGAACTGAATACGTTGCCCCATAGCAATAAGAAATTTCACTTCCATTCCTCCCCTAGCTTCATTATAACCAGTGGAGGATCCGCTAGGGTAGATTCCCCAGGTCCCCGTTATTCCTGTTGAAATCAGGGGTTGATTACCCTAGGAAAAGGCTAGTCAATTTGTCCTCCAAAGCCAGGTCCAAACCGTTTTGTTTTATTTATTTATTTATTTATTTATTTTCATTACATCTCAGAGTTGGTCCAAAAATTCCATAGGGCTTTCTTTTAGACCTTGTTGCAAGCATATTCTCAATTCCCAATTCATCCAGGTTTTAGTATTTACTTAACCGTTCATAATTTTCAGGATGATTCGGGTCTTAGTGGGGGTCGGTCAGGGGAATGCAATTGTCCACAGTTCCCTGAACGGTCCCATCAGCAATCCGAGCTCGCACATGAACTCAGGTTGTTTTAAGAGTTGACTGTTTTTCTGTTTCTGTGACAACTCTCTCGGACCGGACCGATCATGGTCCCTTTGCCCTAAAGGGCTAACACCCATGATTTTAAGGTCTCTGCCTCGGGCAGAGGCAGAACTATTAACTTTCCTACATCCTCTTTCCCTGCTCATTCAACTTCAAACACCTTTAACACTTTCCACAACCCTTTTAACACTTCCTTTATCTTTCTCCAGCCTGTACTTCTCTAATGCCAACATCAAAGGTTCAGTCAGGGGCCAACTTAATTCCGTACCTTTTCCCACCAAGATGCTGAAACATCAGTATACAACATTTCATCCTGTTCTGCTTCTCAAAAAACAACATTAACTGTAGCAAAATATTAGAGTTTAAAGTTCCATTTAGGGGCCACTTTTCTCCACATTCCAGCTTATAAAGCGGCCACCACTGATCACGATATTTTATCAATGTTTTCCTGTTCACACTTCCACCGGCAGATCCTCCAATATCCTTCCAGTGACTTAAAACACACCCTAACACACTTTTCTTTAAAATTTCACTGCTTGTTTGCCCCCCCAGTTTCCAGTTTACACTTTCAGAATACAAATGTTACTTACAAAAGCGTATCACAAAACGTATCACTCACAAAAATACGGGCACGCAATATCCTTCAGTAGCGATGCCACAAAACTGCTATTACCAGCAATATTGCCAAAATCACAGTAACAATAGTCAGAGTCAAATTCCACATGCGATAAGTCGGAAAACCCAACTGTGTAACACCGTAACGATATCTTTCTTATAACAATGCCACGAACCTACTATTACCACCAGGAAAATAGCCAAAATCGCAGTAACAATAACCAGAGTTAAATACCATACTCCATGAGTCAGAAAACCGAAATAGACAACACAATTCCAGATGGACCTTAAAGCGAGCTCCTTCCTTAAGGTCCCCAAACATGTACTTATGGTGCTAACCACAAAGTATATACCAAACACTGCCTCGCAGAAGATCACCTTCTGACTTACAGACAGTTCCAGATGACCGGTCTACCAGAAAACCAAACCAGAATAAAGAATATACTCACTTACATTGATGGGGTCCTTGTCTGCCTCCGCAGTGATCCGGTGAGTCGAGGAGTCCCTCCGGGAAATCCCGGGGGTACCCTAGGGAGTCCTGTTCCCAGCAGGTCCTGCAGTCCGGCAGAGAGGTTGTCCCATCTGGGTCGCCAAATTGATTCAAAGATCGAAGCCGAAATTCCTTTAAGTGGTATATTCTTTATTGCAGCGCTGGATGCACGGGGGATCTCCCCACCTATCGTGCATACCCAAAGCAGAAAGCAGTCTTGAATTTATACAATCAATCTATCAATATTCTACAAGCACCTAGACATATGCATTACCTATCCCCGCCTTCCCTCGCTTCTCATGCTAATTAGCCTTTTGGCACCTTGCGCCTGCGCAGAGCCTTCCAAGAATTGTGGGCAGGGGTCTTTGGGACGTGGGCAGGGGTCTTTGGGAGGAAGACCCCGAGTCTTCCTCACAGTGTACTTTTCACCTTTGGTCAGGAATTTGCTGAATTGGCATGTTTCTTAATTGCAAGAGCTGGTTGTTGCTAATTCTCCCGTTTGTTGTATCTTTATAATGAATTCCAATGTCCAGTTTCGAGAGTTATAGTCCTTACATTTGTTTCTCTGTCCGCCTGCCGCTTCCTTATCATGAGTTCCAGTGTCTTGTTTCGAGATATACAGTCCTTGTCTGGGGATTGTCCTTGCCTCCCCAATACCTCCTTAATCAATCCCCCCTTTTCTTTTCCCATGCAAATTCTTTTGCATCAGATACTTTCATTATTGACAGTAACACAACAAAGCAGGCATCTAAACAACATGCACACAAATATTCCTAACACTACTAATACGATTAGAGCAATGAATACTTGTTTCAACCATTGGAAATTGGGCAACCAGGAGGTTAACTTATTCCATAGTTCACTAAAACTCCATGAAAGATCATCTTTACTGATCTCATGTAGGATCCTTGTCTGCTTCCATATTTCTTCCAGGTCGGTAGAGATCCTTCCACTCTGATCTACATACATACAACAACTTGTGTTTATTACTGTACAGACTCCCCCTTGAGTGGCCAGTAACAAGTCTAGGGCCATCCGATTTTGTAATACTACCTGTGATAAACTAGATATCTCTTCTTGTTGAGCCTTTATAGCATCCAGAATTTTGTTTTCGAACTTCTCTATAATTGCAGAAATATTAACTATTGCCTTTTCCAATTCACTCACTCCTAACCATGGGATAAACCATCGCACAAAACTATGAAAAGGGGTGTGTCTCTCTACCAATGGATTGTTAATTTTTCATCTGATTCTCCGGATATGATTTCTCAAGTAACCTCGAGGCACTACATCATGTACTGTCATATTGGGGACTACCGCTCCAAGAGTGCAAGTTCCCTTCCAATTCTCAGGCAAGACCTTACGGGCTGTATCATTGCATAGCCAATACCACCCTTTTCCTTCTGGAACCGTCCAGCTGGTTGAATTTGCCCAGCCGCTAGTCGTACTAATATCAATTGTTCAATTACAAGATGTCTGATTTCCCACAGAAGTAGTATCCGTATTTATACAATGCTGTTTTCCTATACCCTTAGGCGGGTTACACCTTTGTACACATACATAATAGGATTCTAACGGCACGAAGCTACTCACTTCTAGTTCCAAAACTGCTTAATATTTTCGACCCCAAGATGTGTTTTCCCACAAATTAGTCCAAGATAAGTTTGCAGGCAAGGGAATCCCAATTAACGATACACCCTTATTCCCATGCTGTGGCAGATGGGTGCATACCCAACAGTTCGTCTTATGAGTTACTTGAGAAATTGTTTGTATTAAGGTCAGGTGTAAGTTCTCATCCCAAGTTGCCCACCCCAAATCCGAGAACCGCACCCCTGCAATCATTAGGATCTGGAAAACCGTAATTTTGTTGGTCCAATTGGAGTGGTGGTCCATATCCTCGCCGGGGCCTTCTTCACCCTTGAATTGTGGATCCAAGCTGCTTGCTTCTTAATCTTCATGGCGGTGTGTGTTGTCAGTAATACTTGGTATGGTCCCATCCACTTTCCTTCCATTTTTCCTGCACGGGTTGTCCTGAAAAAGTCTTTATATATATATAATCCCCGAGCTTAAAGGGGTGGATTGGTTGATCCAACCCTCTAGCCCTGGTCCCTAAAACAAATTTATGTACTTTATTTAATTGTTTCTGAAGTTCAGTTATATAAGCATATAAATATTCTGATCCTAACTGCGTTAGGTCCTCTCCACTAAATAGAAATTGCTATGGCCTTCCATATAAGATTTTGAAGGGACTCAAATTTCCTTTTATTCTAGGTTTAACTCTAATTCCAAGTAATGCTAAAGGGAGGGATTGAGGCCATGACAAATTAGCTTCTTATCCAATTTTAGCTATTTATTGTTTAATTAAATGGTTCATTTTTTCTACCTGTCCACTTGCCTGTGGTCTATAAGGAGTATGCAGTTGCCAATCTATCTTTAGAATCTTACTTAGCTGTTCTACCACTTGTGCACAAGAATGTGAAACTCTATCAGAAGACATTGCTACTAGAATCCCAAAGCATGCTATTATTTCATTTAACAAGACTTTAACCGCTTCTCTTGCTTTGTTTGTTCGACAGGGAAAGGCTTCAGGCCTTCCTGAAAACGTGTCAGTCAGAACCAGTAAATAATGATACCCCCCTTTTCTAGGGAGTTCTGAAAAATCAATTTGCCACTGTTGCCCCGAATAATTGCCTTTACCGATTATTCCAAATTTTATTCTATTCTTGGTATTGGGGTTATTGTGTAAGCAAATGCTACACTGTTGAGTTACTTGTTTTATCATATCGTCCCACTAATGTCTGACTCAGGCTCTTATGCAGTGTGCCAGCTCCCCAGTGCGTTTTATTGTGTTCTGTAAGAACTATGGGCCATGTCAAACTAGAGGGTATTACTATGTGATTATCTTTTAAATATACTCATCCTTCTGGTTTCATTTTACCTTTCAAATCTTCAATTAATTTTAAGTCTTCTTTTGTATAATTTGGATATAGTTTGGATTTTACCGTCTGGTATCAAAGACAATGCCTTCACCTCAGTTATTTCAGCTGCCTGCTTAGCCTCTGCCAATCGATTTTCCAATTTCAAAATCGGCGTTCCCCTTTTGGTGTCCCTGACAATGCATGATAGCTACCTTTTCTGGTTGTTTTACAGCCTCTAACAATTTTAAAATTTCTTCAGCATACTTTGTGTTTTCACTGAGCGGTCAGCAATCCATGTTCTTTCCAAATTGCTCCATGAGCATGTACCACGCCGAATGTATATTTAGAATCTGTCCAAATATTTACCCTTTTTCCCGCTGCCAGTTCCAATGCTCTCGTGAGAGCAACTATCTCCGCCTTTTGAGCTGATGTTCCAGGGGGTAAAGGCTTAGACTCGATTACCTGCTGAGTAGTTGTTATAGCATATCCAGCTTTACGTTGTCTTTGCGTAACAAAACTGCTCCCATCCGTGAACCAAGTTTCTTCCGCATCTTCCATGGGCTCCTCCTTAAGGTCTGGGCGGCTGGAATACACAGTCTCTATAGTTTCTAAACAATCGTGAATCACAGTGTTGTGCCGGAGCATCACTAAGAAAAGAGGCTAGATTCACAATATTAATTATCACAATTTCCACGTCGTCCTGTTCTACCAATATTGCTTGATATTTCAAAATCATCAATTCTTGTTTAAGTTGTTTAAAGACTTTTTGTGCTTCTCCAGTCCAGACTAACTTTGACTGGTTAATCTTTATCAATTCACATAGAGGCTTTACCAATAGTCCATAATTATAAATCCAAAGGCGACACCAACCTGTCATTCCTAAAAAGGTTTGTAGCTCCTTTACCATTTGAGGTTCTGGAGTCCGGCAAATGACTTCCTTATGTTCAGTTCCTAGTTCTCGTTGTCCTTCCGAAATTTCAAATCCCAGATAGGTCACACTTTGTTGAGCCAGCTGGACTTTCTGTCAAGAGACTTGAGATCCATTTAAACCCAGAAAATTAAGACGACTTATAGTCCATTGAATACAACTCCCTTTAGTCTCGGTAGCTATTAAGAGATCATCTACATACTACATATTGTAACAAAGCACCTTCAGTGTCCGGAGGTATCCATGTTTCGAGTTCCCTTGCTAATTGGTTTCCAAAAATAGTGGGGCTATTCTTGAATCCTTGAGGTAGTAATGTCCACGTAAGCTGCGTCTTTCTGCCTGAATCGGGATTTTCCCATTCAAAGGCGAATAGGTTTTGGCTTTCTGTGGCTAAGCCTAGGCAGAAGAAGGTATCTTTTAAATCCAGTACGGTAAACCAGACTTGACTATTCTTTAATTTAGTCAGCAAAGTATAAGGGTTTGCCACTACTGGATGTATATCCTCAGTGATTTTATTTATGGCCCTCAAATCCTGAACTAGCCTATAGCTTTTTCATCTGCCTTTTTAATTGGCAATATGGGTGCATTGTATTCTGATTCGCATTCAAGCAATAATCCATCCTGTAAAAATTTATCAATTATCTCTTTAATTCCTTTCCTATCTTCTATCCTCAAAGGATATTACTTAACCTTAACGGGTTTCTCTCCTGGCTTTAATTTAATAATTATTAAGGTCACATTTTTAGCTCTTCCAGGGACTTCGGTAGCCCAAACTCCTGGACATACTTGATCTGTGATCTCTAAAGGTATTTCACTTTTAGGGTCACTTTGTATTAGTGCCAAGCTTAACACATTTATTAGTTGTTCTTCTCCTGTTCTTAATTCCATTTTCCCTTTTTCAAAGACAATTTCTGCTCCTACTTGCTCTAATAAATCTCTACCTAAGAGTGCCCATGAGGAGCTAGGCATAGATAAAAATCTGTGTATGCCCCATTGTTTCCCTAACTTGTACTTCAAAGGTTCACCAAAATAAGCCTTTTCGGTTACACCTTGTCCTGGTTTCAGTTAGAACAGAGTTAATTTTCTTCCTAGTAGCTGGTAGAATGCTATGTTTTGGCTTAGGATGAGAAGAGTGCTGATAACACCCCGATGTTTTAATTGTTGCAGAGCAGTGCTTATACCAAGCCAAGGACATCTCAGCTTCTTGCTCTGTCCTGCCAACAGGCAGGCTGGGGGTGCAGTAAGAGCTGGGAGGGGACACACCCAGGACAGGTGACCCAAACTAGCCAAAGGGGTATTCCATAGCATCTGACGTCAGGCTAAACAATACATAGGGGTGGCTAGCCAGGGGGAGGGGGCCGGACTGCTCGGGGTTAGGCTGGGCATCGGTCAGCGGGTGGTGAGCAATTGCATTGTGCATCACTTGTTTGTACACATTATTAGTAGTGGTACTATTATCATCATTGTATTATTATTATTATTATTATTATTATTATTATTATTATTATTATTATTATTATTATTATTATTATTATTATTATTATTATTATTTTGTCTTATTAAACTGTCTTTATCTCAACTCACAGGCTTCACTTTCCATTTCTCTCCCCCGTCCCAGAGAGGGAGGGGGAGGGGGAGCGAACAGCTGCGTGGTGTTTAGCTGCCGGCCGGGTTAAACCACGACACACCTTTTACCCTAACATAATAATTCTGTGAAGGCATTCATGCTTGATTTAGAACTGAATACGTTGCCCCATAGCAATAAGAAATTTCACTTCCATTCCTCCCCTAGCTTCATTATAACCAGTGGAGGATCCGCTAGGGTAGATTCCCCAGGTCCCCGTTATTCCTGTTGAAATCAGGGGTTGATTACCCTAGGAAAAGGCTAGTCAATTTGTCCTCCAAAGCCAGGTCCAAACCGTTTTGTTTTATTTATTTATTTATTTATTTATTTTCATTACATCTCAGAGTTGGTCCAAAAATTCCATAGGGCTTTCTTTTAGACCTTGTTGCAAGCATATTCTCAATTCCCAATTCATCCAGGTTTTAGTATTTACTTAACCGTTCATAATTTTCAGGATGATTCGGGTCTTAGTGGGGGTCGGTCAGGGGAATGCAATTGTCCACAGTTCCCTGAACGGTCCCATCAGCAATCTGAGCTCGCACATGAACTCAGGTTGTTTTAAGAGTTGACTGCTTTTCTGTTTCTGTGACAACTCTCTCGGACCGGACCGATCATGGTCCCTTTGCCCTAAAGGGCTAACACCCATGATTTTAAGATCTCTGCCTCGGGCAGAGGCAGAACTATTAACTTTCCTACATCCTCTTTCCCTGCTCATTCAACTTCAAACACCTTTAACACTTTCCACAACCCTTTTAACACTTCCTTTATCTTTCTCCAGCCTGTACTTCTCTAATGCCAACATCAAAGGTTCAGTCAGGGGCCAACTTAATTCCGTACCTTTTCCCACCAAGATGCTGAAACATCAGTATACAACATTTCATCCTGTTCTGCTTCTCAGAAAACAACATTAACTGTAGCAAAATATTAGAGTTTAAAGTTCCATTTAGGGGCCACTTTTCTCCACATTCCAGCTTATAAAGCGGCCACCACTGATTACGATATTTTATCAATGTTTTCCTGTTCACACTTCCACCGGCAGATCCTCCAATATCCTTCCAGTGACTTAAAACACACCCTAACACACTTTTCTTTAAAATTTCACTGCTTGTTTGCCCCCCCAGTTTCCAGTTTACACTTTCAGAATACAAATGTTACTTACAAAAGTGTATCACAAAACGTATCACTCACAAAAATACGGGCACGCAATATCCTTCAGTAGCGATGTCACAAAACTGCTATTACCAGCAATATTGCCAAAATCACAGTAACAATAGTCAGAGTCAAATTCCACATGCGATAAGTCAGAAAACCCAACTGTGTAACACCGTAACGATATCTTTCTTATAACAATGCCACGAACCTACTATTACCACCAGGAAAATAGCCAAAATCGCAGTAACAATAACCAGAGTTAAATACCATACTCCATGAGTCAGAAAACCGAAATAGACAACACAATTCCAGATGGACCTTAAAGCGAGCTCCTTCCTTAAGGTCCCCAAACATGTACTTATGGTGCTAACCACAAAGTATATACCAAACACTGCCTCGCAGAAGATCACCTTCTGACTTACAGACAGTTCCAGATGACCGGTCTACCAGAAAACCAAACCAGAATAAAGAATATACTCACTTACATTGATGGGGTCCTTGTCTGCCTCCGCAGTGATCCGGTGAGTCGAGGAGTCCTTCCGGGAAATCCCGGGGGTACCCTAGGGAGTCCTGTTCCCAGCAGGTCCTGCAGTCCGGCAGAGAGGTTGTCCCATCTGGGTCGCCAAATTGATTCAAAGATCGAAGCCGAAATTCCTTTAAGTGGCATATTCTTTATTGCAGCGCTGGATGCACGGGGGATCTCTCCACCTATCGTGCATACCCAAAGCAGAAAGCAGTCTTGAATTTATACAATCAATCTATCAATATTCTACAAGCACCTATACATATGCATTACCTATCCCCGCCTTCCCTCGCTTCTCATGCTAATTAGCCTTTTGGCACCTTGCGCCTGCGCAGAGCCTTCCAAGAATTGTGGGCAGGGGTCTTTGGGACGTGGGCAGGGGTCTTTGGGAGGAAGACCCTGAGTCTTCCTCACAGTGTACTTTTCACCTTTGGTCAGGAATCTGCTGAATTGGCATGTTTCTTAATTGCAAGAGCTGGTTGTTGCTAATTCTCCCGTTTGTTGTATCTTTATAATGAATTCCAATGTCCAGTTTCGAGATTTATAGTCCTTACATTCGTTTCTCTGTCCGCCTGCCGCTTCCTTATCATGAGTTCCAGTGTCTTGTTTCGAGATATACAGTCCTTGTCTGGGGATTGTCCTTGCCTCCCCAATACCTCCTTAATCAGCCTGCACACAATTATCTGAGAATGAAAGCTGCTTTCCAGTAATTCAGAAAGCCAAGTTTCCTCTCAGCCTTGAGCATCTCGGGCTTTTGGGCCTGTCTGTAACATTTGGCACCAGCACTAATACTTTTTTTTGGCATATGTTTAGCGTTTGGGGCCTGTGTCTGGGATTTGGGCCCTGTCTCGAACCACTGGGGCTTTGTCCTGGGTTTTGGAGCCTGCCTCTAGAGTTCAGGGCCTGTGATTAGGCTTTTGGGGTCTGTGTCTGGGGGCCGGTATCTGGGGGCAAGGGGGGAGCTGCTTGTAGACCCTTGGGGCCAGCATTGAGGGGGTTGGGAGCTGACTCTACACCTTTGGGGCTGCTTCTGGGGGTGGGGGGGGGTTGAGACCAGCATCTGGGGGAGGGGTGGGAGCTCTTTGTATTCCTTTGGAGCCTGTGTCGGGGGGGGCGGAAGGGGAGGGTTGGTTGGGAGTTGCTTGTACACTGTTGGAGCCTGGGTTGAGGGAGGAGGTTTGGAGCTGCTTCTACACCTTTGGGCCTGGCATCGGGGGTAGGGGGTTGGGTGCTGGTTGTAGGGGCCTGTGTTTGGGGGGGGGGCTTGGGACCTGCGTCTGGGGGAGGGGTGGGAGCTGCTTGTACACCTTTGGGGCCTGCATCTGTGGGGGGTCAGGGCCTGTGTCTAGCGGGCTGGGAACTGCTTGTACAATGTAGGAATGTGTTTCTGCAGGGTGGCTGGGAGCTGTTTGTACAACTTTGGGGCCAGCATCTGGGGGTGGCTGGGAGCTGCCTGTACACTGTAGGGGCCTGTGTTTGTGGGGGGGCTTGGGGGCCTCCCTCGGGGGGGGGGGGGGGGAGGGTTGGGAGCTGCTTGTATAGGGTAGGGGGCCTGCCTGGCAGGGGTTGGGAGCTGCTTGTAGAATTTGGGTCCCTGTGTCTGGGGGGGGTTTGGGGCCTGTGTCTCAGGGGTGTTGGGAACTGGTTGTACACCTTTGGGTCCTGTCTCTGGGGGGGGAGCTACTTGTACACTTTTGGGGTCTGTATTTGAGGGGGGTTGGGAGCTGCTTGTGCACTTTTGGACCTATGTTTAGGGGGATTGGGAGCTGCTCATGCATTCTAGGTGCCTCCCTTTTGAGAAGGGTTGGGGCCTGCATCTGTGGGTGGTTGGGAGCTGCTTGTACACTATAGGGGCCATGGTCTTGGAGGGGTGTCTGGGCTGTTTATACACCTTTGTGGCCTGTGTTTGGGGGGGGGGGGGGGGGGGTGGGCCTGTGCCTGGGGGAGTTGGGAGGTGCTTGTTCACTCTAGGAGCCTCCATTTGGGGGACTTTGGGGCCTCCCTTTGAGGGCGAGGGAGTTGGGAGTTGGTTGTACACTTCCGCATCCCATGTCTTGGGGGAGGTGGGGGGAGTGGGACCGGTCTCTGAAGGGGTGGGTTGTGAGCTGCTTGTACACCTGTGTCGGGGGGAGGGTAGCGGGGTTGGCGGGGGGCGGGCCTGGGTCTTGGGCCAGTGTCTGGGTGGAGTCCAGTTCTTGGGAGGGGGTGGTGGGGTAGGAGCTGCTTGTGGGCAGTTGGGGTCTGCATCTGGGTGTGGTTGGTGCCTGCTTCTGTTGGCAGTTTGGGGCCTGCTTGTAGACTTGTGCAGCCTGGGTTTGGGGGCTTTTCTGTAACGTTTGGGGCCTGCATTTTTGCTTTGGGATGCATCTTGAGCTTTTGAGGCCTAGCAGTAGCATTTGGGGCCTGCATCTGGGGCTTTTCTGTAGCATTTTGGTTGCGTATTTGTGATTTGGGGCCTGTATCCAGGGTTTTGCCTTTTTTGTAGTTTCCATCTTTGTGTGTGTGTGTTTTGTTGTTGGTTGTCTGGGGTTAGGGGCAGTTTGGGGTTTGGATTAAGGTCAGTGTCATTAGCGTTAGGGGGTTGATAATAAGGGTTAGGGTTGTGGTTAGAGTTGTTAGGTTTAAGGGGAATAAGGATTTCAGGGTAAGGGGATCAAGGTTGTGGGAATAAAAATGTTGTTTTTGCGCAGTTACATCCTGTAGAGGGAAGGAAGGTGGTATTGAGATATGCTTGCAGTGATAAGACAGCTTAACAGTGTGAAATGAGTTCATCTGATTCGTGTCAATATGGAACAATGCTAGGGCCGCATGATATGATGAAAAGTCTGAGAAAACCAGAGTGGTTAATATATATAGTTCTTGTATCTTGCAAAGGAATGGTCCAGCAATTCGGGTCAATAGGGGATAAGAGAACAAAGGGGTTTCAGAATAACTGCTAACTATTACAACTGTTGCATGGGACACTATGCAAGTGTCTGCCATCCAGCCAAGATGGACAAAGGAGATGGACAAGAGAAAAGCCTGGGAGGAAGACTACGAGCCTTCAGTACGAGCGGCCCCCAGAGGGACCACCGGAGACTGATAACGCCTGCACCAGTGGGAGGGTTTGGATTCTGGGAACTAATTAGAATAACCCTGCCTTTTGTAGAAGTAGTAATGAATATGTATTAGCCTAGCAGCATAAAAACCAGCCGCCTGATGTAACTTGTGTGCGTCTTGGTGGAGCAGAGACTCCTGGCGCACCCAGCGCTGCTTGCTTACCTCTATTCCTTTAATAAATCGTAAACATTAATTGTAAGCCTATTTGGGACCCAGTCATTTATTACAAGTGGGGGCTCATCCGGGAGGGCTTTGGTTCCTGATTTCTGGTTTGATCTAGGAGAGGCACCCCCACCATTTGGTGGCTGCTGTTTGAGTCAGGTCAGAACTAATGGCATCTTAAACCTGAATAAAGGTAAGCAAAGTTTCTCATTCTTTTTTTCAGCTACCTCGCCAGCTGCAGCACTATATTTTGCCCGTAATTGTGTGTGTGAAGATCCGAACGAAGATGACGGAGTCGTAAGCATTTAAAGTGTATACCGTTCAGTTGGGTGGGGTTCGGTTGCCTGTGTGTGTAAGAGTGTGACTGAGATGGAACTTAGTTCCGAAGCGATTGTGGAGGTCTTCTAACCGCGTTTTCAATCTCCCACGAGGGACTTGGCTGGTGAAGGACCGAAGGGATTCCTATAGGATTTGTGGGTGTGTGAGAGGTCCTCGACCCCCTGCAAGACACTCTTACTAAGGTAACCAAGGGCTGTGGGAATTGCCATAGTAAAATTCCTAGATGGGTCAGACAAAATTGAAGACCAGAGACCAGAAGAAAGGGAGCAAATTACCAGTCATACCACCAGAAAGTCCATTAGGAATAACGATTAGAAATTGGAATGATAGGGACCCCAGAAAAGGAAAAAGTAAATTAAAAATGGTCCAGTATTGTGTGACAGAATGGCCAAAGGAGCCTTTAAGACTACATGTCTTTTGGCCTGTTTTTGGATCCTTCGAAGACTGGATTTGCCAGGCCTTAAATATCCATGTTAATTCAAAGGAACCTTTTAGCCAGGAAGAAAGTGATTATGCAGGATTATGGATCAGGAGGACTTCACGTCCTTTTCCAGCCTCAATATTTACACTAAAAGCAGGTAAGAAATTTGAAGAACAAGAAGAACATGAAAAAGAAAAAGAAGATAAACGTGAGCCGTTGGATAAGCTACCACCTCCATATCCTAACAATCCACCCTCGGCAGCTCCCCCTCCGGTGGCTGTGGTATCGCCACCAGTACCACCGTTGCCCCAGCTTCCACCACCAACAGCACCAGAATTAGACCGACCTCCGGCCGCATGCAGGAGAAGTAGGACGGACGTATCTGAGAGGGCTTCTCTATATCCCTTAAGGGAGGTAACTGGTGTATAACTGGTGCGCGTCTTGGTGGAGCAGAGACTCACGGCGTACCCAGCACTGTTTGCTTACCTCTATTCATTCAGTGAATTGTAAACTTTGATTGTAATCCTGTTTGGGACTTTTATTTATTATAACAGACAACCTTGTAAAACGCAGACAACCAGAATCCTTACAGCAATTAGGTGGAAATCACGGCGTAAGAAACATTACCACCTCAAAGAGTAAAAACCTCAAAAGAAATGTGACTTGTAACAGGCCAGCAGCTGTGTATTTTCTGTGAAGCACCAGCTAGATTATGAACCTTGAATAGCACAGTTAAAGGGGAAACAGGGGAGGGTCCCGGTCCTTGGCAGAAAAAAAAAGTGTATAAACTGTGTATGGAATTAGTAGGCACCCTCCTGCTTGTGGGACACCCGCCATTGTAATCTCGAATAATAATGCTACTGTACTGAGATCCTTGACTCAGCCTATGCTATTTGCTACAGATTGATTCAGGGTTTTAAGGTTTCAGGGATTGGGCACTAGGGTTGTGTTTCAGGGTAAGGGGTTTCAGGGTTTATGTTTAGGATTTTAAGGTTTTTAGGGTTGGAGTTTTAACGGTTAGGGTTTTAAGGATTTGGGGGTTAGGGTTTTAAGGGTTTCAGGGTTAGCGTGTTAGGGTATTAGAGTTTTTTGGGTTGTAGTGTTGATATGTTTTTTAGGGTTAGAGTCTTAAGGTTTTATTTTTGGTCAGTTATTTACGGTTAGGGTTTTAAGATCTTTTTTTTTTTTTTTTTTTTTTTTTTTTTTTTTTCAGGTTAGGTTCTCCAGGTCCAGGGTTTTGAGTATCCTAATTTTGGGGGTTTGGATTTTGAGCATCTTAATTTTGGGGGTTAGGCTTTTGTGTGCCCTAATTTTTTGGGATAGGCTTTCAAGCATCCTAAGTAGTTGGGTTAGGGTTTTGAGCATCTTAATATTTTGGGTCTGGGTAATGAGCATCCTCAGTTTTCAGGATAGGGTTTTGAGCATCTTAATGTTTCCAGGATAGGGTTTTGAGCGTCCTAAGTTTTTGGGATAGGTCTTTGAGCTTCCTAATGTTTTCCGGATAGGGTTTGGAGCATCTTAATGTTTTGGGTTTGGGTTTTGAGCGTCCTAATGTTTTTGGGTTAGGGCTTGGAGCATCCTAATGTTTTTGGGTTAGGGCTTTGAGCGTCCTGTTTTCGGGATAGGGTTTGGAGCGTCCTAGTGTTTTCGGGATAGGGTTTTGAGCGTCCAAAGTTTTTGGGTTTGGGTTTTGAGCGTCCAAAGTGTTATAAGTTGCCCCCTTAATTAATTTTCAGAGAGCATTGTATTAATCATAGAAAGGAATTTATTGAGTAAGCAAACATCAAGCAAAACAGCACTGGGCAGCCGGGGAGTCTCAGCTCCGCCAACGGCACGCACCTCACCCCTGCCAGGGTCCCTTTTTATACCTTGCTAATTCTGGGATTACGCAGCACATCCTGGTATATTCTGCGACTGCGCGCACTGTTGCTATGTTCCCTCAACATAACCCTAAAATTAACCGTAACCATTACCCTAACACTTATCCTTACCTAACCCTAACCCAACCCTTACTCTAACTTTTAACCCTGACCCATAACCTTAGACTTCCCCTACCCTTACCCTTACTCTTCCCCTTACCCTAACCCTTATCCATACACTTACGGTTACCATTAACCTTACCCTTACCCTAACACTTACCCTTACCCTATCCCTTACACTTATCCTTATCCATACAACTTACGCTTACCCTAACACTTAACCTTAACCTAACCCTAACCCTAAACCTTACCTGAACCCTTACCCTGACCCTTACATTAACCCTTACCCTAAAACTTACACTTAACCTTAACCTTACCCTTAACCTTAACCTAATACTTACCCTTACGTTTCCCTCACCCTAACCCTAAAATTAACCCTAACCATTACCCCAACACTTACCCTTACCCTAACCCTTACCCTTACCATAACCCATACTCTAACACATACTTCTACCCGTACCCGTACCCTTACCGTAACCCTTACCCTTACCGTTACCGTTACCCTTACCCTTACCCTTACCCTATCCCTTACCCTTAACCTAACCCTAAACCTTACCCTTATCCTAACACTTACCCTTACCGTAAACCTTACCCTTTCTGCTACACTTACCCTTAGCCGAAATCTAAACCTTACACTTACCCTTAGCCTAACCCTCACCCTTACCATTACCCATACCCTTATTCTTACCCTTACCCTAACCCTTACCTTTACACTTACGGTTACCATTAACCTTACCCTTACCCTAACACTTATCCTTAACCTAACCCTTACCCTAAACCTTACCCCAACCCTTACCCTGACCCTTACATTAACCCTAACCCTTACCCTAAACCTTACACTTACTTTTAACCTTAACCTTACCCTTAACATTAACCTAATACTTACGCATACGTTTTCCTGACTTTAACCCTAAAACTAACCCTTACCCTAACCCTTACCCTTACCCTAACCCTAACCCTAACCCTAACCCTTACTCTAACCCTTACCCTGACCTGTACCCTTACCCTTATACTTACCCTAATTCTTACCCATACCATAACCCATACCCTAACACATATTTGTACCCTTAACCTTACCCTTACCCTTACTCTATCCGTTACCCTTATGCTTACCCTTAACATAAACCTTACCCTTGACCTTACCCTTACCATAAGCCATACAACAACACTTACATGTACACTTACACTTACACTTACCCTAGCAATTACTCGTACAATTACCCTTACCCTTACCCTTACCCTTAACCTAAGCCGAAACCTTAAACCTTACAGTAAACCTTACCCTTTCTGCTACACTTCCCCTTAGCCTAAATCTAAACCTTACACTTACCCTTACTGTAACCCTCACCCTTACCGTTGCCAATACCCTTACTCTTACCCTTACCCTAACCCTTCTCCTTACACTTACTGTTACCTTTAACATTACCCTTACCCTAACACTTACACTTATCCTTACCCATACCCTTACCCTTACCCTAATCCTTCCCCTTAACCTTACCCTAACCCTAAACCTTACCCCAGCCCTTACCCTGACCCTTACATTAACCCTAACCCTTACCCTAAAACTTACACTTACTCTTAACCTTAACCTTACCCTTAACTATTACCCTAACACTTACCCTTATGTTTCCCTCACCCTAACCCTAAAATTAACCCTAACCATTACCCTAAACCTTACCCTTACCATAACCCATACCCTTACACGTATTTGTAGCCTTAACCTTACCGTTCCCCTTACCCTTACCTTTACTGTCTCCGTTACCCTTACACTTACACTTAACATAAACCTTAAAGTTAACCTAACCCTTGTTATAAATGGCTCAGGATTCAAATTAGGATTAAATAAAAAAATAGGATTTATTGAAAGAATATAAAGGAATAGAGGTAAGCAAACAGCGCTGGGTGCACCGGGAGTCTCCGCTCCACCAGGACGCACACCGGTTACATCAAGCAGCTGATTTTTATGCTCCTAGACTAATACATATTCATTACTACTTCTAAAAAAAATAGATTATTAAAATTAGCTTCCGGGGTGCAGTCCCTCCTACTGGAGCATGCGCAGTCTCCTCTGGAGTCTCTTCTGGGGGTCTCTAGGGGTCTTTCATGCTGAAGGCTCGTAGTCTTCCTCTCCCCCTTTGTACTTACTTGGCACCATACCAAGTTTATAGAACATTCTCTTCAAGACTTGTCTCCCAGCCGTCCTTCAGCTTCTTTTTCCTTCCTCTTAATCTCTCGGCCCCCCTAACCAGATACCAAAGATCCGCATAGTATCCCATAACAGTCACTAGTTGTTATCAGTTGTTCTGAAACTCCCAGACATCAAACACAAACAGCTTCACGAGTAATTAAAACATTCTTCCCCAGCCATTCACAGACACATCTATAGCAGTGTTAGAAATAGAAGTCTGGAATAACAAAAGCAAACAGGTTCATAAATTTAAGGAGTGATAAATTGACTAGAATGAGGGGGAGACTGGGACACACTGCAGCTGAGGTTCAAGAATTAAATTGCCAGTGCAGGGCCCAGAGGCAGACAGGATTCAAACAGAATTGTTCTTTATGGACACGAATTGTTAAAACATTCCTCACAATCCCTTATCTTCTTTTTAACATCCCCAATTCGTGTCTCTTCTGTTATTAATAATTGGATTTCATCAGTTTGTTCTTGGAGGGTCCAATTCTTAAGCATCATAATTGACATATTCCCTTCTTTTTTTAATGAAGTTATTACAAATGTACTATTTATCACCCGGTGTATTAATAATGTAAGACACGGTATCATACAAGGTACAAATAATAACGTAATTACACCACATAACAATAAAAATAACACTCTTTTGACCCATGGTCCACCAGGCAGCCATGAAAATAAATCCCATTCCATATCCTTCCAGGTTTGTGTTTGCTCGCTCACCTCCCCCCTCCTTCTCTGGGATGGGAGAGAGAAATGGGAAAGTGAAGCCTGTGAGTTGAGATAAAAACAAGAAGATAATAACAATGATGATGATAATAGTACTACTAGTAATAATGTGTACGAAACAAGTGATGCACAATGCAATTGCTCACCACCCGTTGTCCGATGCCCAACCTAACCCCGAGCAGTCCGGCCCTCCTCCCAGCCTGCCTGCTGGCAGGACAGTGAGAAGCTGAATTTGGCTTGGTCCTTGGCTTGGTGTAAGCACTGCTCTGTAACAATTAAAAACAATTAAAACATCAGCATATTATTAACGTTCTTCTCATCCTAAACCAGAACATAACATTCTATCAGTTACTAGGAAGAAACACCTTTTCATCAATCTTTAAACAGTAATTACTAAAGTTAAATTTTCCACAGACTTCTCCTTCTTGTGCTAGCAAACAATCCAAAGCTAGGCAATTTTGATACAAAGCAGTTCTCATCTTTATAACTCATTTAGATCAGTTCTCATTATTTATAATTATTTCTATTACAGCTAATAACCTAATTATTCTATTAAGTATATATACTGAGGTCCTATAGCCCCAGGATCTGTCTTCTGCCCATGTAGCTGGATCATAATAGGCAAACGCCTTCAGGGTCGATTCAGGCTTGTGTTACCGTTCGGCCTGTCAGGGTGATCCAGCTCCTGTAAAACGAATCACAATTTTATATAGGTTTAAAAAAGAGGTTTTTTATGTTATTTTCTCGGGACAACCTGATCTTAGTGTGGGAGAAGTCCGGTCGAGGCCCTCTCATTCGGCAGTCAATACCGATAGGGGTTGCCTCCCTCGGTAGACCATACACACCGCAGTGGAGGGTCCTGCCCCGGTCTTGCCTTCTCCCTTTTCTCCCTTTAGGCTTGTCCCCTTTATTTGGCATCCTTAATTCATGCAGAGCCTCGTTGCCAGAATATTAGTTTTCCCTTAGCTTGAGTTTCAGTTTCCCAGGAGCGGACTCAACCCTCCAAATTTCAGTAGTTACTGGTCCTTTTATTCTGGATGCGTGGGTCCCTTTCTGCAGTTCTCACAGCTGTTTCAGTAGTCAGTAAAACAAGGTACAGTCCCTCACATCGAGGGTTCAGTGATTCTTCCCTCCCGTGGCTGCTTGTTGAAACACTTTATTTTTTATCTTCTGACAAGTTAAATAACAGTTATTTAATTTGCTTTGCCGTATGGCCTTTTCCAGGTTCCTGTAGCAGGATTCATCTGATAGCCTTTCAGGTTGATACAGATTTGACTACAGGGTTTTGGCATTCATCACTATCTCCACAGTTTCACAGCTGGACAGTCACATTCATTTATGTTGCATTCCTTCAGGGGCTCATCACCCCAGTCCTTGCAGTCTCTCTGCTGGTTACACACTTTATTGATATCTATGCATTCTCCACTTCTGCACTTGAATTTGCCAGGTCCAGAGCACTGAATAACATTGTTACAGTTTGCTTCATCAGTGCCATCCAGACAGTCTCTCACACCACTGCACTGCCTACTCCCATGGACACAGTTCACATCTGAACTGGTCTGGCCTACAGGTCCAGGAAGGGCAGTTAATTTCATCACTTCCATCCTTACAATAAGGATCTCTATCACATCGCCACAATTCTCTTCATCTTCTCCACTGTCACAGTCTTTTTCACCATCACATTTCCATGACACTGTTCTCATATGACACAGCTCAGCACTTTCGTCAGACCCATCTTCACAATCCAGATCCCCATCACACTGCCATCTGTTTGGCACACACTGACCACTGTTGCACACAAAGTCAGATTCAGCACACATCTTCTTCACACATCTTCTTCACACAAGCACTCTCATCACTGCCATCTGAGCAGTCTTCACATTTTACTCTAGCACCGTCGGCAGCAGTGCACAGTCAGGCGAAGGCGAGCAGCAGGCAAAGCGCCTCGCCTCGCACCGTCACCTGTGTCACTTATACTACTCCTATTACCCATGCTGTTAGTGTCAGTGGCATCCTCCTTTTCTTTTTGCCACTGACCCACTGACCATTCACCACAAATGGATGAGACACATGATTACTAGTTAGGAAAGAGAGTGTAACGTCTGCTATATGGCTGCAGGCAGTGCCAGCTGCAACCTTAGGTTTGTGAAAGAGCCTGCTGGTGGTCATTTGGCAGTGTAATCTGCGTCTCTGCACTCCTGCCCTGCAATAGAGCTAAGTCGTCATTAGTAACAGTTATAACACCGATCTGGGGACTAATAGTCTTTTTTGCATTGCAAGATAAACCTTTTATAAAAAGAATGCTAGAGTGAAGCAGCACAGCCGCTGCTGCCGCTGCCTCCATGGTTACGTCAGACAGGCTGCAGGGTCCTGATGTCCGCCCCTCTGCTCTGTGCCGACTGGCCACACGGTGAGGGTCGGCTACCGGTGTCCACTGACGCCTCTGGTCTCCCGTAGCAACTCGATCTCGGATGTCCCGCAATTACTTCAATTCCCCGCGTTTTCCGGCTTCTGTCCGGTCTATTCTGTGTCTCTCAGAGCCATCCGTGGCTCTGCAGCGTCTCTCAGGGCTCTCTCCGTCCAGCGGTAGTCCCTCCGTAGTGTCTCGGGTCTCCCAGCGCCACTCCAGTCTCTCGGCGCTGCTCCGGTCTCTCGGCCTGTTCAGGTCTCAGCGAGTCCAGGTCTCGGCCTGTGCAGGCCTCATATGTTGCAGAAAGCATGTCATATCATGCTCCTGCCTTTTTCTTGTCACAGTCAAAACATTTAAGAGCAAAAATAGGATACACAAGATACACAAGATACACCGGGCACCACCACTCAAAACTTGGATAAAACAGCACTTCTTTTCAGTCTGTCAAGCACTTCGTTCGTCTCTGCCCACTCCCCTTGTGGAGAGTACGGAACAACGGATCGGAACTCTGCACTCGCTTTGCAGCAACGCTGCGTCTCACTCACACAGCACAATCGCACACGGAGGCCTCCAGCACATCTCATTCATACCACAGGAATATAATTTAGAATGATAACCAACCAAACAAGTATTGTCTCTGACTGTGTTCTTCGTGAAGTGACTTGTAACACTTTGTTTCAAACCCTTACATTTACACAAATACTTTCAACACAAAATACATACAATATGCAAATATTACAATATACAAAATATCAACACAAAATACATACATAAAAACACATACAATTATTAACACTCCAGTTAGTATCCCTCCAGCAGCTGAAAACATACCGTTTGTCTGCAGTTTCAGGAGATCTTTGCTCCTGCGGTGAGCAGCTGAGAGTGGAGTCCCCTCCGAGCAAAAACGCTCAGGGTGCACCTAGGGGCGTCCACGCTGCAGCCGATCCCGCAGCCGAGCAGAGTGTCTCCTGCCTGGCTCACCAAAATGACTCACAGAAAGCTGACTCCACAATCAGTAAGATTGTAAAGTAGGTATGTTTACTCAGTTCCATGCAGCACGGGGCGGGTAGTCCCACCAAAGTCGTGCACGCCTAACGTGGCAAATTGCTCTAGTAAAGAGTTACATATACATGAACATTCCTATACATATACATATTCCTAACCTGTCCCTTTGTGAGCAGTCCTCCTTATCTCAGACCCCTTGATTAAAGTCCGAACCATGAGGTTGTTTTTGATCTGGTTCTCGGGGTCCGAGAGGCTCCTGTTATCTGGTGGTATAAGTGCAGCACAGGCACAAATGTAGCACATATTCATTCTTAATTAATTGCTCTCTAATTTCTAATTCCAATGTTTCAGCTTGCTCTTTTCTGGATCCATGGGTATTCTACTATTAATGTTCAAAGCCTGACAGACCCCGTCCTCCGTGGATCAAAATACATGGGGTCTTAAGAGTTCTTTTGGTCATTCTATCATATAATACAGGATCATTTTTAATTTACTCTTTAATTTTCTGGGGCCCCTATTGTTCCAATTTCTAATCATTATTCGTAATAGACTTTTTGGTCATATATCTGGTAATTTGCTCCCTTTCTGGTCCTTGGTCTTCGATTTTATCTGACCCATCCGGGAATTTTACTAGTGGCAATTCCCACAGCCCTTGGTTGCCCCTAGTGAGAGTGTCTTGCAGGGGGTTTAGGACCTATCACCCACCCACGTATCCCTCTCTTCACCAGCCCAGCACCCCCGACAGGAGATTAGAACCGGTGAGAAAACAAAAAGACCTCCACGTGGACTTTAGAAGTCTCAGTTACACTCTCACACACAAACACTAGCAACCGCACCTTTACCCAACCGGACGGTATCTTACGAATCAGTCGTCTTCATCCAGAATCCAACTGGACGGTATCCACAAGCATCTCTGCTGTCTTCGTCTGGGATCGAACCAGACGGTATCCACAAACGACTGTCGTCTTCATCCGGTTCGATTCCGGACACCGGAATCCAACCGAACGGTATCCAAACGACCTTGTCGTCTTCGTCCGGATCTTCGTGCGCAGAATTACAGGCAAAAAACAGCCAGCAAGGGAGCTCAAAAAAAAAACAAAACAAATTCTCTGCTTACCTTTATTCAGGTTCAGGATGACATTAGTCCCGATCTGACTCAAACAGGAGCCACCAAATGGTGGGGCGCCTCTCCTAGATTAAATCATAATTCAGGAACTATAGCCATCCCGGACGAGCCCCCAAATTGTTATAAATGGCTCAGGATTCAAATTAGGATTAAATAAAAAAATAGGATTTATTGAAAGAATATAAAGGAATAGAGGTAAGCAAACAGCGCTGGGTGCACCGGGAGTCTCCGCTCCACCAGGACGCACACCAGTTACATCAAGCAGCTGATTTTTATGCTCCTAGACTAATACATATTCATTACTACTTCTAAAAAAAAATAGATTATTAAAATTAGCTTCCGGGGTGCAGTCTCTCCTACTGGAGCATGCGCAGTCTCCTCTGGGGTCTCTTCTGGGGGTCTCTAGGGGTCTTTCATGCTGAAGGCTCGTAGTCTTCCTCTCCACCTTTGTACTTACTTGGCACCACACCAAGTTTATAGAACATTCTCTTCAAGTCTTGTCTCCCAGCCGTCCTTCAGCTTCTTTTTCCTTCCTCTTAATCTCTCGGCCCCCCTAACCAGATACCAAAGATCCGCATAGTATCCCATAACAGTCACTAGTTCTTATCAGTTGTTCTGAAACTCCCAGACATCAAACACAAACAGCTTCACGAGTAATTAAAACATTCTTCCCCAGCCATTCACAGACACATCTATAGCAGTGTTAGAAATAGAAGTCTGGAATAACAAAAGCAAACAGGTTCATAAATTTAAGGAGTGATAAATTGACTAGAATGAGGGGAAGACTGGGACACACTGCAGCTGAGGTTCAAGAATTAAATTGCCAGTGCAGGGCCCAGAGGCAGACAGGATTCAAACAGAATTGTTCTTTATGGACACGAATTGTTAAAACATTCCTCACACCCTTATCATAAGCCATACAACAACAGTTACATGTACACTTACGCTTGCACTTACCCTAGCAATTACTCGTACAATTACCCTTAACCTTACTATTAAGCTAACCCTAAACCTTACCCTTATCCTAAACCTTACCCTTTTTGCTACACTTACCCTTTGCCTAATTCTAAACCTTACCCTAACCCTCACCCTTACCTGAATCTAACCATTACCCTAACCCTCACCCTTACCCTTACCATTATACTTACTTTTACCCTTAACCTAAACCTTACCCCAACCCTTACCCTGACCCTTACATTAACCCTAACCCTTACCCTAACCCTAACCCTTAACCTAAACCTTACACTTAATCTTAACTTTAACCTTACCCTTAAACTAATACATACCCTTACGTTTCCCTCACCATAACCCTAAAATTAACCGTAACCATTACTCGAACACTTATCCTTACCTAACCCTAACCCTTACTCTTTTACCCTGACCCGGGCCCTTAGACTGCCCCTTCCCCTTACCCTTACTCATACCCTTACCCTTACCCTTATCCTTACACTTACGGTTACCATTAACCTTACCCTTACCCTAAAACTTAACCTTAACCTAACCCTAACCCTAAACCTTACCTGAACCCTTACCCTGACCCTTACATTAACCCTAACCCTAAAACTTAACCTTAACCTTACCATTAACCTTAACCTAATACTTACCCTTACTTTTCCCTCACCCTAACCCTAAAATTAACCCTAACCATTACCCTTACCCTAACCCTTACTCTAACCCTTACCCTTACCATAACCCATACTCTAACACAAACTTCTACACTTACCCGTACCCTTACCGTAACTCTTACCCTTACCGTTACCGTTAGCCTTTCACTTACCGTTACCGTTACCCTTACCCTTACCGTTACCCTTACCCTTACCGTTACCCTTACCCTTACCCTTACCCTTACCCTTACCCTTAACCTATCCCTTACCCTTAACCTAACCCTAAACCTTACCCTTATCCTAAAACTTACCCTTACCGTAAACCTTACCCTTTCTGCTACACTTACCCTTAGCCTAAATCTAAACCTTACACTTACCCTTAGCCTAACCCTCACCCTTACCATTACCCATACCCTTATTCTTACCCTTACCGTAACCCTTACCTTTACACTTACGGTTACCATTAACCTTACCCTTACCCTAACACTTATCCTTAACCTAACCCTTACCCTAAACCTTACACTTACTCTTAACCTTAACCTTACCCTTAACATTAACCTAATACTTACGCATACGTTTTCCTGACTTTAACCCTAAAACTAACCCTAACCCTTACCCTAACACTTAACCTTAACCTAACCCTAACCCTTACTCTAACCCTTACCCTGACCTGTACCCTTATACTCACCCTAATTCTTACCCATACCATAACCCATACCCTAACACATATTTGTACCCTTAACCTTACCGTTACCCTTAACCTTACCCTTACCCTTACTCTATCCGTTACCCTTACGCTTACCCTTAACATAAACCTTACCCTTGACCTTACCCTTACCATAAGCCATACAACACTTACATGTACACTTACGCTTGCACTTACCCTAGCAATTACTCGTACAATTACCCTTACCCTTATCCTTACCCTTAACCTAAGCCGAAACCTTAAACCTTACAGTAAACCTTACCCTTTCTGCTACACTTCCCCTTAGCCTAAATCTAAACCTTACACTTACCCTTACTGTAACCCTCACCCTTATCATTACCAATACCCTTACTCTTACCCTTACCCTAACCCTTCTCCTTACACTTACTGTTACCTTTAACATTACCCTTACCCTAACACTTACACTTATCCTTATCCATACCCTTACCCTTACCCTAATCCTTACCCTTAACCTAACCCTAACCCTAAACCTTACCCCAGCCCTTACCCTGACCCTTACATTAACCCTAACCCTTACCCTAAAACTTACACTTACTCTTAACATTAACCTTACCCTTAACATTAACCTAATACTTACGCATACGTTTTCCTGACTTTAACCCTAAAACTAACCCTAACCATTACCCTAACACTTACCCTTACCCTAACCCTAACCGTAACTCTAACCCTTACTCTAACCCTTAACCTGACCCATACCCTTACACTTAGCGTTAGGATAACGTTAACCTTAAGGGTGACCCTTAAGCTTATCCTTAATGTTTACGGTTAGGTTAAGGGTAATTGTACGAGTAATTAGTAGGATAAGTGTAAGCGTAAGTGTACATGTTAGTGTTGATGTATGGCTTATGGTAAAGGGTAAGGTTTATGTTAAGGGAAAGCGTAAGAGTAACGGATAGAATAAGGGTAAGTGTAACGGTTAAGTGTTAGGGTAATGGTTAGGGTTAATTTTAGGATTAGGGTGAGAAAAATGTAAGGTTAAGTACTAGCTTAAGGTTAAGGGTAAGGTTAAGGTTAAGAGTAAGTGTAAGGTTTAGGTTAAGGGTTAGGGTTAATGTAAGGTTCAGGGAAAGGTTTGGGGTAAGGTTTAGGGTTAGGTTCAGCTTAAGGGTAAGGGTTGGGGTAAGGTTAAGGGTATGGATAAGGAAAAGTGTAAGGGATAGGGTAAGGGTAAGGGTTAGCGTAAGGGTAAGATTAATGGTAATGTTTATGTTAAGGGTAAGCGTAAGGGTAACGGATAGAGTAAGGGTAAGGGTAAGGTTAAGGGTAACGGTAAGGTTAAGGGTACAAATATGTGTTAGGGTATGGGTTATGGTATGGGTAAGAGTTAGGGTAATGTAAGGGTAAGGGTTAGAGTAAGGGTTAGGGTTAGGGTAAGGGTAAGTGTTAGAATAATTGTTAGGGTTAATTTTAGGGTTAGGGTGAGGGAAACGGAAGGGAAAGTATTAGGTTAAGGTTAAGAGTAAGTTTTATGGTAAGGGTAAGGGTTAATGTAAGGGTCAGAGTAAGGGTTAAGGTAAGGTTTAGGGTTAGAGTTAGGTTAAGGTTAAGTTTTAGGGTAAGGGTAAGTTATATGTATAAGGATAAGTGTAAGGGTAAGTGTTAGGGTAAGTGTAAGGATAAGGATAAGTGTACAAGTCAGGGTAAGGTTTAGAGTTAGGATTAGGGTTTGGGTTAGGGTAAGGGTAAGTGTTAGGGTAATGGTTAGGGTTAATTTTAGGTGTAGGTTGACGGATAAGAAAGGGTAAGTAGTAGGTTAAGGTTAAGAGTAAGGTTAAGGTTAAGAGTAAGTGTAAGATTTAGGGTACGGTTTAGGGTTAATGTAAGGGTCAGGGTAAGTGTTTGGGTAAGATTTAGGGTTAGGTTAAGAGTAAGTATATGGGTAATGGTAAGGGTAAGTGTTAGGGTTAGGGTAAGTGTAAGGTTTAGATTTAGGCTAAGGGTAAGTGTAGCAAAAAGGGTAAGGGTTACGGTAAGTGTAAGTGTAAGGATAAGGTTAAGGTTTAGGCTTACGTTAAGGGTAAGGGTAATGCTTTGGTAAGGTTAAGAGTAAGGGTAAACGTAAGGGTTACGGTAAGGGTAACGGTACTGGTAGAAGTATGTGTTAGAGTACGGCTTATGGTAAGGGTACAAGTAGCTCCCCCCCCAGAGACAGGACCCAAAGGTGTACAACCAGTTCCCAACACCCCTGAGACACAGGCCCCAACCCCCCCCCAGACACAGGGACCCAAATTCTACAAGCAGCTCCCAACCCCTGCCAGGCAGGCCCCCTACCCTATACAAGCAGCTCCCAACCCTCCCCCCACCCCCCGAGGGAGGCCCCCAAGCCCCCGACAAACACAGGCCCCTACAGTGTACAGGCAGCTCCCAGCCACCCCCAGATGCTGGCCCCAAAGTTTTACAAACAGCTCCCAGCCACCCTGCAGAAACACATTCCTACATTGTACAAGCAGTTCCCAGCCCGCTAGACACAGGCCCTGACCCCCCACAGATGCAGGCCCCAAAGGTGTACAAGCAGCTCCCACCCCTCCCCCAGACGCAGGTCCCAAGCCCCCCCCCCCAAACACAGGCCCCTACAACCAGCACCCAACCCCCTACCCCCGATGCCAGGCCCAAAGGTGTAGAAGCAGCTCCAAACCTCCTCCCTCAACCCAGGCTCCAACAGTGTACAAGCAGCTCCCAACACACCCTCCCCTTCCCCCCCCACCCCCGCCCCGACACAGGCTCCAAAGGAATACAAAGAGCTCCCACCCCTCCCCCAGACGCAGGTCCCAAGCCCCCCCCCCCAAACACAGGCCCCTACAACCAGCACCCAACCCCCTACCCCCGATGCCAGGCCCAAAGGTGTAGAAGCAGCTCCAAACCTCCTCCCTCAACCCAGGCTCCAACAGTGTACAAGCAGCTCCCAACACACCCTCCCCTTCCCCCCCCCACCCCCCGCCCCGACACAGGCTCCAAAGGAATACAAAGAGCTCCCACCCCTCCCCCAGATGCTGGTCTCAACCCCCCACCCCAGAAGCAGGCCCCAAAGGTGTAGAGTCAGCTCCCAACCCCCTCAATGCTGGCCCCAAGGGTCTACAAGCAGCTCCCCCCTTGCCCCCAGATACCGGCCCCCAGACACAGACCCCAAAAGCCTAATCACAGGCCCTGAACTCTAGAGGCAGGCTCCAAAACCCAGGACAAAGCCCCAGTGGTTCGAGACAGGGCTCAAATCCCAGACACAGGCCCCAAACACTAAACATATGCCAAAAAAAAGTATTAGTGCTGGTGCCAAATGTTACAGACAGGCCCAAAAGCCCGAGATGCTCAAGGCTGAGACGTAACTTGGCTTTCTGAATTACTGGAAAGCAGCTTTCATTCTCAGATAATTGTGTGCAGGCTGATTAAGGAGGTATTGGGGAGGCAAGGACAATCCCCAGACAAGGACTGTATATCTCGAAACCAGACACTGGAACTCATGATAAGGAAGCGGCAGGCGGACAGAGAAACGAATGTAAGGACTATAACTCTCGAAACTGGACATTGGAATTCATTATAAAGATGCAACAAACGGGAGAATTAGCAACAACCAGCTCTTGCAATTAAGAAACATGCCAATTCAGCAGATTCCTGACCAAAGGTGAAAAGTACACTGTGAGGAAGACTCGGGGTCTTCCTCCCAAAGACCCCTGCCCACGTCCCAAAGACCCCTGCCCACAATTCTTGGAAGGCTCTGCGCAGGCGCAAGGTGCCAAAAGGCTAATTAGCATGAGAAGCGAGGGAAGGCGGGGATAGGTAATGCATATGTATAGGTGCTTGTAGAATATTGATAGATTGATTGTATAAATTCAAGACTGCTTTCTGCTTTGGGTATGCACGATAGGTGGGGAGATCCCCCGTGCATCCAGCGCTGCAATAAAGAATATACCACTTAAAGGAATTTCGGCTTCGATCTTTGAATCAATTTGGCGACCCAGATGGGACAACCTCTCTGCCGGACCGCAGGACCTGCTGGGAACAGGACTCCATAGGGTACCCCGGCGATTTCCCGGAGGGACTCCTCGACTCACCGGATCACTGCGGAGGCAGACAAGGACCCCATCATTGTAAGTGAGTATATTCTTTATTCTGGTTTGGTTTTCTGGTAGACCGGTCATCTGGAACTGTCTGTAAGTCAGAAGGTGATCTTCTGCGAGGCAGTGTTTGGTATATACTTTGTGGTTAGCACCATAAGTACATGTTTGGGGACCTTAAGGAAGGAGCTCGCTTTAAGGTCCATCTGGAATTGTGTTGTCTATTTCGGTTTTCTGACTCATGGAGTATGGTATTTAACTCTGGTTATTGTTACTGCGATTTTGGCTATTTTCCTGGTGGTAATAGTAGGTTCGTGGCATTGTTATAAGAAAGATATCGTTACGGTGTTACACAGTTGGGTTTTCTGACTTATCGCATGTGGAATTTGACTCTGACTATTGTTACTGTGATTTTGGCAATATTGCTGGTAATAGTAGTTTTGTGGCATCGCTACTGAAGGATATTGCGTGCCCGTATTTTTGTGAGTGATACGTTTTGTGATACGCTTTTGTAAGTAACATGTGTATTCTGAAAGTGTAAACTGGAAACTGGGGGGGCAAACAAGCAGTGAAATTTTAAAGAAAAGTGTGTTAGGATGTGTTTTAAGTCACTGGAAGGATATTGGAGGATCTGCCGGTGGAAGTGTGAACAGGAAAACACTGATAAAATATCGTGATCAGTGGTGGCCGCTTTATAAGCTGGAATGTGGAGAAAAGTGGCCCCTAAATGGAACTTTAAACTCTAATATTTTGCTACAGTTAATGTTGTTTTTTGAGAAGCAGAACAGGATGAAATGTTGTATACTGATGTTTCAGCATCTTGGTGGGAAAAGGTACGGAATTAAGTTGTCCCCTGACTGAACCTTTGATGTTGGCATTAGAGAAGTACAGGCTGGAGAAAGATAAAGGAAGTGTTAAAAGGGTTGTGGAAAGTGTTAAAGGTGTTTGAAGTTGAATGAGCAGGGAAAGAGGATGTAGGAATGTTAATAGTTGTGCCTCTGCCCGAGGCAGAGATCTTAAAATCATGGGTGTTAGCCCTTTAGGGCAAAGGGACCATGATCGGTCCGAGAGAGTTGTCACAGAAACAGAAAAGCAGTCAACTCTTAAAACACCCTGAGTTCATGTGCGAGCTCGGATTGCTGATGGGACCGTTCAGGGAACTGTGGACAATTGCATTCCCCTGACCGACCCCCACTAAGACCCGAATCATCCTGAAAATTATGAACGGTTAAGTAAATACTAAAACCTGGATGAATTGGGAATTGAGAATATGCTTCCAACAAGGTCTAAAAGAAAGCCCTATGGAATTTTTGGACCAACTCTGAGATATAATGAAAATAAATAAATAAATAAATAAATAAATAAATAAATAAAACAAAACGGTTTGGACCTGGCTTTGGAGGACAAATTGACTAGCCTTTTCCTAGGGTAATCAACCCCTGATTTCAACAGGAATAACGGGGACCTGGGGAATCTACCCTAGCGGATCCTCCACTGGTTATAATGAAGCTAGGGGAGGAATGGAAGTGAAATTTCTTATTGCTATGGGGCAACGTATTCAGTTCTAAATCAAGCATGAATGCCTTCACAGAATTATTATGTTAGGGTAAAAGGTGTGTCGTGGTTTAACCCGGCCGGCAGCTAAACACCACGCAGCTGTTCGCTCCCCCTCCCCCTCCCTCTCTGGGATGGGGGAGAGAAATGGAAAGTGAAGCCCGTGAGTTGAGATAAAGACAGTTTAATAAGACAAAATAATAATAATAATAATAATAATAATAATAATAATAATAATAATAATAATAATAATACAATGATGATAATAGTACCACTACTAATAATGTGTACAAACAAGTGATGCACAATGCAATTGCTCACCACCCGCTGACCGATGCCCAGCCTAACCCCGAGCAGTCCGGCCCCCTCCCCCTGGCTAGCCACCCCTATGTATTGTTTAGCCTGACGTCAGATGCTATGGAATACCCCTTTGGCTAGTTTGGGTCACCTGTCCTGGGTGTGTCCCCTCCCAGCTCTTACTGCACCCCCAGCCTGCCTGTTGGCAGGACAGAGCAAGAAGCTGAGATGTCCTTGGCTTGGTATAAGCACTGCTCTGCAACAATTAAAACATCGGGGTGTTATCAGCACTCTTCTCATCCTAAGCCAAAACATAGCATTCTACCAGCTACTAGGAAGAAAATTAACTCTGTTCTAACTGAAACCAGGACAAGGTGTAACCAAAAAGGCTTATTTTTGTGAACCTTTGGAGTACAAGTTAGGGAAACAATGGGGCATACACAGATTTTTATCTATGCCTAGCTCCTCATGGGCACTCTTAGGTAGAGATTTATTAGAGCAAGTAGGAGCAGAAATTGTCTTTGAAAAAGGGAAAATGGAATTAAGAAGAGGAGAAGAACAACTAATAAATGTGTTAAGCTTGGCACTAATACAAAGTGACCCTAAAAGTGAAATACCTTTAGAGATCACAGATCAAGTATGTCCAGGAGTTTGGGCTACCGAAGTCCCTGGAAGAGCTAAAAATGTGACCTTAATAATTATTAAATTAAAGCCAGGAGAGAAACCCGTTAAGGTTAAGTAATATCCTTTGAGGATAGAAGATAGGAAAGGAATTAAAGAGATAATTGATAAATTTTTACAGGATGGATTATTGCTTGAATGCGAATCAGAATACAATGCACCCATATTGCCAATTAAAAAGGCAGATGAAAAAGCTATAGGCTAGTTCAGGATTTGAGGGCCATAAATAAAATCACTGAGGATATACATCCAGTAGTGGCAAACCCTTATACTTTGCTGACTAAATTAAAGAATAGTCAAGTCTGGTTTACCGTACTGGATTTAAAAGATGCCTTCTTCTGCCTAGGCTTAGCCACAGAAAGCCAAAACCTATTCGCCTTTGAATGGGAAAATCCCGATTCAGGCAGAAGGACGCAGCTTACGTGGACATTACTACCTCAAGGATTCAAGAATAGCCCCACTATTTTTGGAAACCAATTAGCAAGGGAACTCGAAAATGGATACCTCCGGACACTGAAGGTGCTTTGTTACAATATGTAGTATGTAGATGATCTCTTAATAGCTACCGAGACTAAAGGGAGTTGTATTCAATGGACTATAAGTCGTCTTAATTTTCTGGGTTTAAATGGATCTCAAGTCTCTTGACAGAAAGTCCAGCTGGCTCAACAAAGTGTGACCTATCTGGGATTTGAAATTTCGGAAGGACAACGAGAACTAGGAACTGAACATAAGGAAGTCATTTGCCGGACTCCAGAACCTCAAATGGTAAAGGAGCTACAAACCTTTTTAGGAATGACAGGTTGGTGTCGCCTTTGGATTTATAATGATGGACTATTGGTAAAGCCTCTATGTGAATTGATAAAGATTAACCAGTCAAAGTTAGTCTGGACTGGAGAAGCACAAAAAGTCTTTAAACAACTTAAACAAGAATTGATGATTTTGAAATATCAAGCAATATTGGTAGAACAGGACGACGTGGAAATTGTGATAATTAATATTGTGAATCTAGCCTCTTTTCTTAGTGATGCTCCGGCACAACCTGTGATTCACGATTGTTTAGAAACTATAGAGACTGTGTATTCCAGCCGCCCAGACCTTAAGGAGGAGCCCATGGAAGATGCGGAAGAAACTTGGTTCACGGATGGGAGCAGTTTTGTTACGCAAAGACAACGTAAAGCTGGATATGCTATAACAACTACTCAGCAGGTAATCGAGTCTAAGCCTTTACCCCCTGGAACATCAGCTCAAAAGGCGGAGATAGTTGCTCTCACGAGAGCATTGGAACTGGCAGCGGGAAAAAGGGTAAATATTTGGACAGATTCTAAATATACATTCGGCGTGGTACATGCTCATGGAGCAATTTGGAAAGAACATGGATTGCTGACCGCTCAGTGAAAACACAAAGTATGCTGAAGAAATTTTAGAATTGTTAGAGGCTGTAAAACAACCAGAAAAGGTAGCTATCATGCATTGTCAGGGACACCAAAAGGGGAACGCCGATTTTGAAATTGGAAAATGGATTGGCAGAGGCTAAGCAGGCAGCTGAAATAACTGAGGTGAAGGCATTGTCTTTGATACCAGACGGTAAAATCCAAACTATATCCAAATTATACAAAAGAAGACTTAAAATTAATTGAAGATTTGAAAGGTAAAATGAAATCAGATGGATGAGTATATTTAAAAGATAATCACATAGTAATACCCTCTAGTTTGACATGGCCCATAGTTCTTACAGAACACAATAAAACGCATTGGGGAGCTGGCACACTGCATAAGAGCCTGAGTCAGACATTAGTGGGACGATATGATAAAACAAGTAACTCAACAATGTAGCATTTGCTTACACAATAACCCCAATACCAAGAATAGAATAAAATTTGGAATAATCGGTAAAGGCAATTATTCGGGGCAACAGTGGCAAATTGATTTTTCAGAACTCCCTAGAAAAGGGGGGTATCATTATTTACTGGTTCTGACTGACACGTTTTCAGGAAGGCCTGAAGCTTTTCCCTGTCGAACAAACAAAGCAAGAGAAGCGGTTAAAGTCTTGTTAAATGAAATAATAGCATGCTTTGGGATTCTAGTAGCAATGTCTTCTGATAGAGTTTCACATTTTTGTGCACAAGTGGTAGAACAGCTAAGTAAGATTCTAAAGATAGATTGGCAACTGCATACTCCTTATAGACCACAGGCAAGTAGACAGGTAGAAAAAATGAACCATTTAATTAAACAATAAATAGCTAAAATTGGATAAGAAGCTAATTTGTCATGGCCTCAATCCCTCCCTTTAGCATTACTTGGAATTAGAGTTAAACCTAGAATAAAAGGAAATTTGAGTCCCTTCAAAATCTTATACGGAAGGCCATAGCAATTTCTATTTAGTGGAGAGGACCTAACGCAGTTAGGATCAGAATATTTATATGCTTATATAACTGAACTTCAGAAACAATTAAATAAAGTACATAAATTTGTTTTAGGGACCAGGGCTAGAGGGGTGGATCAACCAATCCACCCCTTTAAGCTCGGGGATTATATATATATAAAGACTTTTTCAGGACAACCCGTGCAGGAAAAATGGAAGGAAAGTGGATGGGACCATACCAAGTATTACTGACAACACACACTGCCATGAAGATTAAGAAGCAAGCAGCTTGGATCCACAATTCAAGGGTGAAGAAGGCCCCGGCGAGGATATGGACCACCACTCCAATTGGACCAACAAAATTACGGTTTTCCAGATCCTAATGATTGCAGGGGTGCGGTTCTCGGATTTGGGTTGGGCAACTTGGGATGAGAACTTACACCTGACCTTAATACAAACAATTTCTCAAGTAACTAATAAGACGAACTGTTGGGTATGCACCCATCTGCCACAGCATGGGAATAAGGGTGTATCGTTAATTGGGATTCCCTTGCCTGCAAACTTATCTTGGACTAATTTGTGGGAAAACACATCTTGGGGTCGAAAATATTAAGCAGTTTTGGAACTAGAAGTGAGTAGCTTCGTGCCGTTAGAATCCTATTATGTATGTGTACAAAGGTGTAACCCGCCTAAGGGTATAGGAAAACAGCATTGTATAAATACGGATACTACTTCTGTGGGAAATCAGACATCTTGTAATTGAACAATTGATATTAGTACGACTAGCGGCTGGGCAAATTCAACCAGCTGGACGGTTCCAGAAGGAAAAGGGTGGTATTGGCTATGCAATGATACAGCCCGTAAGGTCTTGCCTGAGAATTGGAAGGGAACTTGCACTCTTGGAGCGGTAGTCCCCAATATGACAGTACATGATGTAGTGCCTCGAGGTTACTTGAGAAATCATATCCGGAGAATCAGATGAAAAATTAACAATCCATTGGTAGAGAGACACACCCCTTTTCATAGTTTTGTGCGATGGTTTATCCCATGGTTAGGAGTGAGTGAATTGGAAAAGGCAATAGTTAATATTTCTGCAATTATAGAGAAGTTCGAAAACAAAATTCTGGATGCTATAAAGGCTCAACAAGAAGAGATATCTAGTTTATCACAGGTAGTATTACAAAATCGGATGGCCCTAGACTTGTTACTGGCCACTCAAGGGGGAGTCTGTACAGTAATAAACACAAGTTGTTGTATGTATGTAGATCAGAGTGGAAGGATCTCTACCGACCTGGAAGAAATATGGAAGCAGACAAGGATCCTACATGAGATCAGTAAAGATGATCTTTCATGGAGTTTTAGTGAACTATGGAATAAGTTAACCTCCTGGTTGCCCAATTTCCAATGGTTGAAACAAATATTCATTGCTCTAATCGTATTAGTAGTGTTAGGAATATTTGTGTGCATGTTGTTTAGATGCCTGCTTTGTTGTGTTACTGTAAATAATGAAAGTATCTGATGCAAAAGAATTTGCATGGGAAAAGAAAAGGGGGGATTGATTAAGGAGGTATTGGGGAGGCAAGGACAATCCCCAGACAAGGACTGTATATCTCGGAACGAGACACTGGAACTCATGATAAGGAAGCGGCAGGCGGACAGAGAAACGAATGTAAGGACTATAACTCTCGAAACTGGACATTGGAATTCATTATAAAGATACAACAAACGGGAGAATTAGCAACAACCAGCTCTTGCAATTAAGAAACATGCCAATTCAGCAGATTCCTGACCAAAGGTGAAAAGTACACTGTGAGGAAGACTCGGGGTCTTCCTCCCAAAGACCCCTGCCCACGTCCCAAAGACCCCTGCCCACAATTCTTGGAAGGCTCTGCACAGGCGCAAGGTGCCAAAAGGCTAATTAGCATGAGAAGCGAGGGAAGGCGGGGATAGGTAATGCATATGTATAGGTGCTTGTAGAATATTGATAGATTGATTGTACAAATTCAAGACTGCTTTCTGCTTTGGGTATGCACGATAGGTGGAGAGATCCCCCGTGCATCCAGCGCTGCAATAAAGAATATGCCACTTAAAGGAATTTCGGCTTCGATCTTTGAATCAATTTGGCGACCCAGATGGGACAACCTCTCTGCCGGACTGCAGGACCTGCTGGGAACAGGACTCCCTAGGGTACCCCCGGGATTTCCCGGAGGGACTCCTCGACTCACCGGATCACTGCAGAGGCAGACAAGGACCCCATCATTGTAAGTGAGTATATTCTTTATTCTGGTTTGGTTTTCTGGTAGACCGGTCATCTGGAACTGTCTGTAAGTCAGAAGGTGATCTTCTGCGAGGCAGTGTTTGGTATATACTTTGTGGTTAGCACCATAAGTACATGTTTGGGGACCTTAAGGAAGGAGCTCGCTTTAAGGTCCATCTGGAATTGTGTTGTCTGTTTCGGTTTTCTGACTCATGGAGTATGGTATTTAACTCTGGTTATTGTTACTGCGATTTTGGCTATTTTCCTGGTGGTAATAGCAGGTTCGTGGCATTGTTATAAGAAAGATATCGTTACGGTGTTACACAGTTGGGTTTTCTGACTTATCGCATGTGGAATTTGACTCTGACTATTGTTACTGTGATTTTGGCAATATTGCTGGTAATAGTAGTTTTGTGACATCGCTACTGAAAGATATTGCGTGCCAGTATTTTTGTGAGTGATACGTTTTGTGATACGCTTTTGTAAGTAACATGTGTATTCTGAAAGTGTAAACTGGAAACTGGGGGGGCAAACAAGCAGTGAAATTTTAAAGAAAAGTGTGTTAGGATGTGTTTTAAGTCACTGGAAGGATATTGGAGGATCTGCCGGTGGAAGTGTGAACAGGAAAACATTGATAAAATATCGTAATCAGTGGTGGCCGCTTTATAAGTTGGAATGTGGAGAAAAGTGGCCCCTAAATGGAACTTTAAACTCTAATATTTTGCTACAGTTAATGTTGTTTTTTGAGAAGCAGAACAGGATGAAATGTTGTATACTGATGTTTCAGCATCTTGGTGGGAAAAGGTACGGAATTAAGTTGGCCCCTGACTGAACCTTTGATGTTGGCATTAGAGAAGTACAGGCTGGAGAAAGATAAAGGAAGTGTTAAAAGGGTTGTTGAAAGTGTTAAAGGTGTTTGAAATTGAATGAGCAGGGAAAGAGGATGTAGGAATGTTAATAGTTCTGCCTCTGCCTGAGGCAGAGATCTTAAAATCATGGGTGTTAGCCCTTTAGGGCAAAGGGACCATGATCGGTCCGGTCCGAGAGAGTTGTCACAGAAACAGAAAAGCAGTCAACTCTTAAAACAACCTGAGTTCATGTGCGAGCTCGGATTGCTGATGGGACCGTTCAGGGAACTGTGGACAATTGCATTCCCCTGACCGACCCCCACTAAGACCCGAATCATCCTGAAAATTATGAACGGTTAAGTAAATACTAAAACCTGGATGAATTGGGAATTGAGAATATGCTTCCAACAAGGTCTAAAAGAAAGCCCTATGGAATTTTTGGACCAACTCTGAGATGTAATGAAAATAAATAAATAAATAAATAAATAAAACAAAACGGTTTGGACCTGGCTTTGGAGGACAAATTGACTAGCCTTTTCCTAGGGTAATCAACCCCTGATTTCAACAGGAATAACAGGGACCTGGGGAATCTACCCTAGCGGATCCTCCACTGGTTATAATGAAGCTAGCGGAGGAATGGAAGTGAAATTTCTTATTGCTATGGGGCAACGTATTCAGTTCTAAATCAAGCATGAATGCCTTCACAGAATTATTATGTTAGGGTAAAAGGTGTGTCGTGGTTTAACCCGGCCGGCAGCTAAACACCACGCAGCTGTTCGCTCACCCTCCCCCTCCCTCTCTGGGACGGGGGAGAGAAATGGAAAGTGAAGCCCGTGAGTTGAGATAAAGATAGTTTAATAAGACAAAATAATAATAATAATAATAATAATAATAATAATAATAATAATAATAATAATAATAATAATAATAATAATAATAATACAATGATGATAATAGTACCACTACTAATAATGTGTACAAACAAGTGATGCACAATGCAATTGCTCACCACCCGCTGACCGATGCCCAGCCTAACCCCGAGCAGTCCGGCCCCCTCCCCCTGGCTAGCCACCCCTATGTATTGTTTAGCCTGACGTCAGATGCTATGGAATACCCCTTTGGCTAGTTTGGGTCACCTGTCCTGGGTGTGTCCCCTCCCAGCTCTTACTGCACCCCCAGCCTGCCTGTTGGCAGGACAGAGCAAGAAGCTGAGATGCCCTTGGCTTGGTATAAGCACTGCTCTGCAACAATTAAAACATCGGGGTGTTATCAGCACTCTTCTCATCCTAAGCCAAAACATAGCATTCTACCAGCTACTAGGAAGAAAATTAACTCTGTTCTAACTGAAACCAGGACAAGGTGTAACCGAAAAGGCTTATTTTGGTGAACCTTTGAAGTACAAGTTAGGGAAACAATGGGGCATACACAGATTTTTATCTATGCCTAGCTCCTCATGGGCACTCTTAGGTAGAGATTTATTAGAGCAAGTAGGAGCAGAAATTGTCTTTGAAAAAGGGAAAATGGAATTAAGAACAGGAGAAGAACAACTAATAAATGTGTTAAGCTTGGCACTAATACAAAGTGACCCTAAAAGTGAAATACCTTTAGAGATCACAGATCAAGTATGTCCAGGAGTTTGGGCTACCGAAGTCCCTGGAAGAGCTAAAAATGTGACCTTAATAATTATTAAATTAAAGCCAGGAGAGAAACCCGTTAAGGTTAAGTAATATCCTTTGAGGATAGAAGATAGGAAAGGAATTAAAGAGATAATTGATAAATTTTTACAGGATGGATTATTGCTTGAATGCGAATCAGAATACAATGCACCCATATTGCCAATTAAAAAGGCAGATGAAAAAGCTATAGGCTAGTTCAGGATTTGAGGGCCATAAATAAAATCACTGAGGATATACATCCAGTAGTGGCAAACCCTTATACTTTGCTGACTAAATTAAAGAATAGTCAAGTCTGGTTTACCGTACTGGATTTAAAAGATGCCTTCTTCTGCCTAGGCTTAGCCACAGAAAGCCAAAATCTATTCGCCTTTGAATGGGAAAATCCCGATTCAGGCAGAAAGACGCAGCTTACGTGGACATTACTACCTCAAGGATTCAAGAATAGCCCCACTATTTTTGGAAACCAATTAGCAAGGGAACTCGAAAATGGATACCTCCGGACACTGAAGGTGCTTTGTTACAATATGTAGTATGTAGATGATCTCTTAATAGCTACCGAGACTAAAGGGAGTTGTATTCAATGGACTATAAGTCGTCTTAATTTTCTGGGTTTAAATGGATCTCAAGTCTCTTGACAGAAAGTCCAGCTGGCTCAACAAAGTGTGACCTATCTGGGATTTGAAATTTCGGAAGGACAACGAGAACTAGGAACTGAACATAAGGAAGTCATTTGCCGGCCTCCAGAACCTCAAATGGTAAAGGAGCTACAAACCTTTTTAGGAATGACAGGTTGGTGTCGCCTTTGGATTTATAATTATGGACTATTGGTAAAGCCTCTATGTGAATTGATAAAGATTAACCAGTCAAAGTTAGTCTGGACTGGAGAAGCACAAAAAGTCTTTAAACAACTTAAACAAGAATTGATGATTTTGAAATATCAAGCAATATTGGTAGAACAGGACGACGTGGAAATTGTGATAATTAATATTGTGAATCTAGCCTCTTTTCTTAGTGATGCTCCGGCACAACCTGTGATTCACGATTGTTTAGAAACTATAGAGACTGTGTATTCCAGCCGCCCAGACCTTAAGGAGGAGCCCATGGAAGATGCGGAAGAAACTTGGTTCACGGATGGGAGCAGTTTTGTTACGCAAAGACAACGTAAAGCTGGATATGCTATAACAACTACTCAGCAGGTAATCGAGTCTAAGCCTTTACCCCCTGGAACATCAGCTCAAAAGGCGGAGATAGTTGCTCTCACGAGAGCATTGGAACTGGCAGCGGGAAAAAGGGTAAATATTTGGACAGATTCTAAATATACATTCGGCGTGGTACATGCTCATGGAGCAATTTGGAAAGAACATGGATTGCTGACCGCTCAGTGAAAACACAAAGTATGCTGAAGCAATTTTAAAATTGTTAGAGGCTGTAAAACAACCAGAAAAGGTAGCTATCATGCATTGTCAGGGACACCAAAAGGGGAACGCCGATTTTGAAATTGGAAAATCGATTGGCAGAGGCTAAGCAGGCAGCTGAAATAACTGAGGTGAAGGCATTGTCTTTGATACCAGACGGTAAAATCCAAACTATATCCAAATTATACAAAAGAAGACTTAAAATTAATTGAAGATTTGAAAGGTAAAATGAAACCAGATGGATGAGTATATTTAAAAGATAATCACATAGTAATACCCTCTAGTTTGACATGGCCCATAGTTCTTACAGAACACAATAAAACGCATTGGGGAGCTGGCACACTGCATAAGAGCCTGAGTCAGACATTAGTGGGACGATATGATAAAACAAGTAACTCAACAGTGTAGCATTTGCTTACACAATAACCCCAATACCAAGAATAGAATAAAATTTGGAATAATCGGTAAAGGCAATTATTCGGGGCAACAGTGGCAAATTGATTTTTCAGAACTCCCTAGAAAAGGGGGGTATCATTATTTACTGGTTCTGACTGACACGTTTTCAGGAAGGCCTGAAGCTTTTCCCTGTCGAACAAACAAAGCAAGAGAAGTGGTTAAAGTCTTGTTAAATGAAATAATACCATGCTTTGGGATTCTAGTAGCAATGTCTTCTGATAGAGTTTCACATTCTTGTGCACAAGTGGTAGAACAGCTAAGTAAGATTCTAAAGATAGATTGGCAACTGCATACTCCTTATAGACCACAGGCAAGTGGACAGGTAGAAAAAATGAACCATTTAATTAAACAATAAATAGCTAAAATTGGATAAGAAGCTAATTTGTCATGGCCTCAATCCCTCCCTTTAGCATTACTTGGAATTAGAGTTAAACCTAGAATAAAAGGAAATTTGAGTCCCTTCAAAATCTTATACGGAAGGCCATAGCAATTTCTATTTAGTGGAGAGGACCTAACGCAGTTAGGATCAGAATATTTATATGCTTATATAACTGAACTTCAGAAACAATTAAATAAAGTACATAAATTTGTTTTAGGGACCAGGGCTAGAGGGGTGGATCAACCAATCCACCCCTTTAAGCTCGGGGATTATATATATATAAAGACTTTTTCAGGACAACCCGTGCAGGAAAAATGGAAGGAAAGTGGATGGGACCATACCAAGTATTACTGACAACACACACCGCCATGAAGATTAAGAAGCAAGCAGCTTGGATCCACAATTCAAGGGTGAAGAAGGCCCCGGCGAGGATATGGACCACCACTCCAATTGGACCAACAAAATTACGGTTTTCCAGATCCTAATGATTGCAGGGGTGCGGTTCTCGGATTTGGGGTGGGCAACTTGGGATGAGAACTTACACCTGACCTTAATACAAACAATTTCTCAAGTAACTCATAAGACGAACTGTTGGGTATGCACCCATCTGCCACAGCATGGGAATAAGGGTGTATCGTTAATTGGGATTCCCTTGCCTGCAAACTTATCTTGGACTAATTTGTGGGAAAACACATCTTGGGGTCAAAAATATTAAGCAGTTTTGGAACTAGAAGTGAGTAGCTTCGTGCCGTTAGAATCCTATTATGTATGTGTACAAAGGTGTAACCCGCCTAAGGGTATAGGAAAACAGCATTGTATAAATACGGATACTACTTCTGTGGGAAATCAGACATCTTGTAATTGAACAATTGATATTAGTACGACTAGCGGCTGGGCAAATTCAACCAGCTGGACGGTTCCAGAAGGAAAAGGGTGGTATTGGCTATGCAATGATACAGCCCGTAAGGTCTTGCCTGAGAATTGGAAGGGAACTTGCACTCTTGGAGCGGTAGTCCCCAATATGACAGTACACGATGTAGTGCCTCGAGGTTACTTGAGAAATCATATCCGGAGAATCAGATGAAAAATTAACAATCCATTGGTAGAGAGACACACCCCTTTTCATAGTTTTGTGCGATGGTTTATCCCATGGTTAGGAGTGAGTGAATTGGAAAAGGCAATAGTTAATATTTCTGCAATTATAGAGAAGTTCGAAAACAAAATTCTGGATGCTATAAAGGCTCAACAAGAAGAGATATCTAGTTTATCACAGGTAGTATTACAAAATCGGATGGCCCTAGACTTGTTACTGGCCACTCAAGGGGGAGTCTGTACAGTAATAAACACAAGTTGTTGTATGTATGTAGATCAGAGTGGAAGGATCTCTACCGACCTGGAAGAAATATGGAAGCAGACAAGGATCCTACATGAGATCAGTAAAGATGATCTTTCATGGAGTTTTAGTGAACTATGGAATAAGTTAACCTCCTGGTTGCCCAATTTCCAATGGTTGAAACAAATATTCATTGCTCTAATCGTATTAGTAGTGTTAGGAATATTTGTGTGCATGTTGTTTAGATGCCTGCTTTGTTGTGTTACTGTAAATAATGAAAGTATCTGATGCAAAAGAATTTGCATGGGAAAAGAAAAGGGGGGATTGATTAAGGAGGTATTGGGGAGGCAAGGACAATCCCCAGACAAGGACTGTATATCTCGAAACAAGACACTGGAACTCATGATAAGGAAGCGGCAGGCGGACAGAGAAACGAATGTAAGGACTATAACTCTCAAAACTGGACATTGGAATTCATTATAAAGATACAACAAACGGGAGAATTAGCAACAACCAGCTCTTGCAATTAAGAAACATGCCAATTCAGCAGATTCCTGACCAAAGGTGAAAAGTACACTGTGAGGAAGACTCGGGGTCTTCCTCCCAAAGACCCCTGCCCACAATTCTTGGAAGGCTCTGCGCAGGCGCAAGGTGCCAAAAGGCTAATTAGCATGAGAAGCGAGGGAAGGTGGGGATAGGTAATGCATATGTATAGGTGCTTGTAGAATATTGATAGATTGATTGTATAAATTCAAGACTGCTTTCTGCTTTGGGTATGCACGATAGGTGGAGAGATCCCCCGTGCATCCAGCGCTGCAATAAAGAATATACCACTTAAAGGAATTTCGGCTTCGATCTTTGAATCAAGGCTAGATAGGATGGGGCTTCAGGCACCTCTTCACCTGAGGAAACACACTGCCATCAGGCACCGCTGTGCCAGACAAGCTTGTTCTGCTAGAACACCCTACTCAGATGCACTGTGGCATTCAAGTGAACTGCTTTCATGCAAATATAACGACTGATGTTACAACCCACCTTGCCTGTGGCACCTGATGAACAGAAGAGTAAGCCACCGCAGCGCTTCAAAACCATCCCTGCACGTGCCGCTCCTTGTCGCTCTCTGGCCTTATCTCATATCCTTATCCACTTCTGTGGAGAGCCTGCCACGGCACCTGCAAAGCAAGACGGACACCTTTCATAGTCACCTTGTGCTACTTGGTCGTTCTGCTCCAACCCAGCTCATGACCAGCTCCTCTTCTTACACAGCTCTTCAGAGTGCAGTTTGCTCCTTTGAGCCTGTGCGAGACACCTGTGAAAGAAAAAGAAACGCATAGGCCTATGCAGCATCCAAAGACACAGCACAACTAGGTAAGTTACTCTCATCTGCTCCCTTACCTCTGCCGCTTACCAGCCCCCGAGGCAGATGCTTCAATCTACCCTCTTCAAACAGCTACAACACCTCTAAAAGACAAAGAGGGGATGCTTAGAGGAACAGTGAGACCTACAACACAACAACTGCTACATCTGTTCCTCACCTTGCCAGAGGCAGCTCTGCGTGTGACGTCCCAGGTTGTACACTGCGTTACCTAACCCTTACCGTAACCCTTACCCTAACCCTTCTCACCCTTACCATTACCCAAATCCTTACCTTTACTTTTTCCTTACCCTTACTCTTTCCTTTAACCATAACCTTACCCTTACCCTATACCTTACTCCAACCCTTCCCCTTACCTTCCCCTTCCCCTTACACTTAACCTAACCCTTACCCTTCTGCTTCCCCTAAAACATATCCTAACACTTTCCCTTACCCTTAAACTTACCCTAACCCTTACTATTACCCGTACAATTACTCTTGCCCTAATCCTTGCTTGCACCCTTACACTTATCCTAACCCTTACCCTTACTCAAACCCTTACTCTAACCCTTACCCTGACCCGTACCCTTACCCTTACCCTTATTCATACCATTACCCTTACCCTTAACCTTACCCTTATCCTAACACTTACCCTAACCCTTAACCTTTCTGCTACACTTACCCTTTTCCTAAATCTAAACCTTACCCTTACCCTTAACCTAAGCCTAAACCTCAAACCTTACTGTAAAGCTTACCCTTTCTGCTACACTTACCCTTAGCCTAAATCTAAACCTTACACTTACCCGTAGCCTAACCCTCGCCCTTACCATTACCCATACCCTTATTCTTACCCTAACAATTATCTTTACACTTACGGTTACCATTAACCTTACACTTACCCTAACACTTATCCTGAACCTAATCCTTACCCTAACCCTTACCCTGACCCTTACATTAACCCTAACCCTTACCCTAAACCTTACACTTACTCTTAACATTAACCTTACCCTTAACCTTTAGCTAATACTTAACCTTACGTTTTTCTCACCCTAACCCTATAATTAACCATAACCATTACCCTAACACTTAACCTTACCCTTACAATAAGCCATACAACAAAACTTAAATGTACACTTACGCTTACAGTTACCCTAGGAATTACTCTTTCAATTACTCCTGCCCTTACCCTTACCCTTACCCTTACCCTTCTCCATACCATTACCCTTACCCTAAACCTTACACTTACCCTTATCCTTACCCTAACCCTAAACCTCACCCTTACCATTAACCATACCCTTACTCTTCTCCTTACCCTAAACCTTACAACAACCCTTACCCTAACCCTTACATTAACCCTAACCCTTAACCTAAACCTTACACTTACTCTTAACCTTAACCTTACCCTTAAACTAGTACATACCCGTACATTTCCCTCCCATAACCCTAATTTTAACAGTACCCATTACCCTAACACTTATCCTTACCTAACCCTAACCCTTACTCTAACCCTTACCCTGACCTGTACCCTTACACTTACCCTTACCCTTACCCTTACACTTACCCTAACCCTTTCCCTTACCATTACCGATACACTTACCCTTACCCTTACCCTTAACCTTATCCTTACCATTACCCTTACCCTTAACCTAACCCTTATCCTAACACCCTTACCCTAATCCTACACCTTTCTGCTACACTTACCCTTAGCCTAAATCTAAACCTTACACTTACCCTTACCCTTACCCTCACCCTTACCATTACCCATATCCTTACTCTTACCCTTACCCTAAACCTTACCCTTCCTTTTACCGTTATCATTAACCTTAACCTTACCCTATCCCTTACAATTATCCTTGTCCATACAACTTACCCTTACCCTAACACTTACCCTTATCGTAAACCTTACCCTTTCTGCTACACTTACCATTAGCCTAAATCTAAATCTTACACTTACCCTTACCTGAACTGAATACTTACTCTTACGTTTCCCTCACCATAACCCTAAAATTAACCCTAACCCTTACTCTAACCCTTACCCTGACCTGTACCCTTACACTTACCCTTACCCTTACATTACCATAACTCTTACCCATACCATAACCCATACCCTAACACATATTTGTACCCTTAACCTTACCGTTACCCTTACCCTTACCCTTACTCTATCCGTTACCCTTACGCTTACCCTTAACATAAACATTACCATTAATCTTACCCTTAAGCTAACCCTTACCCTTACCCTATCCCTTACACTTTTCCTTATCCATACCCTTAACCTTACCCCAACCCTTACCCTTAAGCTGAACCTAACCCTAAACCTTACCCCAAACCTTTCCCTGAACCTTACATTAACCCTAACCCTTAACCTAAACCTTACACTTATTCTTAACCTTAACCTTACCCTTAACCTTAAGCTAGTACTTAACCTTACATTTTTCTCAACCTAATCCTAAAATTAACCCTAACCATTACCCTAACACTTAACCGTTACACTTACCCTTATTCTATCCGTTACCCTTACGCTTTCTTTTAACATAAACCTTACCCTTGACCTTACCCTTACGATAAGCCATACAACAACACTTAAATGTACACTTACGCTTACACTTACCCTAGCAATTACTCGTACAATTACCCTTACCCTTAACCTAAGCCGAAACCTTAAACCTTACAGTAAACCTTACACTTTCTGCTACACTTACCCTTAGCCTAAATCTAAACCTTACACTTATCCTTACTGTAACCCTCACTCTTATCATTACCAATACCCTTACTCTTACCCTTACCCTAACCCTTACTCTAACCCTTACAATTACCCGTACTTTTACACATACCCTTACACTTACCCTTACTCTTAAACTTACACTAAACCTTACCCTTAACTAAATCTAACCCTTACACTAAACATCATCCTTACCCTTACCATTATCCCTTCTCTTACCCTTATCCTAAACGTTTCCCAAACCCTTACCCTTACATTAAACCTAACCCTTACCATAACTCTTAACCTTATCCTTAAACTTAACCTAATACTTACCCTTATGTTTCCCTCACCCTAAACCTAAAATTAGCCTGACCATTACCCTAACACTTACCCTTACTCTAACCCTTACCCTGAACTGTACCCTTAAACTTCCAATAACCCACTTAAGGGTAAGAGTTACGATAACGTTAACCTTAAGGGTGACCCTTTAGCTTCTCCTTAATGTTTATGGTTAGGTTAAGGGTAAGGGTAACGGTTTGGTAAGGGTAAGGTTAAGGGTAATTGTACGAGTAATTGCTAGGGTAAGTGTAAGCGTAAGTGTTGTTGTATGGCTTATGGTAAGGGTAAGGTCAAGGGTAAGGTTTATGTTAAGGGTAAGCGTAAGGGTAACGGATAGAGTAAGGGTAAGGGTAAGGTTAAGGGTAACGGTAAGGTTAAGGCTACAAGTACGTGTTAGGGTATGGGTTATGGTATGGGTAAGAATTAGGGTAAGTATAAGGGTAAGGGTAAGTGTAAGGGTACAGGTCAGGGTAAGGGTTAGAGTAAGGGTTAGGGTTAGGGTAAGGTTAAGTGTTAGGGTAATGGTTAGGGTTAGTTTTAGGGTTAAAGTCAGGAAAACGTATGCGTAAGTATTAGGTTAATGTTAAGGGTAAGGTTAATGTTAAGAGTAAGTGTAAGTTTTAGGGTAAGGGTTAGGGTTAATGTAAGGGTCAGGGTAAGGGTTGGGGTAAGGTTTAGGGTTAGGGTTAGGTTAAGGGTAAGGATTAGGGTAAGGGTAAGGGTATGGATAAGGATAAGTGTAAGTGTTAGGGTAAGGGTAATGTTAAAGGTAACAGTAAGTGTAAGGAGAAGGGTTAGGGTAAGAGTAAGGGTATTGGTAATGATAAGGGTGAGGGTTACAGTAAGGGTAAGTGTAAGGTTTAGATTTAGGCTAAGGGTAAGTGTAGCAGAAAGGGTAAGGTTTACTGTAAGGTTTAAGGTTTCGGCTTAGGTTAAGGTTAAGGGTAAGGATAAGGGTAAGGGTAATTGTACGAGGAATTGCTAGGGTAAGTGTAAGCGTAAGTGTACATGTAAGTGTTGTTGTATGGCTTATGGTAAGGGTAAGGTCAAGGGTAAGGTTTATGTTAAGGGTAAGCATAAGGGTAACGGATAGAGTAAGGGTAAGGGTAAGGTTAAGGGTAACAGTAAGGTTAAGGGTACAAATATGTGTTAGGGTATGGGTTATGGTATGGGTAAGAATTAGGGTAAGTATAAGGGTAAGGGTAAGTGTAAGGGTACAGGTCAGGGTAAGGGTTAGAGTAAGGGTTTGGGTTAGGGTTAGTGTAAGGTTAAGCGTTAGGGTAAGTTTTAGGGTTAAAGTCAGGAAAACGTATGCGTAAATATTAGGTTAATGTTAAGGGTAAGGTTAAGGTTAAGAGTAAGTGTAAGTTTTAGGGTAAGGGTTAGGGTTAATGTAAGGGTCAGGGTAAGGGTTGGGGTAAGGTTTAGGGTAAGGGTTAGGTTAAGGATAAGTGTTAGGGTAAGGGTAAGGTTAATGGTAACCGTAAGTGTAAAGGTAAGGGTTACGGTAAGGGAAAGAATAAGGGCATGGGTAATGGTAAGGGTGAGGGTTAGGCTAAGGGTAAGTGTAAGGTTTAGATTTAGGCTAAGGGTAAGTGTAGCAGAAAGGGTAAGGTTTACGGTAAGGGTAAGTGTTAGGGTAAGGGTAAGGTTTAGGGTTAGGTTAAGGGTATGGAAACGGGTAAGGGTAAGGGTGAGGGTAAGGGTAAGGGTAAGGGTTACGGTAAGGGTAAGGGTTACGGTAAGGGTTACGGTAAGGGTAAGAGTTATGGTAAGGGTACGGGTACGGGTAGAAGTATGTGTTAGAGTACGGGTTATGTTAAGGGTAAGGGTTAGAGTAAGGGTTAGGGTAAGTGTAAGGGTTAGGGTTAATTTTAGGGTGAGGGTGAGGGAAAAGTAAGGGTAAGTATTAGGTTAAGGTTAAGGGTAAGGTTAAGGTTAAGTGTAAGTTTTAGGGTAAGGGTTAATGTAAGGGTCAGGGTAAGGGTTCAGGTAAGGTTTAGGGTTAGGGTTAGGGTTAGGGTTAGGGTAAGGGTTAGGGTTAGGGTTAGGGTTAGGGTTAGGGTAAGGGTAAGGGTTAGGGTTAATGTAAGTGTCAGGGTAAGGGTTGGGGTAAGGTTTAGGTTAAGGGTAAAAGTAAGTATAATGGTAAGGGTAAGAGTGAAGGTTAGGGTAATGGTTAGATTTAGGTAAGGGTGAGGGTTAGGGTAAGGTTTAGAATTAGGCAAAGGGTAAGTGTAGCAGAAAGGGTAAGGTTTAGGATAAGGGTAAGTGTTAGGATAAGGGTAAGGTTTAGGGTTAGCTTAATAGTAAGGTTAAGGATAATTGTACGAGTAATTGCTAGGGTAAGTGCAAGCGTAAGTGTACATGTAAGTGTTGTTGTATGGCTTATGGTAAGGGTTAGGTTAAGGTTAAGGTTTATGTTAAGTGTAAGTGTAAGGCTAACAGAGACAGTAAAGGTAAGGGTAAGGGGAACGGTAAGGTTAAGGCTACAAGTACGTGTTAGGGTATGGGTTATGGTAAGGGTAAGGGTTAGGGTAAGGGTAAGTGTAAGGGTACGGGTCAGGGTAAGGGTTAGAGTAAGGGTTAGAGTTACCGTTAGGGTTAGGGTAAGGGTAAGTGTTAGGGTAATGGTTAGGGTTAGTTTTAGGGTTAAAGTCAGGAAAACGTATGCGTAAGTATTAGGTTAATGTTAAGGGTAAGGTTAATGTTAAGAGTAAGTGTAAGTTTTAGGGTAAGGGTTAGGGTTAATGTAAGGGTCAGGGTAAGGGCTGGGGTAAGGTTTAGGATTAGGGTTAGGTTAAGGGTAAGGATTAGAGTAAGGGTAGGGGTATGGATAAGGATAAGTGTAAGTGTTAGGGTAAGGGTAATGTTAAAGGTAACAGTAAGTGTAAGGAGAAGGGTTAGGGTAAGGGTAAGAGTAAGGGTATTGGTAATGATAAGGGTGAGGGTTACAGTAAGGGTAAGTGTAAGGTTTAGATTTAGGCTAAGGGGAAGTGTAGCAGAAAGGGTAAGGTTTACTGTAAGGTTTAAGGTTTCGGCTTAGGTTAAGGGTAAGGGTAAGGATAAGGGTAAGGGTAATTGTACGAGTAATTGCTAGGGTAAGTGTAAGCGTAAGTGTACATGTAAGTGTTGTTGTATGGCTTATGGTAAGGGTAAGGTCAAGGGTAAGGTTTATGTTAAGGGTAAGCGTAAGGGTAACGGACAGAGTAAGGGTAAGGGTAAGGTTAAGGGTAACGGTAAGGTTAAGGGTACAAATATGTGTTAGGGTATGGGTTATGGTATGGGTAAGAATTAGGGTGAGTATAAGGGTAAGGGTAAGTGTAAGGGTACAGGTCAGGGTAAGGGTTAGAGTAAGGGTTAGGGTTAGGGTAAGGTTAAGTGTTAGGGTAATGGTTAGGGTTAGTTTTAGGGTTAAAGTCAGGAAAACGTATGCGTAAGTATTAGGTTAATGTTAAGGGTAAGGTTAAGGTTAAGAGTAAGTGTAAGGTTTAGGGTAAGGGTTAGGGTTAATGTAAGGGTCAGGGTAAGGGTTGGGGTAAGGTTTAGGGTAAGGGTTAGGTTAAGGATAAGTGTTAGGGTAAGGGTAAGGTTAATGGTAACCGTAAGTGTAAAGGTAAGGGTTACGGTAAGGGTAAGAGTTATGGTAAGGGTACGGGTACGGGTAGAAGTATGTGTTAGAGTATGGGTTATGGTAAGGGTAAGGGTTAGGGTAAGGGTAAGTGTTGGGGTAATGGTTAGGGTTAATTTTAGGGTTAGGGTGAGGGAAAAGTAAGGGTAAGTATTAGGTTAAGGTTAAGGGTAAGGTTAAGATTAAGTGTAAGTTTTAGGATAAGGGTTAATATAAGGGTCAGGGTAAGGGTTCAGGTAAGGTTTAGGGTTAGGGTTAGGTTAAGGTTAAGTGTTAGGGAAAGTGTAAGTTGTATGGATAAGGATAAGTGTAAGGGATAGGGTAAGGGTAAGTGTTAGGGTAAGGGTAAGGTTAATGGTAACCGTAAGTGTAAGGGGAAGGGTTAGGGTAAGGGGAAGAGTAAGGGGAAGGGGAAGGGGAAGTCTAAGGGTCCGGGTCAGGGTAAAAGTTAGAGTAAGGGTTAGGGTTAGGGTTCGGTAAGGATAAGTGTTAGGGTAATGGTTCCGGTTAATTTTAGGGTTATGGTGAGGGAAACGTAAGGGTATGTATTAGTTTAAGGGTAAGGTTAAAGTTAAGATTAAGTGTAAGGTTTAGGTTAAGGGTTAGGGTAAGGGTAAGGGTTAGGGTTAATGTAAGGGTCAGGGTAAGGGTTGGGGTAAGGTTTAGGTTAAGGGTAAAAGTAAGTATAATGGTAAGGGTAAGAGTGAAGGTTAGGGTAATGGTTAGATTTAGGTAAGGGTGAGGGTTAGGGTAAGGTTTAGAATTAGGCAAAGGGTAAGTGTAGCAGAAAGGGTAAGGTTTAGGATAAGGGTAAGTGTTAGGATAAGGGTAAGGTTTAGGGTTAGCTTAATAGTAAGGTTAAGGATAATTGTACGAGTAATTGCTAGGGTAAGTGCAAGCGTAAGTGTACATGTAAGTGTTGTTGTATGGCTTATGATAAGGGTTAGGTTAAGGTTAAGGTTTATGTTAAGTGTAAGTGTAAGGCTAACAGAGACAGTAAAGGTAAGGGTAAGGGGAACGGTAAGGTTAAGGCTACAAGTACGTGTTAGGGTATGGGTTATGGTAAGGGTAAGGGTTAGGGTAAGGGTAAGTGTAAGGGTACGGGTCAGGGTAAGGGTTAGAGTAAGGGTTAGAGTTACCGTTAGGGTTAGGGTAAGGGTAGAGTGTTAGGGTAATGGTTAGGGTTAGTTTTAGGGTTAAAGTCAGGAAAACGTATGCGTAAGTATTAGGTTAATGTTAAGGGTAAGGTTAATGTTAAGAGTAAGTGTAAGTTTTAGGGTAAGGGTTAGGGTTAATGTAAGGGTCAGGGTAAGGGCTGGGGTAAGGTTTAGGGTTAGGGTTAGGTTAAGGGTAAGGATTAGGGTAAGGGTAAGGGTATGGATAAGGATAAGTGTAAGTGTTAGGGTAAGGGTAATGTTAAAGGTAACAGTAAGTGTAAGGAGAAGGGTTAGGGTAAGGGTAAGAGTAAGGGTATTGGTAATGATAAGGGTGAGGGTTACAGTAAGGGTAAGTGTAAGGTTTAGATTTAGGCTAAGGGGAAGTGTAGCAGAAAGGGTAAGGTTTACTGTAAGGTTTAAGGTTTCGGCTTAGGTTAAGGGTAAGGGTAAGGATAAGGGTAAGGGTAATTGTACGAGTAATTGCTAGGGTAAGTGTAAGCGTAAGTGTACATGTAAGTGTTGTTGTATGGCTTATGGTAAGGGTAAGGTCAAGGGTAAGGTTTATGTTAAGGGTAAGCGTAAGGGTAACGGATAGAGTAAGGGTAAGGGTAAGGTTAAGGGTAACGGTAAGGTTAAGGGTACAAATATGTGTTAGGGTATGGGTTATGGTATGGGTAAGAATTAGGGTGAGTATAAGGGTAAGGGTAAGTGTAAGGGTACAGGTCAGGGTAAGGGTTAGAGTAAGGGTTTGGGTTTGGGTTAGTGTAAGGTTAAGTGTTAGGGTAAGTTTTAGGGTTAAAGTCAGGAAAACGTATGCGTAAATATTAGGTTAATGTTAAGGGTAAGGTTAAGGTTAAGAGTAAGTGTAAGTTTTAGGGTAAGGGTTAGGGTTAATGTAAGGGTCAGGGTAAGGGTTGGGGTAAGGTTTAGGGTAAGGGTTAGGTTAAGAATAAGTGTTAGTGTAAGGGTAAGTTTAATGGTAACCGTAAGTGTAAAGGTAAGGGTTACGGTAAGGGTAAGAATAAGGGTATGGATAATGGTAAGGGTGAGGGTTAGGCTAAGGGTAAGTGTAAGGTTTAGATTTAGGCTAAGGGTAAGTGTAGCAGAAAGGGTAAGGTTTAAGGTAAGGGTAAGTGATAGGATAAGGGTAAGGTTTAGGGTTAGGTTAAGGGTATGGAATCGGGTAAGGGTATGGAATCGGGTAAGGGTAAGGGTAAGGGTAAGGGTGAGGGTGAGGGTGAGGGTAAGGGTTACGGTAAGGGTTACGGTAAGGGTAAGAGTTATGGTAAGGGTACGGGTACGGGTAGAAGTATGTGTTAGAGTATGGGTTATGGTAAGGGTAAGGGTTAGGGTAAGGGTAAGTGTTGGGGTAATGGTTAGGGTTAATTTTAGGGTTAGGGTGAGGGAAAAGTAAGGGTAAGTATTAGGTTAAGGTTAAGGGTAAGGTTAAGGTTAAGTGTAAGTTTTACGGTAAGGGTTAATGTAAGGGTCAGGGTAAGGGTTCAGGTAAGGTTTAGGGTTAGGGTTAGGTTAAGGTTAAGTGTTAGGGTAAGCGTAAGTTGTATGGAGAAGGATAAGTGTAAGGGATAGGGTAAGGATAAGTGTTAGGGTAAGGGTAAGGTTAATGGTAACCGTAAGTGTAAGGTTAACGGTTAGGGTAAGGGGAAGAGTAAGGGGAAGGGGAAGGGGAAGTCTAAGGGTCCGGGTCAGGGTAAAAGTTAGAGTAAGGGTTAGGGTTAGGGTTCGGTAAGGATAAGTGTTAGGGTAATGGTTCCGGTTAATTTTAGGGTTATGGTGAGGGAAACGTAAGGGTATGTATTAGTTTAAGGGTAAGGTTAAAGTTAAGATTAAGTGTAAGGTTTAGGTTAAGGGTTAGGGTTAGAGTAAGGGTTAGGGTTAGGGTTAGGGTTTGGGTTTGGGTTAGGTTTAGGGTTAGGGTTAGGGTTAGGGTTAGGGTTAGGGTTAGGGTAAGGGTAAGGGTTAGGGTTAATGTAAGGGTCAGGGTAAGGGTTGGGGTAAGGTTTAGGTTAAGGGTAAAAGTAAGTATAATGGTAAGGGTAAGAGTGAAGGTTAGGGTAATGGTTAGATTTAGGTAAGGGTGAGGGTTAGGGTAAGGTTTAGAATTAGGCAAAGGGTAAGTGTAGCAGAAAGCGTAAGGTTTAGGATAAGGGTAAGTGTTAGGATAAGGGTAAGGTTTAGGGTTAGCTTAATAGTAAGGTTAAGGATAATTGTACGAGTAATTGCTAGGGTAAGTGCAAGCGTAAGTGTACATGTAAGTGTTGTTGTATGGCTTATGATAAGGGTTAGGTTAAGGTTAAGGTTTATGTTAAGTGTAAGTGTAAGGCTAACAGAGACAGTAAAGGTAAGGGTAAGGGGAACGGTAAGGTTAAGGCTACAAGTACGTGTTAGGGTATGGGTTATGGTAAGGGTAAGGGTTAGGGTAAGGGTAAGTGTAAGGGTACGGGTCAGGGTAAGGGTTAGAGTAAGGGTTAGAGTTACCGTTAGGGTTAGGGTAAGGGTAGAGTGTTAGGGTAATGGTTAGGGTTAGTTTTAGGGTTAAAGTCAGGAAAACGTATGCGTAAGTATTAGGTTAATGTTAAGGGTAAGGTTAATGTTAAGAGTAAGTGTAAGTTTTAGGGTAAGGGTTAGGGTTAATGTAAGGGTCAGGGTAAGGGCTGGGGTAAGGTTTAGGATTAGGGTTAGGTTAAGGGTAAGGATTAGAGTAAGGGTAGGGGTATGGATAAGGATAAGTGTAAGTGTTAGGGTAAGGGTAATGTTAAAGGTAACAGTAAGTGTAAGGAGAAGGGTTAGGGTAAGGGTAAGAGTAAGGGTATTGGTAATGATAAGGGTGAGGGTTACAGTAAGGGTAAGTGTAAGGTTTAGATTTAGGCTAAGGGGAAGTGTAGCAGAAAGGGTAAGGTTTACTGTAAGGTTTCGGCTTAGGTTAAGGGTAAGGGTAAGGGTAATTGTATAAGTAATTTTAGGGTTAGGGTAAGGTTAAGTGTTAGGGTAATGGTTAGGGTTAATTTTAGGGTTATGGTGAGGGAAACGTAAGGGTATGTATTAGTTTAAGGGTAAGGTTAAAGTTAAGATTAAGTGTAAGGTTTAGGTTAAGGGTTAGGGTTAGAGTAAGGTTTAGGTTAAGGGTTAGGGTAAGGGTAAGGGTTAGGGTTAATGTAAGGGTTAGGGTTAATGTAAGGGTCATGGTAAGGGTTGGGGTAAGGTTTAGGGTTAGGGTTAGGTTAAGGGTAAAGATGAGGGCAAGGGTAAGGGTATGGATAAGGATAAGTGTAAGTGTTAGGGTAAGGGTAATGTTAAAGGTAACAGTAAGTGTAAGGAGAAGGGTTAGGGTAAGGGTAAGAGTAAGGGTATTGGTAATGATAAGGGTGAGGGTTACAGCAGGTGTAAGTATAAGGTTTAGATTTAGGCTAAGGGTAAGTGTAGCAGAAAGGGTAAGGTTTACTGTAAGGTTTCGGCTTAGGTTAAGGGTAAGGGTAAGGGTAATTGTATAAGTAATTTTAGGGTTAGGGTAAGGTTAAGTGTTAGGGTAATGGTTAGGGTTAATTTTAGGGTTATGGTGAGGGAAACGTAAGGGTAAATATTAGGTTACAGCTAAGGTTAAGGTTAAGAGTAAGTGTAAGGTTTAGGGTAAGGGTTAATGTAAGGGTCAGGGTAAGGGTTGGGGTAAGGTTTAGTGTAAGGATTAGGTTAAGGGTAAGTGTTAGGGTAAGAGTAAGGTTAATGGTAACCGTAAGTGTAAAGGTAAGTGTTAGGGTAAGGGTAAGAATAAGGGTATGGTAAGGGTAAGGGTGAGGGTTAGGCTAAGGGTAAGTGTAAGGTTTAGATTTAGGCTAAGGGGAAGTGTAGCAGAAAGGGTAAGGTTTACGGTAAGGGTAAGTGTTAGGATAAGGGTAAGGTTTAGGGTTAGGTTAAGGGTAAGGGATAGGGTAAGGGATAGGGATAGGGTAAGGTAAGGGTAAGGGTTAGGGTAAGAGTAAGTGTCACTGTAAGTGTTAGAGTAAGGGTTATGTTAGGGGTAACTGTTAGGGTAATGGTTAGGGTTAATTTTAGGTTTAGTGTGAGGAAAACGTAAAGGTAAGTATTAGGTTAAGGTTAAGAGCAAGTGTAAGGTTTAGGTTAAGGGTAAGGGTTAATGTAAGGGTCCTGGAAAGGGTTCAGGTAAGGTTTAGGGTTAGAGTTAGGTTAGGGTTAAGTTTTAGGAAAAGGGTAAGTTGTATGTATAAGAATAAGCATAAGAGTAAGGGTATTGGTAATGATAAGGGTGAAGGTTAAGGATAAGGTATAAGGATAAGGGTATTTTAATTTTTTAATTCAATTAATTTTAAATTAAATTTTTTAAATTTAATTAATTAATATTTTAATTGTACGAGTAATTGCTAGGGTAAGTTTAAGCTTAAGTGTACATTTAAGTGTTGTTGTATGGCTTATTTTAAGGGTAAGGTTAAGTGTTAGCGTAATGGTTATGGTTAATTATAGGGTTAGGGTGAGAAAAACGTAAGATTAAGTATTAGCTAAAGGTTAAGGGTAAGGTTAATGTTAAGAGTAAGTGTAAGTTTTAGGGTAAGGGTTAGGGTTAATGTAAGGGTCAGTGTAAGGGTTGGGGTAAGGTTTAGGGTAAGGGTTAGGTTAAGGATAAGTGTTAGGGTAAGGGTAAGATTAATGGTAACCGTAAGTGTAAAGGTAAGGGTTACGGTATGGGTAATGGTAAGGGTGAGTGTTAGGCTAAGGGTAAGTGTAAGTGTAGGCTAATGGTAAGTGTAAGTGTAGGCTAAGGGTAAGGGTAAGGGTAAGTGTAGGCTAAGGGTAAGGGTAAGTGTAGGCTAAGGGTAAGAGTAAGGTTTAGATTTAGGCTAAGGGTAAGTGTAGCAGAAAGGGTAAGGTTTACGGTAAGGTTTAAGGTTTAGGCTTAGGTTAAGGGTAAGGGTAAGGGTACGGGTCAGGGTAAGGGTTTGAGTAAGGGTAAGGGTAAGGGTTAGGGTAAGTGTAAGGGTGCAAGCAAGGATTAGGGCAAGAGTAAGTGTAAGGGTAATAGAAAGGGTTAGGGTAAGTATAAGGGTAAGGGAAAGTGTTAGGATATGTTTTAGGGGAAGCAGAAGGGTAAGGGTTAGGTTAAGTGTAAGGGGAAGGGGAAGGTAAGGGGAAGGGTTGGAGTAAGGTATAGGGTAAGGGTAAGGAAAGAGTAAGGGTAAGGAAAAAGTAAAGGTAAGGATTTGGGTAATGGTAAGGGTGAGAAGGGTTAGGGTAAGGGTTACGGTAAGGGTTAGGTAACGCAGTGTACAACCTGGGACGTCACACGCAGAGCTGCCTCTGGCAAGGTGAGTGAGGAACAGATGTAGCAGTTGTGTTGTAGGTCTCACTGTTCCTCTAAGCATCCCCTCTTTGTCTTTTAGAGGTGTTGTAGCTGTTTGAAGAGGGTAGATTGAAGCATCTGCCTCGGGGGCTGGTAAGCGGCAGAGGTAAGGGAGCAGATGAGAGTAACTTACCTAGTTGTGCTGTGTCTTTGGATGCTGCATCGGCCTATGCGTTTCTTTTTCTTTCACAGGTGTCTCGCACAGGCTCAAAGGAGCAAACTGCACTCTGAAGAGCTGTGTAAGAAGAGGGGCTGGTCATGAGCTGGGTTGGAGCAGAACGACCAAGTAGCACAAGGTGACTATGAAAGGTGTCCGTCTTGCTTTGCAGGTGCCGTGGCAGGCTATCCACAGAAGTGGATAAGGATATGAGATAAGGCCAGAGAGCGACAAGGAGCGGCACGTGCAGGGATGGTTTTGAAGCGCTGCGGTGGCTTACTCTTCTGTTCATCAGGTGCCACAGGCAAGGTGGGTTGTAACATCAGTCGTTATATTTGCATGAAAGCAGTTCACTTGAATGCCACAGTGCATCTGAGTAGGGTGTTCTAGCAGAACAAGCTTGCCTGGCACAGCGGTGCCTGATGGCAGCGTGTTTCCTCAGGTGAAGAGGTGCCTGAAGCCCCATCCTATCTAGCCTGCACACAATTATCTGAGAATGAAAGCTGCTTTCCAGTAATTCAGAAAGCCAAGTTACGTCTCAGCCTTGAGCATCTCGGGCTTTTGGGCCTGTCTGTAACATTTGGCACCAGCACTAATACTTTTTTTGGCATATGTTTAGCGTTTGGGGCCTGTGTCTGGGATTTGGGCCCTGTCTCAAACCACTGGGGCTTTGTCCTGGGTTTTGGAGCCTGCCTCTAGAGTTCAGGGCCTGTGATTAGGCTTTTGGGGTCTGTGTCTGGGGGCCAGTATCTGGGGGCAAGGGGGGAGCTGCTTGTAGACCCTTGGGGCCAGCATTGAGGGGGTTGGGAGCTGACTCTACACCTTTGGGGCCTGCTTCTGGGGGCGGGGGGGGGGGTTGAGACCAGCATCTGGGGGAGGGGTGGGAGCTCTTTGTATTCCTTTGGAGCCTGTGTCCGGGGGGGGGGGGGGGGGGGGGGAAGGGGAGGGTTGGTTGGGAGCTGCTTGTACACTGTTGGAGCCTGGGTTGAGGGAGGAGGTTTGGAGCTGCTTCTACACCTTTGGGCCTGGCATCGGGGGTAGGGGGTTGGGTGCTGGTTGTAGGGGCCTGTGTTTGGGGGGGGGGCTTGGGACCTGCGTCTGGGGGAGGGGTGGGAGCTGCTTGTACACCTTTGGGGCCTGCATCTGTGGGGGGTCAGGGCCTGTGTCTAGCGGGCTGGGAACTGCTTGTACAATGTAGGAATCTGTTTCTGCAGGGTGGCTGGGAGCTGTTTGTACAACTTTGGGGCCAGCATCTGGGGGTGGCTGGGAGCTGCCTGTACACTGTAGGGGCCTGTGTCTGTGGGGGGCTTGGGGGCCTCCCTCGGGGGGGGGGGGGAGGGTTGGGAGCTGCTTGTATAGGGTAGGGGGCCTGCCTGGCAGGGGTTGGGAGCTGCTTGTAGAATTTGGGTCGCTGTGTCTGGGGGGGGCGGTTGGGGCCTGTGTCTCAGGGGTGTTGGGAACTGGTTGTACACCTTTGGGTCCTGTCTCTGGGGGGGAGCTACTTGTACACTTTTGGGGTCTGTATTTGAGGGGGGTTGGGAGCTGCTTGTACACTATAGGGGCCATGGTCTTGGAGGGGGTCTGGGCTGTTTATACACCTTTGTGGCCTGTGTTTGGGGGGGGGGGGGGGGGGCCTGTGCCTGGGGAAGTTGGGAGGTGTTTGTTCACTCTAGGACCCTCCATTTGGGGGTCTTTGGGGCCTCCCTTTGAGGGGGAGGGAGTTGGGAGTTGGTTGTACACCTCCGCATCCCATGTCTTGGGGGGGGTGGGGGGAGTGGGACCGGTCTCTGAAGGGGCGGGTTGTGAGCTGCTTGTACACCTGTGTCGGGGGGAGGGTAGCGGGGTTGGCGGGGGGCGGGCCTGGGTCTTGGGCCAGTGTCTGGGTGGAGTCCAGTTCTTGGGAGGGGGTGGTGGGGTAGGAGCTGCTTGTGGGCAGTTGGGGTCTGCATCTGGGTGTGGTTGGTGCCTGCTTCTGTTGGCAGTTTGGGGCCTGCTTGTAGACTTGTGCAGCCTGGGTTTGGGGGCTTTTCTGTAACGTTTGGGGCCTGCATTTTTGCTTTGGGATGCATCTTGAGCTTTTGAGGCCTAGCAGTAGCATTTGGGGCCTGCATCTGGGGCTTTTCTGTAGCATTTTGGTTGCGTATTTGTGATTTGGGGCCTGTATCCAGGGTTTTGCCTTTTTTGTAGTTTCCATCTTTGTGTGTGTGTGTTTCGTTGTTGGTTGTCTGGGGTTAGGGGCAGTTTGGGGTTTGGATTAAGGTCAGTGTCATTAGCGTTAGGGGGTTGATAATAAGGGTTAGGGTTGTGGTTAGAGTTGTTAGGTTTAAGGGGAATAAGGACTTCAGGGTAAGGGGATCAAGGTTGTGGGAATAAAAATGTTGTTTTTGCGCAGTTACATCCTGTAGAGGGAAGGAAGGTGGTATTGAGATATGCTTGCAGTGATAAGACAGCTTAACAGTGTGAAATGAGTTCATCTGATTCGTGTCAATATGGAACAATGCTAGGGCCGCATGATATGATGAAAAGTCTGAGAAAACCAGAGTGGTTAATATATATAGTTCTTGTATCTTGCAAAGGAATGGTCCAGCAATTCGGGTCAATAGGGGATAAGAGAACAAAGGGGTTTCAGAATAACTGCTAACTATTACAACTGTTGCATGGGACACTATGCAAGTGTCTGCCATCCAGCCAAGATGGACAAAGGAGAAGGACAAGAGAAAAGCCTGGGAGGAAGACTACGAGCCTTCAGTACGAGCGGCCCCCAGAGGGACCACCGGAGACTGATAACGCCTGCACCAGTGGGAGGGTTTGGATTCTGGGAACTAATTAGAATAACCCTGCCTTTTGTAGAAGTAGTAATGAATATGTATTAGCCTAGCAGCATAAAAACCAGCCGCCTGATGGAACTGGTGTGCGTCTTGGTGGAGCAGAGACTCCTGGCGCACCCAGCGCTGCTTGCTTACCTCTATTCCTTTAGTAAATCATAAACATTAATTGTAAGCCTATTTGGGACCCAGTCATTTATTACAAGTGGGCGCTCGTCCGGGAGGGCTTTGGTTCCTGATTTCTGGTTTGATCTAGGAGAGGCACCCCCACCATTTGGTGGCTGCTGTTTGAGTCAGGTCAGAACTAATGGCATCTTGAACCTGAATAAAGGTAAGCAAAGTTTCTGATTCTTTTTTTCAGCTCCCTTGCCAGCTGCAGCACTATATTTTGCCCGTAATTGTGTGTGTGAAGATCCGAACGAAGATGACGGAGTCGTAAGCATTTAAAGCGTATACCGTTCGGTTGGGTGGGGTTCGGTTGCCTGTGTGTGTAAGAGTGTGACTGAGATGGAACTTAGTTCCGAAGCGATTGTGGAGGTCTTCTAACCGCGTTTTCAATCTCCCACGAGGGATGTGGCCGGTGAAGGACCGAAGGGATTCCTATAGGATTTTTGGGTGTGTGATAGGTCTTCGACCCCCTGCAAGACACTCTTACTAAGGTAACCAAGGGCTGTGGGAATTGCCATAGTAAAATTCCTAGATGGGTCAGATAAAATCGAAGACCAGAGACCAGAAGAAAGGGAGCAAATTACCAGTCATACCACCAGAAAGTCCATTAGGAATAACGATTAGAAATTGGAATGATAGGGACCCCAGAAATGGAAAAAGTAAATTAAAAATGGTCCAGTATTGTGTGACAGAATGGCCAAAGGAGCCTTTAAGACTACATGTCTTTTGGCCTGTTTTTGGATCCTTCGAAGACTGGATTTGCCAGGCCTTAAATATCCATGTTAATTCAAAGGAACCTTTTAGCCAGGAAGAAAGTGATTATGCAGGATTATGGATCAGGAGGACTTCACGTCCTTTTCCAGCCTCAATATTTACACTAAAAGCAGATAAGAAATTTGAAGAACAAGAAGAACATGAAAAAGAAAAAGAAGATAAACGTGAGCCGTTGGATAAGCTACCACCTCCATATCCTAACAATCCACCCTCGGCAGCTCCCCCTCCGGTGGCTGTGGTATCGCCACCAGTACCACCGTTGCCCCAGCTTCCACCACCAACAGCACCAGAATTAGACCGACCTCCGGCCGCATGCAGGAGAAGTAGGACGGACGTATCTGAGAGAGCTTCTCTATATCCCTTAAGGGAGGTAACTAGTGTATAACTGGTGCGCATCTTGGTGGAGCAGAGACTCCCGGCGTACCCAGCACTGTTTGCTTACCTCTATTCATTCAGTGAATTGTAAACTTTGATTGTAATCCTGTTTGGGACTTTTATTTATTATAACAGACAACCTTGTAAAACGCAGACAACCAGAATCCTTACAGCAATTAGGTGGAAATCACGGCGTAAGAAACATTACCACCTCAAAGAGTAAAAACCTCAAAAGAAATGTGACTTGTAACAGGCCAGCAGCTGTGTATTTTCTGTGAAGCACCAGCTAGATTATGAACCTTGAATAGCACAGTTAAAGGGGAAACAGGGGAGGGTCCCGGTCCTCGGCAGAAAAAAAAAGTGTATAAACTGTGTATGGAATTAGTAGGCACCCTCCTGCTTGTGGGACACCCGCCATTGTAATCTCGAATAATAATGCTACTGTACTGAGATCCTCGACTCAGCCTATGCTATTTGCTACAGATTGATTCAGGGTTTTAAGGTTTCAGGGATTGGGCACCAGGGTTGGGTTTCAGGGTAAGGGGTTTCAGGGTTTATGTTTAGGATTTTAAGGTTTTTAGGGTTGGAGTTTTAACGGTTAGGGTTTTAAGGACTTCAGGGTTAGCGTGTTAGGGTATTAGAGTTTTTTGGGTTGTAGTGTTGATATGTTTTTTAGGGTTAGAGTCTTAAGGTTTTATTTTTGGTCAGTTATTTACGGTTAGGGTTTTAAGATCTTTTTTTTTTTTTTTTTTTCAGGTTAGGTTCTCCAGGGCCAGGGTTTTGAGTATCCTAATTTTGGGGGTTTGGATTTTGAGCATCTTAATTTTGGGGGTTAGGCTTTTGTGTGCCCTAATTTTTTAGGATCGGCTTTCAAGCATCCTAAGTAGTTGGGTTTGGGTTTTGAGCGTCCAAAGTGTTATAAGTTGCCCCCTTAATTAATTTTCAGAGAGCATTGTATTAATCATAGAAAGGAATTTATTGAGTAAGCAAACATCAAGCAAAACAGCACTGGGCAGCCGGGGAGTCTCAGCTCCGCCAACGGCACGCACCTCACCCCTGCCAGGGTCCCTTTTTATACCTTGCTAATTCCGGGATTACGCAGCACATCCTGGTATATTCTGCGACTGCGCGCACTGTTGCGCGCAAAAGAATTTTTAAGAATTTAAATCTCTTTAAAAAGAAAATTAAGCAATTTTCATAGTGTCTAGGCAAGCATTATGCAGCTCCTTACTTCAGCAGGGAGCTTTCGCAACTCCCGCTCCTCAAACAGAACTCCTTGTTTTTATAATACAAAAGACAATGAACAAACATTTATGGTGTATTACCCTAAGTTTTTGGGTTAGGGTTTTTTGCGTCTTAATGTTTTTGGTTAGGGTTTGGAGCGCCCTAAGTTTTTGGGCTAGGGCTTTGAGCATTCCTAACGTTTTGGGTTGGGTTTGGGTTTTGAGCATCCTAAGATTTTGGGTTAGGGGTTTTAGGCATAGGTCTTCAGGGGTTTAGTGTGGTAAATAGTTTGGGTTAGGTCTGTAGGGGTTTCGAGGTTTTTTGGATGTTAGGGCTTGAGGCTTTTTTTGTAAGGGCGGTGAGGGTTCCAGTGAGTGCTGGTAAATGCAGTTCTCGAGCACTCGGCCTATGATTGGCCATGCTGGCTGTGCGGGGAATGCTGGTAGGTGTAGTTTTCCGGCAGTGGGAGGCCATGTTGTGTGCCCAGAGCATGCCGGGAGATGTAGTTCTCGGGACTCCGGACTTCCGGGAGGCCATGTTGCGTACCCATGGTATGCCGGGAAATGTAGTTGTCGGATTCGGGACTCCCGGGAGGCCATGTTGAATGCCCAGAGCATACCGGGAGATGTAGTTCTCGGGAACTAGGGTTAGGGTTAGGGGCTAGGGCTGGGGCTAGAGTTAGGGTTTTGGGTGAGGGTTGGGGTTGGGGGTTATTGTTAGGGTTAGTGGTTTAGGGTTAGGCTTAGAGGGTTATGGTTAGGGATAGGTTAGGGGTAGGTTTAGAGGGTTAGGGTAAGGGTTAGGGGTTAGGGATTGGGACTGTGGTTAGGCTTAGGGTAAGGGTTAGGGTGAGAGTATTAGGGTTAGGGTTCGGGTTCAGATTAGGGTAAGGGTAAGGGTTAGGGCAAAGGTAAGTGTTAGGGTAAGGCTAAGGGTAAGGCTTAGGGTGAGGATAAGGTTTAGGGAAAGGGTTAAGTTTAGGGTAAGGGTTGGGGTAAGGGTAAGAGTTAGGGTAAAGGATAGAGTAATGGTAAGTATAAGGGTAGGGTAAGGATTAGGGTAAGGGTGAGGATTAGGGTTAGGTTTAGGGTGAGAATAAGGGTAAGCTAATGGTTAGGATAAGGGTAAGGGTTAGGGTAAAGGTTTTCATTTGTTAAAGCTGAAACGCAGTATGCAATCTGGGACGTCACAGCCAGAGCTGCCTATGGCAAGGTGAGAGAGGAAAAGATGGAGCAGATGTTCTACTCCTAGTTTTTTCTTTATACGTAAATAAACGTTTGAGCTAATTCCAGTTGCAAGAGTTCCAATTACTTGCTTGGTCATAATGTCTTTTAATATTGAAAGCTGCAGCAAAAGCATGGGGATTTTTGCTTCTAGAAACACTCTAGTTCTCTTGTCTGCACTATGCATGCTTTTGAGCTAAAACTGATTAAAAAATAAAAAGAAAAATCACACACACACAAAAAAAAAAAAAAAAAAAAAACACACCACAGCTGCTGCTGCTCTCTTCCTACTTCCTTGTGCTTTGCCCCTACCCTTCCCAAGTGATTGGGTTTGGGTGCTAGTCGGGGCCAAATGGTATATGAGTCCCAGGCATCCCCTCAGAGAGCTCATTCTGCTTGGGCTGCTCTTTGGGGTGTTTGTTTTTCCTTCGGTCAGTTGCAGGCTTCTTCAGGTGGATGAGAGTTTATGGACTGATGCGTTTCCAAGTAGCGAGGGGTACGCACATCTTTTTGAGGTAACAGCTAGTAGGATCTGTTAGAATAAACTGATGTAGTACTTGGTGCCTTTATTGCATGCAGTTCTTTATCAGGTGAGTAACTGTTGCGAGTAACTGAAGTCAATGTTACTTGGTGTGTTTGCTATGCAGTGCCTGTGCGGACTATTGCACGAGACACAGCTTTCTGACATCTGGCCCAGCAACTACTAAATAAGGGGAGGGGAGAAGCTGAAGAACGACCAAAGGACAAAGCCTGGGAGGAAGACTACGAGCCTTCAGTACGAGCGGCCCCCAGAGGGACCACCGGAGACTGATAACGCCTGCACCAGTGGGAGGGTTTGGATTCTGGGAACTAATTAGAATAACCCTGCCTTTTGTAGAAGTAGTAATGAATATGTATTAGCCTAGCAGCATAAAAACCAGCCGCCTGATGGAACTGGTGTGCGTCTTGGTGGAGCAGAGACTCCTGGCGCACCCAGCGCTGTTTGCTTACCTCTATTCCTTTATCATAAACATTAATTGTAAGCCTATATGGGACTCGGTCATTTATTACAAGTGGGACCTCCCGATGGGTGGAAGCTGTCGGGATAGCTCGGGATGCTGAGGCGTGGTGCTGCAAGGAGGTTGGTGGTCGGTGGCGCCCTGGGGCAGGCCGAATTGGGAGGGGGCGAGGCGGCGGGTGGTCGGTGGCTTCTGTGGAAAAGGCGCTTGTATGGGGGGCTGCGCGTTCAGAGGAATCTTGACAGGCTGCAGATAGGGGCAGGCAGGAACCTTTTGAAGTTCAGGAGAGGGAAATGCCAAGCCCTACCCCTAGGGAGAAACACCTCTGTTTACCAGCACTGGCTAGCTCGATACTGAATAAGCATTTCTTCATGGAAGGGGTGGTTTGCTATTAGAACAGGCTGCCCGGGGAAGTGGTAAGAGACCCGATCCTTAAAAGTATTGAAGAGACATGTGGACTTAGCCCGGGAGTCCGGCCTCCGGCAGGGCGGGAGCTGGCTCTTCCGAGCCCCTGTGCTCCAGTCTTGTGCGACGCGTTTGCAAGCAGCACCGGGTGCCGGGTCCGACATCGGACGGTTCGGGGACGGCGATTCCGGGGCCGTCGGCTAGCGGGGGCCGGCTATCTCGTGTCCCAGGGATCCGAATTCAGGGGGCGTGGGGGCCGGCCGTGCAGTGAAGCGGGGGGCTGGCGTCCGCCGGCTTCCCAGAGAGCGGGCTTTCGGTGCCGTGCGGTTCGGTGGCCGGCCGTCCCGAAACCCTGGGCACCGGTCTTGTGCTAGACTCAGCGGGGTCCGGGGCCGAACTCGGCTTCTCGGGGCCGGCGGTCCCGGTGTCCAGGTGTCCCGCCTCGGGCGGCGCGGGGCCGGCTGTCCCTAGCAGCTGTGCTCCCAAGAGCTTCTGGGCTCCCAAGCGTCGCCCAAGACCGGATCCCAGAGAATCGGGACGGCCGGCCACACCGCTGCGACTAGCACAAGCGTCTCCCGACAACGGAGCCCAGGGGCTTGCGAGGGTCAGATTCCGCGCCCCGGGATAGAGAAACGGGGAGCGCGGGTCGGCCGGCCGCAGCTTCGCACGGGACCGAACCCCCTGTCTCCGGGACGGCCAGACCCCGAGCCGGCAGACAGCAGCCTCCCGCTTCACGGCACAGTCGGCCCCCAACCCGCCCGAGTTCTGATCGCCGGGACACGGGACAGCCGGCCGCGCCGCCCGAGGCCGGACACCTGGAGCCCGGGACCGCCGTCCCTGACAAAGCCAAAGTCGGACCCGGACCCCGGTGCGGCTAGCACACGCGTCGCCCAGGACCGCAGCCTAGGACCTCGGGACGGTCGCATCCCGCACCTCCGGCAGGTGCTACCCGGGAGGGCAGGACGGCCTGCCGCAGCTCCGCAAGAGACCGAACCTGCTGGATTCCGGGACGGCCAGAGCCCGAGCCGGTGGGCAGCAGCCTCCCGCTTCACGGCTCGGCAGGCACCCACGTCGCCCGACTTCGGACCCACGGGACAGCCGGCACCCGCGCTACCGGAGGACAGAATCCCGTGCCCCGGGGGGATCACCGTCCTCAAAGCGCCCGAAGTCGGCTCCGGACCTCGCTGCGTCTGGCACACGCCTCGCCCAAGACCGGAGCACAGGTTCTAGGGACAGACAGCTCCAGTGCCGTCCGAGGTCGTACCGGGAGCCCGGTGCGGTTGACACATGCGTCGCCAAAGACCGGAGCCCTGGGAAGCGTGATGGCCGGACCCCACGCAGCCCGAGTTCGGACCCACGGGACACGGGACAGCCGGCACCCGTGCCTGGCTCTTGGGGACTTGGAAGGAGTCCTGATGCTGTGCCAGCACTATGCAGCAATAGACACAACACTGGAGTGATTTCAGTGTTGTTCCAGCTACGAGTGCAGAGTACAGCACTGTGCGGGCTGCTGAAGGGAAAAGGTGACTCCAGCTCAGACAGACCCAACACAACTTCCACCCCTTATTCCATAACACTTGTGTCACAATCAGGTACAGTTTAGTATATAGATGGTCTCATCACCATAGTTTTCTGTCCATTGAAGCATTTTTATGTCTGTACTTCTCTTTATTTTATAGGTCTTTTCCCAAAATGCTCATAAAAACTGTTGATGGTTTCACCATCATCTGTCAAAGTGGTCACTCAGCGCAGGCGAAGTTGGTCTTCTGGACACCAGCACCAGCTTAGCTCACATCACTGCAAAGTTGACCTTTCATTGGTTCTGCAGTGTCCTCCTACAACACATAACTTGGATGACAGATTAATTTTCTCCCAGCGTTAAATCTCCTTGAGGCACACACTTGATATCCCCATCTTTCTGCATCACCCGTCAGGTATACCCTGGACCTTGGGCAAAGACAATCCCACGAGTGGGTTTGCCTTTTCCCATGGCAGGGGCAACCCACACCGCCTTCCCCATCCACTTCCCCACATGCACTACAGGGATTTTAGCTTCTCCCACATGTGTAGGGGTTTTGTTTCAGCAGGACCAGCACGGCTTTCAGACCCCCTGTTGTTAACTAGCCAAGTGGCCTCTGGTAGATTTATATCCCAATGTTTCCATGTCGCAGCACGCAATGCTCGCGGCATAGTTTTTAACAGTCCATTGTACCTCTCAACCTTCCCAGAGGCTTGTGGGTGATAAGGGATGTGATACACCCATTCAATGCCATATCTCTTGGCCCAGGAAGTGATCAAATTGTTTCGGAAGTGACTCCCATTGTCGGACTCAATTCTTTCTGGTGGACCATGTCGCCACAGCACTTGTCTTTGCAGGACCAAGATAGTGTTTCGGGCCGTGGCATGGTTTACAGGGTATGTTTCCAGCCACCCAGTAGTTGCTTCTTCCATGGTATGTACCGTTTGCCTTGGCGGGTTTGTGGAAGTGGTCCAATCTGCCAGACCTCACCATATCGAAATCCAAGCCATCTCCCCCTATTCCAGGGAGACTTTACCCTCATGGCTTGTTTGATTGCAGCACAGCTCTCACACTGATGGGTAACCTGTGTGACGGCCTCAATGGTCAGTTCCTCTTTCGAGTCACTCAATATAGAGGACTCACAAGCTGACTATAGCCTGACACATGCATTCTCCAAAATCCCACAAGACCTAGGAACGCTTCTGTTTCTTTTTTGCTGGTTGGCGGAGACAGAACTGTTATTTTGTTGATCACATCCGTCGGAATGTGGCGACGTCCATCCTGCCATTTTACCCCCAAGAACTGGATTTCCTGTGCAGGTCCCTTGACCTTATTCTGTTTAATGGCAAATCCAGCTTTCAGCAGAATTGGAATTATTTTCTTCCCTTTCCCAAAAACTTCTTCTGCTGTGTTACCCCATACGATGATATCATCGATATACTGCAGGTGTTCAGGAGCGTTCCCCTGTTCCAGTGTCGTCTGGATCAGTCCATGGCAGATGTCAGGGCTGTGTTTCCACCCCTGGGGCAGTCGATTCCAAGTATACTGAATGCCCCTCCAAGTGAAAGCAAAATGTGTCCTGCATGCTGCTGCTAGACGGATAGAGAAAAATGCATTAGCAGTATCGATAGTAGCATTCCACTTGGCTGCCTTTGACTCTAGTTCGTACTGGAGTTCTATCATGTCTGGCACTGCTGCACCAACACACGGGGTCCGGGTCCGACCTCGGGAGGCTCGGGGACGGTGGTCCCGAGGCCCGTGTGTCCGGCCTCCGACGGCGCGGGTGCCGGCTGTCCCGTGGGTCCGAAGTCGGGCGACGAACCGTGAGCCGGGCGATGAACCGTGAGCTTCACTGCCGAGCCGTAAAGCGGGAGGCTGCTGCCCACCGGCTCGGGCTCTGGCCGTCCCGGAATCCAGCAGGTTCGGTCTCTTGCGGAGCTGCGGCAGGCCGTCCTGCCCTCCCGGGTAGCACCTGCCGGAGGTGCGGGATGCGACCGTCCCGAGGTCCTAGGCTGCGGTCCTGGGCGACGCGTGTGCTAGCCGCACCGGGGTCCGGGTCCGACTTTGGCTTTGTCAGGGACGGCGGTCCCGGGCTCCAGGTGTCCGGCCTCGGGCGGCGCGGCCGGCTGTCCCGTGTCCCGGCGATCAGAACTCGGGCGGGTTGGGGGCCGACTGTGCCGTGAAGCGGGAGGCTGCTGTCTGCCGGCTCGGGGTCTGGCCGTCCCGGAGACAGGGGGTTCGGTCCCGTGCGAAGCTGCGGCCGGCCGACCCGCGCTCCCCGTTTCTCTATCCCGGGGCGCGGAATCTGACCCTCGCAAGCCCCTGGGCTCCGTTGTCGGGAGACGCTTGTGCTAGTCGCAGCGGTGTGGCCGGCCGTCCCGATTCTCTGGGATCCGGTCTTGGGCGACGCTTGGGAGCCCAGAAGCTCTTGGGAGCACAGCTGCTAGGGACAGCCGGCCCCGCGCCGCCCGAGGCGGGACACCTGGACACCGGGACCGCCGGCCCCGAGAAGCCGAGTTCGGCCCCGGACCCCGCTGAGTCTAGCACAAGACCGGTGCCCAGGGTTTCGGGACGGCCGGCCACCGAACCGCACGGCACCGAAAGCCCGCTCTCTGGGAAGCCGGCGGACGCCAGCCCCCCGCTTCACTGCACGGCCGGCCCCCACGCCCCCTGAAGTCGGATCCCTGGGACACGAGATAGCCGGCCCCCGCTAGCCGACGGCCCGGGAATCGCCGTCCCCGAACCGTCCGATGTCGGACCCGGCACCCGGTGCTGCTTGCAAACGCGTCGCACAAGACTGGAGCACAGGGGCTCGGAAGAGCCAGCTCCCGCCCTGCCGGAGGCCGGACTCCCGGGCTAAGTCCACATGTCTCTTCAATACTTTTAAGGATCGGGTCTCTTACCACTTCCCCGGGCAGCCTGTTCTAATAGCAAACCACCCCTTCCATGAAGAAATGCTTATTCAGTATCGAGCTAGCCAGTGCTGGTAAACAGAGGTGTTTCTCCCTAGGGGTAGGGCTTGGCATTTCCCTCTCCTGAACTTCAAAAGGTTCCTGCCTGCCCCTATCTGCAGCCTGTCAAGATTCCTCTGAACGCGCAGCCCCCCATACAAGCGCCTTTTCCACAGAAGCCACCGACCACCCGCCGCCTCGCCCCCTCCCAATTCGGCCTGCCCCAGGGCGCCACCGACCACCAACCTCCTTGCAGCACCACGCCTCAGCATCCCGAGCTATCCCGACAGCTTCCACCCATCGGGAGGTCCCACTTGTAATAAATGACCGAGTCCCATATAGGCTTACAATTAATGTTTACGATTTATTAAAGGAATAGAGGTAAGCAAGCAGCGCTGGGTGCGCCAGGAGTCTCTGCTCCACCAAGACGCACACCAGTTCCATCAGGCGGCTGGTTTTTATGCTGCTAGGCTAATACATATTCATTACTACTTCTACAAAAGGCAGGGTTATTCTAATTAGTTCCCAGAATCCAAACCCTCCCACTGGTGCAGGCGTTATCAGTCTCCGGTGGTCCCTCTGGGGGCCGCTCGTACTGAAGGCTCGTAGTCTTCCTCCCAGGCTTTGTCCTTTGGTCGTTCTTCAGCTTCTCCCCTCCCCTTATTTAGTAGTTGCTGGGCCAGATGTCAGAAAGCTGTGTCTCGTGCAATAGTCCGCACAGGCACTGCATAGCAAACACACCAAGTAACATTGACTTCAGTTACTCGCAACAGTTACTCACCTGATAAAGAACTGCATGCAATAAAGGCACCAAGTACTACATCAGTTTATTCTAACAGATCCTACTAGCTGTTACCTCAAAAAGATGTGCGTACCCCTCGCTACTTGGAAACGCATCAGTCCATAAACTCTCATCCACCTGAAGAAGCCTGCAACTTACCGAAGGAAAAACAAACACCCCAAAGAGCAGCCCAAGCAGAAGGAGCTCTCTGAGGGGATGCCTGGGACTCATATACCATTTGGCCCCGACTAGCACCCAAACCCAATCACTTGGGAAGGGTAAGGGCAAAGCACAAGGAAGTAGGAAGAGAGCAGCAGCAGCTGTGGTGTGTTTTTTTTTTTTTTTTTTTTTTGTGTGTGTGATTTTTCTTTTTATTTTTTAATCAGTTTTAGCTCAAAAGCATGCATAGTGCAGACAAGAGAACTAGGGTGTTTCTAGAAGCAAAAATCCCCATGCTTTTGCTGCAGCTTTCAATATTAAAAGACATTATGACTAAGCAAGTAATTAGAACTCTTGCAACTGGAATTAGCTCAAATGTTTATTTACGTATAAAGAAAAAACTAGGAGTAGAACATCTGCTCCATCTTTTCCTCTCTCACCTTGCCATAGGCAGCTCTGGCTGTGACGTCCCAGATTGCATACTGCGTTTCAGCTTTAACAAATGAAAACCTTTACCCTAACCCTTACCCTTATCCTAACCATTAGCTTACCCTTATTCTTACCCTAAACCTAACCCTAATCCTTACCCTTACCCTAATCCTTACCCTACCCTTATACTTACCATTACTCTATCCTTTACCCTAACTCTTACCCTTACCCCAACCCTTACCCTAAACTTAACCCTTTCCCTAAACCTTATCCTCACCCTAAGCCTTACCCTTAGCCTTACCCTAACACTTACCTTTGCCCTAACCCTTACCCTTACCCTAATCTGAACCCGAACCCTAACCCTAATACTCTCACCCTAACCCTTACCCTAAGCCTAACCACAGTCCCAATCCCTAACCCCTAACCCTTACCCTAACCCTCTAAACCTACCCCTAACCTATCCCTAACCATAACCCTCTAAGCCTAACCCTAAACCACTAACCCTAACAATAACCCCCAACCCCAACCCTCACCCAAAACCCTAACTCTAGCCCCAGCCCTAGCCCCTAACCCTAACCCTAGTTCCCGAGAACTACATCTCCCGGTATGCTCTGGGCATTCAACATGGCCTCCCGGGAGTCCCGAATCCGACAACTACATTTCCCGGCATACCATGGGTACGCAACATGGCCTCCCGGAAGTCCGGAGTCCCGAGAACTACATCTCCCGGCATGCTCTGGGCACACAACATGGCCTCCCACTGCCGGAAAACTACACCTACCAGCATTCCCCGCACAGCCAGCATGGCCAATCACAGGCCGAGTGCTCGAGAACTGCATTTACCAGCACTCACTGGAACCCTCACCGCCCTTACAAAAAAAGCCTCAAGCCCTAACATCCAAAAAACCTCGAAACCCCTACAGACCTAACCCAAACTATTTACCACACTAAACCCCTGAAGACCTATGCCTAAAACACCTAACCCAAAATCTTAGGATGCTCAAAACCCAAACCCAACCCAAAACGTTAGGAATGCTCAAAGCCCTAGCCCAAAAACTTAGGGCGCTCCAAACCCTAACCAAAAACATTAAGACGCAAAAAACCCTAACCCAAAAACTTAGGGTAATACACCATAAATGTTTGTTCATTGTCTTTTGTATTATAAAAACAAGGAGTTCTGTTTGAGGAGCGGGAGTTGCGAAAGCTCCCTGCTGAAGTAAGGAGCTGCATAATGCTTGCATAGACACTATGAAAATTGCTTAATTTTCTTTTTAAAGAGATTTAAATTCTTAAAAATTCTTTTGCGCGCAACAGTGCGCGCAGTCGCAGAATATACCAGGATGTGCTGCGTAATCCCGGAATTAGCAAGGTATAAAAAGGGACCCTGGCAGGGGTGAGGTGCGTGCCGTTGGCGGAGCTGAGACTCCCTGGCTGCCCAGTGCTGTTTTGCTTGATGTTTGCTTATTCAATAAATTCCTTTCTATGATTAATACAATGCTCTCTGAAAATTAATTAAGGGGGCAACTTATAACACTCTGGACGCTCAAAACCCAAACCCAACTACTTAGGATGCTTGAAAGCCGATCCTAAAAAATTAGGGCGCACAAAAGCCTAACCCCCAAAATTAAGATGCTCAAAATCCAAACCCCCAAAATTAGGATACTCAAAACCCTGGCCCTGGAGAACCTAACCTGAAAAAAAAAAAAAAAAAAAAGATCTTAAAACCCTAACCGTAAATAACTGACCAAAAATAAAACCTTAAGACTCTAACCCTAAAAAACATATCAACACTACAACCCAAAAAACTCTAATACCCTAACACGCTAACCCTGAAACCCTTAAAACCCTAACCCCCAAATCCTTAAAACCCTAACCGTTAAAACTCCAACCCTAAAAACCTTAAAATCCTAAACATAAACCCTGAAACCCCTTACCCTGAAACCCAACCCTGGTGCCCAATCCCTGAAACCTTAAAACCCTGAATCAATCTGTAGCAAATAGCATAGGCTGAGTCGAGGATCTCAGTACAGTAGCATTATTATTCGAGATTACAATGGCGGGTGTCCCACAAGCAGGAGGGTGCCTACTAATTCCATACACAGTTTATACACTTTTTTTTTTCTGCCGAGGACCGGGACCCTCCCCTGTTTCCCCTTTAACTGTGCTATTCAAGGTTCATAATCTAGCTGGTGCTTCACAGAAGATACACAGCTGCCGGCCTGTTACAAGTCACATTTCTTTTGAGGTTTTTACTCTTTGAGGTGGTAATGTTTCTTACGCCGTGATTTCCACCTAATTGCTGTAAGGATTCTGGTTGTCTGCGTTTTACAAGGTTGTCTGTTATAATAAATAAAAGTCCCAAACAGGATTACAATCAAAGTTTACAATTCACTGAATGAATAGAGGTAAGCAAACAGTGCTGGGTACGCCGGGAGTCTCTGCTCCACCAAGATGCGCACCAGTTATACACTAGTTACCTCCCTTAAGGGATATAGAGAAGCTCTCTCAGATACGTCAGTCCTACTTCTCATGCATGTGGCCGGAGGTCGGTCTAATTCTGGTGCTGTTGGTGGTGGAAGCTGGGGCAACGGTGGTACTGGTGGCGATACCACAGCCACCGGAGGGGGAGCTGCCGGGGGTGGATTGTTAGGATATGGAGGTGGTAGCTTATCCAACAGCTCACGTTTATCTTCTTTTTCTTTTTCACGTTCTTCTTGTTCTTCAAATTTCTTACCTGCTTTTAGTGTAAATATTGAGGCTGGAAAAGGACGTGAAGTCCTCCTGATCCATAATCCTGCATAATCACTTTCTTCCTGGCTAAAAGGTTCCTTTGAATTAACATGGATATTTAAGGCCTGGCAAATCCAGTCTTCGAAGGATCCAAAAACAGGCCAAAAGACATGTAGTCTTAAAGGCTCCTTTGGCCATTCTGTCACACAATACTGGACCATTTTTAATTTACTTTTTCCATTTCTGGGGTCCCTATCATTCCAATTTCTAATCGTTATTCCTAATGGACTTTCTGGTGGTATGACTGGTAATTTGCTCCCTTTCTTCTGGTCTCTGGTCTTCGATTTTGTCTGACCCATCTAGGAATTTTACTATGGCAATTCCCACAGCCCTTGGTTACCTTAGTAAGAGTGTCTTGCAGGGGGTCAAGGACCTATCACACACCCACAAATCCTATAGGAATCCCTTCGGTCCTTCACCGGCCACATCCCTCGTGGGAGATTGAAAACGCGGTTAGAAGACCTCCACAATCGCTTCGGAACTAAGTTCCATCTCAGTCACACTCTTACACACACAGGCAACCGAACCCCACCCAACCGAACGGTATACGCTTTAAATGCTTACAACTCCGTCATCTTCGTTCGGATCTTCACACACACAATTACGGGCAAAATATAGTGCTGCAGCTGGCAAGGGAGCTGAAAAAAAGAATCAGAAACTTTGCTTACCTTTATTCAGGTTCAAGATGCCATTAGTTCTGACCTGACTCAAACAGCAGCCACCAAATGGTGGGGGTGCCTCTCCTAGATCAAACCAGAAATCAGGAACCAAAGCCCTCCCGGACGAGCGCCCACTTGTAATAAATGACTGGGTCCCAAATAGGCTTACAATTAATGTTTATGATTTACTAAAGGAATAGAGGTAAGCAAGCAGCGCTGGGTGCGCCAGGAGTCTCTGCTCCACCAAGACGCACACCAGTTCCATCAGGCGGCTGGTTTTTATGCTGCTAGGCTAATACATATTCATTACTACTTCTACAAAAGGCAGGGTTATTCTAATTAGTTCCCAGAATCCAAACCCTCCCACTGGTGCAGGCGTTATCAGTCTCCGGTGGTCCCTCTGGGGGCCGTTCGTACTGAAGGCTCGTAGTCTTCCTCCCAGGCTTTTCTCTTGTCCT